>NC_141990.1:41443058-41759725 GCF_049901715.1 Pseudonaja textilis
ATAACAACTATTATGATTATCATTATTGATGTTTGTATCAAAATGAATTATACCCAGGGGCCACACTGTTCATGGATTAATATTGATGTGTACTTAAAAATAAAATCTAATAACACTTTTTAAAAAAAGCCTTCTCAGTCCTGTTGACCAAAGTCCATGCAGATCTATGGAATGAAACTCAGAAGGATAGGAAATGGGGATGATATAGCTGGGACATGCTAAGGACCTGTGTGTGTGTGTGTGTGTGTGTGTGTGTGTGTGTGTGTATGTCACTAAGCAATGTAGTCATTAACCAAGACATTTCATCTCAAATACATTAAGGAAAAGAGACAGAAGAAGTCAATTGAGATTTGTTTCATACTATTAGGTTGAGCTACAGTATTTGTGTATTTTACCATTTAATTTTTAAAGGCAAATAAGAAGGGAAAAGGTACAATTTTGCAAGTTTTAGGGGAGGATAATCAGTTTAAGCTACTAATAAATCTGATATTACTAGCTTAAACTGAGTTGTAGCACAAATATGCATATTTTTGGCAAGTTTTTCACGTGTTTTGTAAATTGGGGAAAGAGTTTTGGTAAATTGTTTTGACTATACCAGTGGTGGGATTCAATTATTTTACTACCAGTTCTGTGGGTGTGGCTTGGTGGGCGTGGCAGGGGCAGGATACTGTAAAATCTCCAGTCAGATATGTTATTTGACGGTTCTCCAAACTACTAAAAATTTCCACTACCAGTTCTCCAGAACTGGTCAGAACCTGCTGAATACCACCTCTGGACTATACGTATAGAAATTTCACCCAGCTTAATGTACATTTTTTAAAAAAGACTGTTTTACCCTAATATTCTGGAACTACAGCTACAAATTCCCTTCATTTTTCATCCACAAGATTAAAATCCTATATCACATTTCACAAAATTAAATTAGAAAACGTTAACCAATTAGATTTGTAGTTTAAAAACTTTTCTGAATCAGTAAAGTATTTAAGCTGTAGGAATATATTGGTTTTCTTTAAAAATAGGACAGATCAGCAACAATGATATAATCAAAGCTTTGCAGCTTTCTGCTTTCATTTTAAAATTTAAATTAATTTTTTACACTTTTGTTGAATTGCACTAACAAATGAAGAAATTAGTGCCATTGTGACACTCTGGAAAAAAGTGAAAAATAGAAACCCGTATGTACTGAAGAAACTACTGTGGTTTATCCTTTTAAATCAAGAAATAATTTGACAAATTTATTGATTAAAACAGGAACTGTTCTGTTAGATCTGTGGGCATCCCTGAAATTTTAAACGTCAATAGATTAAAGTAAAAAGAAAGGCAGACATTTTTATTCTCCCAATCCGAGTCTACAAAAATGGTTCCTTTTACATGAGCACTTAAGAGGTACTGTATTAGTAAATACTGTATTGATGCTGTTGAGCTGAGTTTGATATGAAACTGAAACAGTCTATTAATACACTCCAATATTATTTATTAAAACATTTTCATAACAATCCAATTATGAAAAAGGAGATATCCAGCATATATATTATTGCACTATATGTTCCTCCAAGTTGATGGGATATGTTGGATTGCAAGGTAGTCTCTAAATTAACAACCCTAGTTTGCACAGAATAGTGAAGGCACAATTGGGATAGAATGAGGTTTTGGTTTCATTTGTAGTATAAAGGCTAAAATGTCCAGAACTGACTGACACATGTCAGAGAATGTCGCATGTGACAGGGTATAACTAAACTTATTACTTCTTCAGCTTATTAAAAAGTAGAGCATTATGTTAAAACCTCAATTGGCCAAAGCAATGGTGGCATATATGGTCCCTTCTGGTGATATTCATGAGGTATAGAAAATTGTGACTTGGAAGAAGAAAATGTTAAAGAACATAAGTAAACAAAAGAAAACATTTACTGCATGTGTTTGTACATCTAAGAAAAAGAAGAAGGATGAAATAAATGTGAATGAAGATAATCTGATGTTATGGAATCAAATGGATAAATATGCAGAGAGGGCAAAAAAGTATGCTGGAAAGAATGAACCAGTTGCCGTAGGTGTAAATGGAAATATAAATCCATAGGCTGATGATAGCTACATTTTATGCTCTAGTAAATATTGATAATGGAAGAAACAAAGGCAAGCTCTGAGAAAAATTGAACAACTGTCTGAATGAATGTAATCCAGGGGAAACATAATTTCCTAGATGACATGAAAGTGAGTATGAGATGAAATAGACTTATGACCACAAGTGAGCCCAAAATGTATATTGTTAAGTGAGACATTTGTTAGGTGAGTTTTGTCCCAAATTATGATTTTCCTTGCCACAGTTGTTAAGTGAATCACTGCAGTTGTTAAGTTAGTAACACATTCATTAAGTATATCTGGCTTCCCCACTGATTTTGCCTGTCAAAAAGTTGACTCATGACCTTGGGACACAGCAACTGTCAGAAGTATGACTCAGTTGCCAACTTTTGAATTTTGATGACATGATCATGGGGATGTTATAAAGGTCGTAAGTGTGAAAAACGGTCATAAGTCACTTTTTTCAATGGTGTTATAACTTTGAACGGTCAGTAAAGGAACTGTTGTAAGTTGAGGGCTACCTATATGTAGACAAAGTGATTGGTCAGAGATCTAAGAATAAAGAAGAATGATGATTATGGGTATTTGCTTTGAGAAAAAGTTCTGCTTGCTTTAGATATCTCTTTTAAGCATGGCCCTATTCATAGGGACACATGACAAAGACGTATGTATAAATCTAAAACCATTATCAGTTTGATTATTTGTGATGAAGGATTTAGTGACGGACACAAAGATATGAGGCATTCTGTACTGTGGTATGAAGGTTCTGTCATGTTGTTGGCTGAGAATTTTTAGGAACTGAAACAAATTTAGAAGACTGCATAATGGAAACAAGGAGAAAAGACTGAGTCTGATCTTTGATGAACGTGATAATGTATTAAAGACTGGGATAGTTTGTGTTTGACAGGGCAAATAAAATGAATGACTACAGATTATATGTAAGTGGCAGTAAACTCAAACAAGTGGATGAATGTGTGTACCTTAATAGGATGTTTACTATTAATGAAAAATGGGTGGATAAATGTAAAAACATATGAATACTGATAAAAGGGTAGTGGATCATAAGTGGTCAATTGTGAGGCATAATTACAGCATTTGTTTCCTCCCTCAAGTTTCTAAAACAATTTTCCTTAGTTGTTTAGAAAATGGTCTGATCTGGGAAATTTTACTGGACTCTTTCTTTCCCAGGTCTCTGGTGAATATGGTACTGTAGATACCTCCACTTGTCACAAGAGAATGAGGTTGGGAGGGCCTCCCAGGAGGAGAAAAGAAATCAAAGATACTGCAGATCATTATTTTAAACATTTTTTTGAATAGCTTTATTAAATCAAGTCCAATTATCCCCCTCAGATCCTGTATGAATATCAGTCCCTCATTTAGCACATCTCCTTGCTCCCAATGTTCCTAGAGCGGTCCATTCTTCAACTGCTTTTTAGGGGGGTTGCTTTTGTTTTGCTATCCTTTCCCCCAAAACTTATGTTTTCTGCTTAGGGAAAAGTCCATTCTGATAGTCTTCTCCTTCCAGTCCTGCTCAGACAATTCTCTGTCCTCTGAGTAGTAAATGTTTCTTTCTTTTTTTCTTATCTCATGCCTTTAATGTCTATTATTTCTATGTTCTTTTTTTCCTGCTTTGCATATTATTTACCCTCAAAAAGGAACAGTGTGTTGAGTATGTAAGTATGGATAAAGAAGATGAGGAAGGAAATGTTTATTTTAATGTATTTTCATCAGGTAATCTGGAATAGACAGTAAAAGTTGACAGAAATCATAAGTGATAAATAGCTAACTTGAAAGAAGGAATAGCATTAGCATTCACATTTTATACAAATAATAAATTGACCCATAAGGAAATGTTGAGTTTTTAATAAATATAGGCTCTATATTTTATTCCTTTACAGAGGCTGGGTTAGTTTATTGACTGCATGAGAAAAGGTAAAAGAAAAGGAAATATAGAATATACAAATTCATGATGTTTTGCTTAAGTCTGAGAAATATAAAAACAACTGTAGAGATGTTAGAGTTTGGAGGACCAGCTGCATTTTATTGGTGGTCTACAACTTCAAAGATTTTTTTTCTTCAGAAGCTCAGCCAGGTACCTAGGCTGCCCCTCATCTGCTCTTGCTGACTTACTGTTTCTCGGTGTGTTTTCCTTTCTTTTTTCACGAGCTATGGCTTTCAGTCTGAATTTAAGCAGCAGCTATTTTCTCTCTATTCATTTGTCTTTTAAGGTTTAGGTTGTGGAATCCTCAGTGCTCTCTGAGCTTGGTTTGCTTGTGGATGTTTCATTACTAAATTATTTTATTTATTTGTTTATTTTATTTTGTCAAGAGATTATAAGATAACAGGTATAAGTATAAACATAGTTATGAATACATGAAATGGATACGAATAAGAAAAAAAAGAAACAATAGGACAGGGACGGTAGGCATGTTGATGCACTTATGCACGCTCCCTACAGACCTCTCAGAAAAGGGGTGAGGTCAATAGTAGACAGTCTAAGGATAAAGTTTTGGGGGTTTGGGGAAGAAACCACAGAATCAGGTAGAGTATTCCAGACATTGACTACTCTGTTGCTGAAGTCGTATTTCCTGCAATCAAGTTTGCTATGGTTTACCTTGATTTTGTATCTATTGTGTGCTCTTATGTTGTTATGGTTGAAGTTGAAGTATTCATTGACAGGTAGGACATTGCAATATATAATTTTATGTACTATACTTAGATCGAACCGAAGGCGGCGTAGTTCGAGGTTGTCTAGGTCTAAAATTTCAAGTCTGGTGGCATAAGGTATTCTGCTACGAGTAGAGGAGTGGAGAACTCTTCTTGTGAAATATTTCTGGACTTTCCCAATTGTATTAATATCAGATATGTAATGTGGGTTCCAGGCAGGTTGTTTGTCTCTAAGTGGAGGATAATGGATTGGTTAATAATTGATTCCATGACTGTACAGGTGATGCAGCATAAAGAGATTGGTCTGTAATTTTCAACTAGGGTGGGTCTCCCTTTTTGAAGATGGGGATGACCGTGGCTAGTGACCATAGGTTTGGCAAGGAGCTGGTCCTGAAAGGTTTTTCAAAGATTATGCTTAGAGGTTGGCAGTGGATAGCTTTTTTAAGAAGTAGGCACATATTCCATCTAGTCCAATAGATAGAGATTGCATAGTGCTTTTTCAACATTGTCTTCTGTAAAATCGATATGTATTAAATCATTTTAGTTGTCTGTAGTTCGACTAGGAAATATTGGGCATGATCCATTGCTGTTTACAAATACTGAGCCAAAGAATGTGTTAAAGAGGTTGGCTTTAATGGTGTCATCATTGCAGTCTTTACCATTAGGTCCTTTCAGGGGTGGGGTAGACCTTAAGTCTTTAGTTTGTTGTTCACAAAATTGTAGAAAGCACTGGTGGAATTGGTGTGTAGAAGATTTTCCTCTTGTTTAATGTGATAGTTGGTGCATTCAGTCTTTATCTGGTGGCATAAATTTTTGTACCGGCTTTTAAAGTTGGCAATGTGACCAGATTTGTTTTTCTGCCAAAGGGATTTCTTTTTGGATTGGAGCTACCTTATTGTTGTGGGTAGTTTGTTTTTCCTGGTTTTGGGAGTTGTTATTGGTAACATATAGTTTGATTATTCTTTTGACTTCAAGAAAAAATATGTTGTAATGGTCTTCAACAGTATTGCATCCAGTGAATAGAATTTGCCAACCAAGAGATGAGAGATTATTGTCTATAAGATCATAGTTGCCTTTTTTGAAGTTATAATTGGGGATCCTGTTGTTATGGTGATTTTTGTGAGAATGTATGTTGAGACAAAAGTCAATCATGCTGTGGTCACTGTTGGAAAAGGGTTCATTAATTTGTACTCCATAAATTGAATTCAAACTGTTGCAGAAGATGAGTTCGAGGCTGTTGTTAACTGATGTTAATATCATCAATGCTGGCAGGCTTAAATTATTCACCCATTGGACGGGTTGGAAAAAATTTTTAGAAGAATCCTGACCACTCACCCCTAAAAGGTCCAGTTTTCAAGATCCATTCTGACTAATTGTAAATAAGTCATATCCATCCTAGACATTCATCAGATAGCCATTGTTGAAAATTCTGGGGACTGATCCACAACATTTAATGATGCTCAAGTCCAGGGAGACTGAGGTTAGGAAAAAAATGCTCTTTATATTTTATTTATTTTATTAAATTTATTGGCCACCCATCTTACTGCAAAGTAACTCTAGAGTGTGCCTTTTCAAAAGATGAAGGGAATGAGGCCCTTTGCCTGGACCTCTTTCTCCTGGATAGGGCCTATTCTAAGAGAATTTAGCTATCTTTAAGAACGCTTTCAAATTCAGTCCAGTCACTACTGAGCTCTAATTTCTTCTGCTTTGTTATGTTGCTCTTCAAAGACTCAATTGAGGTGAGCTCAGTAGGAATTTCAGTAATGAAAGTGAAAAAGTGTTAAGATTCAAGTAGTAACCGTGATGAACAGTTAGTGCATCCTTTATCTAATCCTAAAGCCATTAATTGTTCACCACATTTGGAGAAATGTGGAAGGGCTTTCAATGTCGGAAAGCCATGAGAAACTTGTGGAACCCTGGTGTTTAGTAATGATGGAGCTCTGAATATCAGGTACATTACCTTTTCTTGGGATCCCACCGGAATGGAGCAGTAGAAATTCTCAGGCCTTTTAAAAAAAATTATCCTTTGGGGAAACAAAGCACTAAAAGATAGAAAAGAAGCCCTTAGTTTTTAAGGATGCAGTGGAAGCTCAGAGTTTCACCCCTGAACACCCCGCCATTCCCCAATTAACTCTGGAAAAGAAGCCATATATAAAGCATAGATTATGAATTGCATACTCCTGAATTAACCAAAGTAAATGCAGGGATATCAACACAAATAAAGAGGTGATTTAAAATAATGAGTTAAAGCACTTTCCTCTGCATAGTAACTTGCTCTTCTGGAACATTTTATTATGTGAAAGAACTTCTCATTGTCCTTATGCTGCCAATCATCCATTATCTAAAATTTATGGCTGTTTTGCTGAAAAAAATCCCCTGGTAATTAGATCAAAGTTGTTGTTCGAAAACTTTTATCTGAACATCATAATACATGGACAGACTCTTTGGGAAGAAGACAAGTCTTAGTTTCCAGCCGTACAAGTTTCATTTGGGCTGGGAAATGAAATGGAACTCAGTGTACAACTTGCAGTAAAAGAGATGCTCACTTCTCACATAGAAAACCTCTAAGCAGACCTCTTGGGACATCCAAAGACTTTAAGAATTTCACACCAATACATTTTTGAATCATATTAACATGGAATGACTTAACTTTCAAAGAATTAGTAGGCTGAACTAAAATGATCACCTTTAAAGTGTGTCAATTTGCTTTGTTAATTACCTATACAGTATATTTTACTATATGACATCGCCTCCTCCAATTTTCCCAGACAACCATCTATTAGATTGGCCTAAGAGAAACTTACAAAGTGAGTTTCCATAGCTGAGTGGCCCTAAATCTTGGTCCAAATCCAACATTTTAATTATCACTCCCTACTAGATAGATAGCTGCATTTAAGTTGGCTTTAAACAGTGAGTAAACATCAGCCTAGTATCAGATTACCAGATATTTATTTTTATGATTGGGCAAGAGGTTTCATAATAAATCTAGTGAATGTTTTTATTATATGTATTTTAGGAACATGTTTTTAAAAATCTGAAATAAATACCACAACTGGAAAAATTGTATCCTTTTTAATTCTCTGTTTTAATTCTCTGGCTTTAAACTGTGTATGCAAATGGCACACTCAAGTGATAAGATCTGTTAAAAAGATTGCAATTCTGTACAGTAGGAGCATAATAGACTAGCTTTCTTGTTTAGGCAGACAGGCAGTGGGGAAGTGGACACTTTGAAGTTCCAGACTGCCAATAAAAATGCAGATGGCATTCAGAAATTTAACATATCTAGCATTAAGCTTTTCCACATCTCTTCTCCAATCGTAGAACATATTTTTTTCCAAATCAGGTTCTACAAAAAAGGATATTTCTTATGCTTGGCAAATACATTGCTGCATCTTCAGGGATCCTGAGACACTTCTAACCTGATGGAACTGTCTTTTATCAGAGAAAACAGAGAAGTCATCTGACCCAATAGTATACTCCAACATAACCCTGCATAGAGGGTTTTCAATGATACTACATGCAGTCCTAGGAGCTGGATCTGCCAGGAAACTGCCATTTTGCCACAAACTATAGAACAGAGCAGAATTTGCTACATGCAACATGGAATAAAGCCGATACAAAAATTTATGCCACCAAATAAAGACCGAATGCACCAATTATCACATTAAACAAGAGGAAAACCTTCTAAGCACCAATTCCACCAATGCTTTTTACAATTTTGTAAACAACAAACTAAAAGATTCAAGGTCCATCCCACCCCTGATAGGACCTAATGGTAAAGACTGCAACGACGACACCATTAAAGCCAACATCTTTAACACATTTTTTGGCTCAGTATTTGTAAACGGCAATGGATCATGCCCAGCATTTCCTAGCCGAACCACAGATAACTACAGTGATCTAATACATATCGATTTTACAGAAGACAATGTTGAAAAAGCACTACGCAATCTAAAACCATCCCTATCTATTGGACCGGATGGAATATGTGCCTATTTCTTAAAAAAGTTATCCACTGCCATAGCCAAACCTCTAAGCATAATCTTTGAAAAATCTTTCAGGACCAGTTCCTTGCCTAACCTATGGTCACAAGCCACAGTCATCCCCATCTTCAAAAAGGGAGACCCTTGCCTAGTTTAAAATTACAGACCAATCTCCTTATGCTGCGTCACCTGTAAAGTCATGGAATCAATTATTAACCAATCCATCATCCTCCACTTAGAGACAAACAACCTACTCTCCAATAAACAATTTGGTTTCAGAAAAAAACTATCCTGTAATCTGCAACTCTTACACTGCAAAAACATATGGACTACACAGCTTGATCAGGGCAAAACAATAGATGCAATCTACATAGACTTCTGTAAAGCCTTTGATTCAGTGGTACATGACAAACTACTCCTAAAAATAAAATCCTATGGTATCTCTGGACAACTGCATAACTGGATAGAAGCATTCCTGTCAAACAGACAACAAATGGTCAAAATTGGGAGTGTCCTATCAAATTCTGTACCTGTCAATAGTGGTGTCCCCCAAGGCAGTGTTCTAGGACCAACTCTCTTCATACTCTACATAAATGACCTCTGTGATCATATTAAGAGCAACTGCGTTCTTTTTCGCTGATGATGTAAAGCTGTTCAATACCACAGACAATACTGCTACCCTTCAAAAAGATCTTGACTGTGTATCAGAATGGTCAAACAAATGGCAACTTCAAATCTCAACAAATAAATGCTCTGTCTTACATATTGGCAAAAAAAATCCGAAAATAAAATACAAGCTGAATAGTCAATATCTTGTTGATGATCCAAGCTCTGTAAAGGACCTTGGAATACTCACCTCTAATGATCTAAGTGCTAGTGCCCACTGCAACTACATAGCCAAAAAGGCATTAAGAGTTGTTAACCTAATCTTACGTAGCTTTTTCTCTGGTAATATCACACTACTAACTAGAGCATACAAAACATTTGCTAGACCAATACTCGAATACAGCTCATCAGTCTGGAACCCACATTACGTATCTGATATTAGCACAATTGAGAAAGTCCAGAAATATTTCACAAGAAGAGTTCTCCACTCCTCTACTCGTTGTAGAATACCTTATGCCACCAGACTTGAAATTCTAGAACTAGAAAACCTTGAATTACGCCGTCTTCAGTCTGGTTTAAGCATGGTATATAAAATCATACATTGCAATGTCCTACCTGTCAATGAATATTTCAGCTTCAACCATAACAACACAAGAGCACACAACAGATACAAACTCAAGGTTAACTGCACCAAGCTTGATTGCAGGAAATACGACTTCAGCAACAGAGTGGTCAATGTCTGGAATACTCTACCCGACTCTGTAGTTTCTTCCCCAAACCCCAAAAACTTTAACCTTAGACTGTCTACTATTGACCTCACCCCTTTCCTAAGAGGTCTGTAGGGGGCGTGCATAAGCGCACCAACGTGCCTACCGTCCCTGTCCTATTGTTTCTTTTATTTTTCTTTCATTTTTCTTATATGTACCCATTTCATGTATTCATAATTATGTATACACTTTTACTTATTATCTCGTAAACAATTGACAAATAAATAAAATAAAATAAATAAATAAATAAATAAAAATAAGGCGACAAACAAGGAAACTATTATAATGAAGTCAAAATATCGTACCATAGATTAGACAAGCATTTCTCATTTTCATTGCAGCTGTCAAGTATCCCTAAAGAAAGAAGGATGATAATGAACTCCAAAGAAAGCAGTGAAGGCAAAAATGAAGCTTGTTTCAGAAGGAAGAGTTTAGACGTCCCCTAAAATCTAGAGATACTGGTGAGAATGTTGGTGGCAGTGGTGATTGTTGAATTTTACACCATGCAGTGATTGTCAGGTAGGCTGGGTCAGGAAACAGACTCCATAAGTCTGATTATAACTGCATTTTATTGTTATAGGCTATTTATTTGTTTGTTTGTTTGTTTATTTATTTATTTATTTTTCAAAAGCTTACAATACAACAGAAACAAGAATAAATATAAATTTAAATACAAGAAATAGGAACTAATAACTGGGGACAATAGGACAAGGACGGTAGGCACAATTGTGCACTTATGCACGCCCCTTACAGAACTCTTAGGAATGGGGTGAGGTCAATAGAGGTTAGTTTGAGGGTAAAGGAGTGGGGGTTTGAACAGGTGACAACAGAATCAGGTAGTAAGTTTCAGACATTGACCACTCTTGCTGAAATCGTACTTCCTGCAATCAAGTTTGGAGTGGTTTACATTTAGTTTAAATCTGTTGTGTGCTCTTGTATAGTTATGGTTAAAGCTGAAATATAACTGGTAAGACGTTGTACAAAGGTTAACAGAACCTTAAAAGCCTGACTTTTCTTCTCCCTCAAGTGAATTAAGTGGGGGAGTCAGTCTTAGATTCTTTCTCAAGGCTTTTTCCTCTTTCCCTGGTTTAATGCCTCGCTTGACCAAGGTGGTCATCTTGGCTTCCTACAATGATGAAGGTTATCTGAGAAATGTTCAGAATGGACAGATTCAACGAGACAGGTAGAATCAAGAAAGGCAGTCAGATGCCCAGTTAGGACCATCTCATCATCTCATCTCCTCCTATGTCCTCTCATCTTCCTTTTATTTTTAGGGTGGTGGTGGTAGTAGTGATGGTGATGAAGGTACAGCTGATGAAGGGAATAATCTCTCATACTGAGCTCACTTCCAGCTACTGGCCTGACCTAGGGTTACTTCACTTCCACAAAAGACTGCATTGGGTCCTCTAGAACGATATCCTGTACCGGTACCGTAATTTTTTGCATGTTTTGAGTTGTTTCTTTTCTAAAACTAATCTTTGAATAAATATCCTCACAAACCATTCTGAATCATTCCAAATTGTAGTGATCAGAATGAATGCATCAATCATTCATTGGATTAAGAGCATAGAAAAGCTGATACGGTCAGATTTTGAGCTCATCATAATTTTATACACCCCAAAGTGTTTAAAATCTGTTACTAGGAATGAGCACATACATCCATTTGCTAGTTAAACAACCTAACCTGTTTCATTTTTTATGCATGTGGGCAGGGGAAGAGAGCACATTAAAAATGTTAAACACACTGACATGTTTACAGTGTGTTGCAAGAAAGTGTTTAACTTCTTGTGCTCCAAAACTAAACACTTTTGAATTAGAGGGTTTGCTACCTCTCTATTTATTCAGTACAGCTATCACTTACTTATGCTTATTGGTTTAAGTTTAAATTGATTTGGAGCAGGCAGTAAGTCATACAAACAAGGAGATAATTTTGATTTCAGAACCATATGGGCAAAATTGCATTCACAGCTTCCAGTGAAATATGTCTCGCCAAATGCGTTTCATGAAGAATCTGATTGTATTTATTCTTACTCATGTTATGGTTGAGAATTTTATTGCAGTTCAAATTCTAATTTATATTTAAAACCAATTATCTATGTTCTTTTTAAGCCACTTATAACCAGCAGCTCAATCCTATAGATCAGAGTTCACCAACCTTTCTGGGATGGCGGCCTGGAAAGTGGGAAGGGGGAAAGAGGGAGTTGTTTTGTAGGAGAATCAGGCTCATGCACGCGCTCATGCGCAAGCACCATTGCTTGTGTAAGTGGGGCCAAGAATGCTTGCAACCCTCAAGCACATGGGGCCAGGAACGATCACACAGGTAAGGCCGTGAGCCCCTGTGATATTGCAAAGTGGGACCACAAAGCCATGCAATGCTTATGTGAATGAGTCTATGCTCATGCATGCAAGTGCACTAGCCAGCCACTCATACAGCCTGGTTGCGAATAGGCTGTGGCCCACAACTTGGGGAACCCTGCTATAGATTGAATTAGGACTCATGTTTGGAGAACACCACGGGTAGCCCAGAAAAGAAACACATACAAAATGGATCAATGAAACCCATGATGAGGTGGTAGCACCTAGCCAACTTTAGCTGTTCTTAAAAGATAGGACAGATCTGACACCAAGGCAGACTAGTCTGGAAAACTGAAGAAAAAAAGTAGGCAAATTCATTTCTCCTACTTCCCTTAGTTCCTTGGCTGAAGGGCATGGAAGCCTCATTTTGGCTACTATCATTCATATGGCTGTGAAGATCGTAGGTGGATGACACCTTCAATGTCCACCATAACTTTACATATGTACCACTCCTTTGAAGCCACTCTTAAGAGATACCAGATGCCTAAAGGATTGTCCCCTTTGCTTGGCTAGTAGAAACAACATCTAGCAAACTCATCAGCTTTGTTGACCTGGAGTCTCATAGAACAGCAAAACTGGCTGGGGAATTTTGGGAGTTGAAGACCGCCAGGCTTAAAGTTGCCAAGGTTGGAGACCCCTGTCATAGATTTTCTTTGTAAATTAGCTTCACTAAATGAGGTGTATATAATAGCACTGGTGTGAATTTAATTAACGTATACCTTTGCCCTGTCAGAGTAAATTATATACATATTTGGCTTACACTTCATTTCTAATGCTTAAATTATGTATATTATCTTCTTCCACATTTCTGTCAAGTAAGGCCACATTTTAGTAATTATTTCTTCATAGAACATTTCTCCATTTCAGTTTTTGTATGAATTTACGCTACTTCTTATACAGTAATTTATTCACATCTGCACAAAAATCACACTCTATTAAATATTGGAAGACTTTAATTTAGTTTAGTGATTTATTGAAAGCTGTCTAAAGTGCTTTCCCAGTAGGGTTCAGCATAAGTAAAATCAGAATATTTGTATGTGTATGCCTGTATACAATGCACATGTATATGGTCCTGATGGATAATTGCCTTCAAATATTGGATGGGCTCCAAATTAAAGCCATGATCATGTTACAATATGGATTGCCCAAAGCACTTTCATTCCTAATTATGCCTATAAAACCCTAGAAAGTATATTACCTGCTACATTTTCAAAAGCATACATATTACTTTAGATTAAGGGTAGTATTATTTTAGAATGGAGGCAGTCTAGATGGCTGCAATAACAAGTCTTTGGTTTAAAAAAAAAAAAGCAAGCATTTAATCTCCCAATTTGGGACAATAGGAATTTACCTTAATTTCCCTTGGCCAGTAAGATTTTTCTTTATCCTTTGCCCAAGTGGTATTTCTACACCCAAGTTTAATTTGCTGTTAAAAAATGGCATAAGAAGCTCAGGAAGAGATAGAGTGGAAACATTGTCTGTTTTGTTTGTTTTTCAGATCTGGCACTTCCAGAGAATTGTTGGCAGGTTGCCTGTACAAAAAGAAGAATATGGGTCAGTGTTCATGTTGTGTTCAGATTAGAAAGATAGACTCTCTAAGAGGGAAGGATGCCTGTGAAGGATTTTCCATTGCTACAAAGCAAACTCATTCCCTCTACAGCTTTGCAAATCCAGCCACTGAAGACAATATGACAATATGAGCAAAAACTCACAGGTTTCTCTGTTACAGGTTTGTATTTTTTTGGGGGCGGGAGTAGTACTTTTCACAGTCATATTTTTTTTTAGTATATTCCACAGAGTCACTTGAAATGGCCCAATAAAGAAATGTCAGTCATAAAAAAATTATATTCCTGTTGATTATAAAACTTTGGACCCAATATTTCTGAAGTGGTTACATTTAGATTTCTTGAGCCACCAAAATTTAACTGTAAGTTCCATGCCTATTTCATTCTTCATCTCTTAATAATATTTCCGTCCAAAGGACTGAGTTGAACCCTTTTCCAGATCAGGAGGCCTTGATTTTGTCACTCGGACTTTAGTCACCTCTCAATTGGATTATTGAGAATGGACAGGAAACAACAGTCTGGAATCAGTTTTAATAGAGAACTGGAAAATGTCAATATGTTTGTGTTGTGGCAGTGGTTTGTTCTCCGAGCTTACTGTTTACATCAGAAGTAGTTGCCAGGCTACTGCAACCCCTAGGAATAACAATAATTCACAAACACATAGTTACATCCAGAACTAACAAGGATCAAAGACAGAACATGGAAGGAGGACAGCACCAACATAATGTACAAAATCAATTGCAACAATTGTAACCAGTTCTGGGTTGGACAAACAGGATGACAGTTAAAAATCAGAATTCACGAACACCAGCTGGCAGTTAAACGACATGACCAGAAATCCTTGATCTCCAGTCACATCAACAACAAACAACAGCGGCTCAACTGGAACAAAGCCAGAGTCATCAGCCATGTGAAAACCCACCATGCACACAAATTCATAGAACTCTGGCAATCCACAAATGGATCCATCAACAAACACATCGACTTATATGAACCTATAAGAAAATGGACCATCCGAATGACCAACCAATATTGGAAACAATCACCCCCTCACCAGTTGCATTTCACATCTCACAAACAACCAGTCAAATGACCAACTGATCACAACACCACGTAGGAGCTATGTAAACAGAGAAGAAACCAAACAAGACACTTCACCCAAACTTCCACTGAAGATGTTTAATAGTTTAGCTAAGTAACAAAATGTCCAGGAGCTAAACAGCAAGTTCTGATAACAAACTGTTGCCAAAATATTTATATACAGTATTTGGACATCATAAGTACTAATATGTCCAATATTCTTGGAAAATGTCAACATATATATAGAGATACAAACATATTTTACTACTGGGAAGACATTGTGGTTTCTAGATTTATAGAAACAAGATGGTTAAGAAAATCAGCAGTGGCTGCATCATTTGCAAATCGGTGGGCCAACCAGTTCAATGTCATAAAAGGTGGGCAGAGATTCTGTGTGTATAGATGAAATATGGCTATGTGAAGCTTCAAAGGGATGGCTTGATTCAAAGGAGATTTCCTCCTCCCCCAGGTGATTGTTGCATTAATTAATTTATGAAGAAAAAGGGTTTTGAAATCAATTGAGAACCTGGACATTTTGTGAAGTTCATCAGAATATAAGGATAATTAATTTCAGTATGCCTACCACCATTGGAAAAATATTCTTATTTTGTTTAGAATTTTATTTTATAATTTTAGACTTTCCTTCACTGTAAGACATCACTGAATTAATGCTATTTACATAGTTTATATCTCCTTTACAATTTAATATAATATATGATTGTTTGGGATATCCTTTTGTTTATAGTGAATAAACTTAAGAAGGCATACTTGTAAAATTCTCCTGGATCTAAAAAACAACAAAGCATATATTCTATTCATCTGATGTTTGCAGTAGATTTAGAATTATTATTATTTTTCTGTAGAAGAAAAGAAGAAGAATGAAAATAATCTCTAAATAACCATTTTCCCCATTCTAGAAAATTTGCTGGTGTCTTAACTACTATACCAAACCTGCTTAGCAATTGAACAGACTGCATCGATGCAGGGATTAGAATGCAGTACTGCAGGCTACTTCTGCTGACTGCCAGCTGCCTCCAATTTGGTGGGTCGAATCTCACCTGGCTCAAGTTTGATTTAGCCTTCCATACTTCCGAGGTGGGTAAAATGAGGACCCAGATTGTTGGGGGCAATATGCTGACTCTGTAAACCACTTAGAGAGGGTTGTAAAGCACTGTGATGCAGTATATAAGTCTAAGTGCTATTGCTATTGCTAATGGGAAATTGTGACTGCTCCTTCCTTGCTTCAACAGAATTTTAATTACCATATATCAGGGATATGACATGCACTGGTCAAGAGGTTAGAATATACATTATGATCTCCAAAGTCCCTTTCAACTTTTAGTGCATGATTCTGTGATTCTGGGAATGAATGGTTAGTTATTTAGCATAACATGTGATCTATAAATTTAATTTCTCTTAAGACTTGTGTCCAGTTATGTAGAAATGAAACCAAGTGAAATGTATTCAGAATCTGAAGCACAAAACAGAAGCATTGGAAATTAGCAGCATCTTTACTCCTTAGTAGCCAGAAGTACCGAAATCAGTAGCTCAGCTCATTTCATTCAAAGCAATTTCAAGACTTTAGACAACTATATTGCATATCAGCACAGTTGGCTGGAGATCACATTTTCTTCCGTATTTTATACCTGCAGGTCCCTCATTGCTGCGCATGTTTCCTGGTCTGTAGAAACTGTTCGTGGGTTCCTCAGGTGTAGCATGCTCTTGAATAGAAAGCCATGGGAAACACCTGCTTTCTTAGCCTTGCCAGATTTTTTTATGTATTATTCATTGCTTTGTGCTTATGTCATTTGTAATTATATAAGAAGGTTTTTGGCAGCTGTCATCAAACAATAATAGAACTCCAGCTAATACTTTTAAAGCCCACATTCTTGGTATGTCAGTGGTTCATAATGTGTGTATTCTATAATGTTGCTTTTGAATTTTTTTAAAAAAATTAATTGGATGAAAAAAACTCCTAAACTACATTAAATCATCTTTGTAGTGTTTGGATTTGTGCCTGTTACTACTTCTTTAGCCTCACTGGTTTCCTATTGACTTCCAGGTGCAATTCAAAGTGATGATTATCACTTACAAAGTCTTACATGGCACATGACTGGGCTATTTGTAGGACCATTTCTCCCCAGTGGTATCTGCCTGTCCACCTGCTTTCTAGGAGAGAGAGGGGGAAGGGAGGTAGGGAGAGGGAGGGAGGAGAGAGAGGGGGGAGAGAGAGGGGGAGACAGAGAGAGAGAGGGAGAGGAAGAAGGAAAGGGAGAGGGAAAAGGAAAGGGAAAGGGAGGGAGGGAGGGAGGGAGAGAGAGCAATTGGCTTAAGGCACTAGAACTCATGGTCCCATGGTTTCTAGCCTTAACCAATACACAAAATTTGCTTTCTACTGTTAATACATGATCAGATGAAATCCAGACCCAGAAAGCCTGCCCAGGTAGAGGGCAAGACAAGCAATGCCTTTTGGTATTAGAAAAATGTATTTCCTCAAGTATACTTTTGATGGAACTAATCCATCACAGGTATGGAATCACACAGCTAAAAACATAATATCCTGTCCAAACAGAAGCATTCACACACCTAAGAGGAGCCAAACACCAAGTTTTCAACCAAGCTACTTTAATTTTTAAGAAAATATCATCTAATGGTTATGGTGAAAAGAATATAATTCATACCCCTGAAGGTAAAAACTGGACACAATCAATCAGAATTGTTAACAGCAAGCATTAATACAGAGAATCCATCCAACAACTTCTTCATCAAGATGGATGCCAGGATCCCCCCATTATTTCCCTTTCCATGCATTGCTAAGGGTGATTGTTGGCTGTTTCCTGTTGGAAATGCTCCTTGGGAAAGAAGGGAAGCCAAATAACCAGGAAAGCCACAATATTATTATTAAGAAAACTGCTCTACATAAAATTATATAAGGATAACTCTGTAACCTGACCTAGTTTGGTAAGTAAAACTAGCCTGTGAAGGTAATACAATTTATGTGGCCTTGCCTTTTTGCTGGCTCTAAAATGGGAGGAATTGTGTGACTTCATAACTTGTAATGCTTATTGAGGTTCTTTTTTTCTGTTTCTGGCTAAACTCTGGTGTCTTATCCAAATAACAACTCTCCTATTACCAGATTTAAGAAGGCATAACTGTAAAATCTCTTTCAACATTCAAAAATAGCTGGTGGTTTCAAGACTAACCCTTACTTTCATGATTTGGAAACAAAACTGCTGTTGTTCTGCCTTAGCAGAGTGAGAAAATAATTCTTTGCAAAAGGCAATACCTCCTGTTGAAATTTTATTGAATATTTTAGTCAAAACATTTCTCTTTGAAGAAATGTTTCATGTGTGGATTGATGGTCAGAGGGTAGCAATGAAAGAGGGAGAGATGCAGAGTATAAAAGCACCTCTTTCTAGAGTAAGCCCTCTTCCCATTTTGATTAATTGCTTAGCACCAGAAGTTGGGGTGAAGTCCATTGCAGCAATGAACTCATTGGGAATCTCAAAGGCAAAGCAAAAAAGATGTAAAGCTGAGGCAAAGGGGACAGTATTTCCTTGGTATTTGTGGGGTGAGGAAGAAGGGACATGCCATAATGTGAACTACTGAATGGATACTTTAGAACATTCCTGTTTATTTTAAATCAAAGCTGTTCTTTCAAATTACTCCCCAACAGAAGACAAAGCCAGGCATAATGATGAATGCAGAACATTTCTGACCATGGATCAAGTTCCCTTTCCTTGTTATTGCTTAGGCAGGGGACAATGAGACAGGGCGGAGAAAAGTGGAGACGTCGTCTCATATATTTTCATAGCAACGGATCATAGACAGAGGAGAAGAAGCTCAAGGTGGAGTCACCATTTTTGTAGCAACCTTATTTTTGACAACACATCAAGTTCCATCCAGAGAGCAGGCCTAGACATTTCCTTTACCATAACAAGAGCTTGGCATTATGATACAGATTGGAGCTAACAGAAGGAAATTCCACAGCTTTGCCCTTCCTAAAATTGTTTGTCAGGGAGAACTCTCTGAGGAATGATGTTAAAGTTTGGGATATTTGTGAAGAGTTTATGGTATATAATAAGAGTCATTTTCTGAGCTGTGTTTTGTATCTGTATAGGGAATAGAATGCTATGAAAAAATGATGCCAGTGCATTTCTGGCATAATCTCCTATATTTCTAGGCATTTAGCTTTATGAATCCATATATATTAAAAGCACTTAATTGAATAGATCAACACCTAAACATAGAGGTAACCTGCCATTGAAAAGTGTTGTTCACCAATGTTGAAAAAATATCACATTGGGCTTTTAAGATTTAAGCAAATCCTATTTGATGTCACTAGAACTATTTTCAAATAAAAAGACGCCTGCAAAAATATAGTTTTGTTACTATTTTTTAGAAATATGTTTTCTTATTGCTGCACAATTTCTCTGAGACACCAGGGAGACTTGTATTGATAAAAACAAGGAAGTTAATTGGCCATGTAGTTCAGCCCAACCTTATTAAGTGTTAATAGTTAGTTTGAAAAAAGCAATTTAAAATGTTTATAAAATCAATGGTAATTAAAATCCTATATGACAAATGCCTCAACCAGTTTGACAGATATTGTGGCCTGAGTATATATTTAGGGTTTGGATACCTGGAAGGTGTTATTTACCTTCTATAAATATAGTTATTTATAATTGTAACCAGAGTTTTCATATTTAGAGCAAATTCATTGAAATCAATGTGATTTAAATTAGATAAGACATTAAGTGAATTCATATGGATTTCAGTTGATTTGCTCTAAATATTTCCACTCAAAAATTTATTCATTTTATTGAGTCTGCTTTAAGTATAATTAAATCTAGACACCTAGTAAACATTATTCATTCAAAGAAAAGTAGGACAAAGGGGAAAAAAGATAATGTGGACAATGCTATTCTTCTGGATCAGAATTTTAATTACTTTTTTTTAATTTTAGGGAGACTTCCAGTTTAGGGCTTTTAAAAAATGAAAATGAATCAGATACTTAAAGATGTCATTATTCCATCATCAGTGTGATGATGCTACCTAGTTGGATAATGAAACATCTGCAAGCAAACCACGAAGCTCAGAGAGTACAAAAGACTCTACAGTTCAACCCTGAGCTCTTCTATTGAAACTTCATCTTTCTTAGGCAGAAAATTACATCTCAATAATCTGGCGGTTTGCTATTGAATTCCAGAAGTATAATATACCAGAAGGCCCAGCTCCTACATCCTGTGAAATGTAATTACCCAGCAGATAGGACTATAGAACAGGGGTCTCCAACCTTGGGACTTTAAGACTTTTTAAGCTTTGCTGGCTGAGGATTTCTGGGAGTTGAAGTCCACAAGTCTTAAAGTTGCCACGGTTGGAGACCCCTGCTATAGAATGCTTTCTCTGCTAGACCCGATGGGATGGGCAGATGTAATCAGGAAGAATTATTCCCAAAGGGCTTTAAAGGCCAAAAACAGCACCTTGAATTGGACTTGGAAGTAAACTGGCAACTGATGCAGTTTATGCAGCAGTGGTGTAACATGTACCGCTCTAGGGGCACACACAACTGCCTATGCTGCTGCATTTTGTACCAGCTATAAGTTTCTGGACAGTCTTTGCATTCTTCAAGGGCAATCCCATTAAAGAAAACCAAATGGGAGAATAAGGCATGAGTGAAAGTAAGCAGAGCTCCTCGATCTAGGAATGGAGATAACTGGCCCACAACACGAAGCTCTTTGAGCAGGAGTTGTAAACCCATGAGGATGCCCACATTGCCTTGTCTAGGGCAGTGTTATCCCAGCTAGCATCAAAGGTGGAATAGTCCTAGAACTGCAGAGAGATCAGAAAGGGCAAGGATAGATGCACAACCCCCATCCTGTTCTTACCAGAGATATCCAAAACCCCAACCAATACTATTTCTGTTCCATATTCAGGTCTGAATCCTGACTGAAAGGAATCCAGGTAATCTGCTTCACCCAAAGTCTTCTGAAGCCATTGCACAACCACCTTCTCAATCAGAGGAAGTTAGATACTGGAAGTTAGATAGAAATGGTCCAATACAGGGGGGTCCAGCAATGGCTTCTTGAGAAGGGGGCAAACCAAAGCTTCCTTAAGATACAAACCCCCTTATTTAATCAAGAATTAACCATTGCAAAAGCACTCAGAATACATTCCCTGGGCTGCTTTAACCATGCAAGGAGTAGCATGCACCTGAAGAGCAGATTGGCTGAGCACACGGCTCTAAGGACCCTGTTCACTTACTTGGACACTTGGAGTGTTAGCCTGAGCAAGGCATATTTCACACACATCTAAAGATTTTTTTTCCTGCTGTGCAATACAAAGACTTCATTGATACAACGTGATTGATTAAAAACTATAATAACCTATTCCTTCCCACTCTGATTCTGTCTTCTTTTTCAGTCTATCACTAGGTGTGTGTTTTTTTTGCTTATTAAATCTATCAACAAAATGAAGTACTTTTGTTTAAATCACTTATCAACACTTTCAGAGAGAGGTTTTCCTGCAAACTAGGTTTCACTTTCTGCCAGCATCCCATGGATGGGACTTTGCTTGTTTGCACAGCCTGGTTTCTGGCATGCTGTGGCCCAGTGCTGGTACATGGATTGTGTGTTGGGGACCCCTGGACTAGAAGAATTCCAAGGTCCCTTCCAGCCCTATGTCTATGAACTTAAGTTTAATAGATAGGAGCTACTGAGTTTGTTGGCATGCTGGAATCCAACATCCCAGTTTGTTATATTCTATAGTTTCCAACTTGAAAAGGGTAAATAAGATACATCTTGGTGAATTTAAGTTTTTTTGTATCTGAAAAAAAATGCACAATTAATATATTCATCTTTAAAGGGTCAGAAGATTCTGGTACTTTAGATACTAATGCTAACCACAAAATATTGTAATGGAGGTTTTTAAAATCAGTGTTAGCAGGTCATCTTTTAAAGCATCTTCAAAGAGTGAAACAAATTCATAATTGGAAGAAAATTATATGGCAGATGATTCACACGGACAGCTTCAGTCAAGCAGAGCATATGTCTACCGAAAGGAACAAAAGCACCTGGCAGGTTATTGTAAAAGGGCTTTAGAAAAACAAGAAAGGAAAGTCCCCAAAGATAGTGATTACAGTTGTGAATGGCTTTGAACAAAATAAATAAAATGACCATGGTCTGAAAGACCAGCTATTATATCCTTCCTTCTTTTCCAGGGAGACACCTGTATGTGTGCTTTTGTTGAGGGCTGTCTGGTATGAGGCTAAGCCACTCACATCAAAGCCACCTAAGCAGTGAAACAAGTGAGGTGAGCTGATGAGTCCAGATGACATAAGTCATCTGATATCCCGGGGAGGATCACAGGGTGGGGAGTGGGCTGATTCACAGCACCCTGAAGGGTCAAGGTGAAAGTGACAGAACATAATGAGTCCAGATGATAGATTTGCTCTAGCGATTTGCATTCCACAAAGAGGGAAGTCTTTCAATTCCTGCATCAGAAAATAGAAGCTCATTTGAAGTGGGAATGTCCAAAAATCAATGGGGATGCACATCCCTGTCAGGCATTGGAGGCAAAATACTGTAATCCACTTTGATGGTTGCCAAGAAGCGGAAGTCTGAGCAATTGGGCTCCTTTTCCACACTCTGCTTGGTTTCTTTGATGATGGAAAGTGCACCTCTTGCTTTGAAATAACTAACACGTTTTCTCTGATGCCAGCTGCAACTTGGGGGAGGGGTTTGGTAGAGCCTCTCCTAGATTAATCTTACTTCCTCCTTGCTATTGCCATTCAATTGCTTTCTGTCCATAATCCACCCAATTACCTAGCAGGAGACTGCAAGGTACCGTAATTAGAGAGTGCTCCTCCAGCACCTAAATCCTTGCTGTGGGCAGGAGAAAATATATTTGACAGTAAGGCAGAAGAACCAGGAGATTAATTTAGGGTTCAGCAGATGCTTCCTGGTGCACTTCCCTGATACCAGTCTTAACATTTTTCTATGGAAAATATCTAGTTTATTTAAGATCTGGAAGCACGGAGAGTAGTGTAACCCAAGAGAACAGCATCAGAATAACTGATGTAAATAATTTACAGTACATGGATTACAATACTATGTCATAATGGGAATGACACCTTTTGTTCTGATCCTTAAAATAAATATTTGGACTAGCATTGCTGACAATAGTAATGTTTTGGCATGAGCAGTAAGGGAACAGATCTTCAGCACAACATAGAAAATAAAACAAAATGCACACATTCAACTTTACTTCTTTTAGAGGCATGGAAGGCTAGTAGCCCCTGCAAACTTTTTGAACAGCTCTGCCTAAAGGCTGCTTTGGCATACTCAGAATGCAAATGCTATTCTTTAGGCATGAGTGTGTATGCATCCAGATTTGCACAGAGCTATTTCTTCACGGGAGCCAATGATGAAGATCTATGGCACAGAGCCAGAACTATAAGGCTGTATAGATTCTTTTATAGATTCTGTCTGCCCAATCCAGGAACAAAAATGCCCAGAGAAGTTCCTTCTCTGTTGAGAAGAAGAGGAAGTGGGCATTCTCTGTGGGGACTTCCTTCTCTGGAGCAACTTCTCTCTTCTCCTCCCCTGACAACAGTGGTTCTCACCGTTACAGTCTTCCAGAGGTTTTAAAAAGAACCAGACTGTTGTAGAAGTAAAGATGATACAATATTAAAGGTTTGTGTTGATTGTATTATATTTATTGTTCTGCATCGGAATAGAATAGAATAGAATAGAATAGAATAACAGAGTTGGAAGGGACCTTGAAGGTCTTCTAGTCCAACCCCCTGTTTAAGAAAGAAACCTTATGGTTTCAGACAAATGGTTGTCCAATTGCTTCTCACAAACTTCCAATGTTGGAGCATTCACAGCTTCTGGAGGCAAGTTGTTCCATTGATTAATTGTTCTAATTGTCAGGAAATTTCTCCTTAGTTCTAGGTTGCTTCTCTCCTTGATTAGGTTCCATCCATTGCTTCTTGTCCTGCCCTCAGGTACTTTGGAGAATAGCTTGACTCCCTCTTCTTTGTGGCAGCGCTTGAGTTATTGGAACATTGCTATAAGTGGCTTGTGTTCCTGTTGCTCTTGTACATTGCTTCAAGTGTTTTGAGATAGCAGCTGCTTATAAATTACATTAAAAACCAAAACAGTTTTAAGTTCTCATTATCTATCCATGGTGGTTAGCATTCAAAGCTAGTTTTCTTTACCCTCTCAAACATGGGCAGTGCTAGTTGTCTAGACTGGTTCCTTGTTTGTATTGCTAGTAAAATCTAAGCTAATGGTCTATATCTTTTATTTGATGGTGTGGGTGTTCCTTTCTATGGCTTTCACAGTTAAGTCTGTCATAGTTTTACATATAATAATCAATTTAAAAAGTAACAAAAGTGACTAGGTATATCACCTATATATCACCTATACTAAACATCTTGAGAGAATGGCAATACAGAATACATCCTCTTTAAAGAATTATATTTCCCTTGCCTAGATTCCAGGGGTGGACTTCAAAATTTTTAGCAAACAGTGCTCTGCCTGGTTGCTGGGTGGCATGACTATGGTTGGCATGGCCTAGTTGTCCTCCTGCAACACAGGGAAGGGGTATGTTTTCCTCGAGCCTCTGGGAGGGTGAAAACAGCCTCCCTGGGCTCCAGAGGCTTTCTGGAAGATGGAAATGGGACCATTTCTGGCCTTCCCAAACTTCCAGGAAACCCATTTTTGCCCTCCCCGAGCCTCTGTGCGCGCCCTGAACTTACCTGCATCCAGAATGGGGGCTCATGGGAGGAGCAGGGTGGGGTAGGTGGGATCAGCCAGGAGTGGGATTTGGGGGTTCTCCAAACTGTACAGAATCTTAGCTCAGGGCTCTCCCGAACCCCTGCAAACCCCTAGCAGCCCACCCCTGCTAAAATCCCAAAGCAATCTATATATTAGGACTATTCCACATAAAATTCAGTGTGTAAAAGAATTAAACTGACATCAGGATGTCAATTATGCATCTTATAGGCATTTGTATCCTGCAAATTAAAACAGAAAAGTGAGAGAAACTTACACCAGTTAAAATCAATGGTCTACCAAGCTTCAGCTTTCAGACCTGCCCAAGATGCCAAAGACTGCATTCAAGATCTTTCTCGTTGAATTATACTTTTTCTCACATAGCGAAGAAGAAATTAGCACAAAATCATGGCAAGCATCGGGATGTGATATAAAAAGCCCCATTAAATAGAATCTAAATGATTTCTGCCCAAATTGACATCATAGGATTGTCTTCTCCAAAGGAAGGAAAGAAAAGCTGATCTGTAAGATAAAGTAAATTAAAGAATACCCCAGGATTGGGGGGAGACCGCCAGCAGGGTTGAGGAGAGCTGCATCTCTCCTCCTCAGCTGGCCAAACTCCCTTTCCCGAAGGCGGTAGGAGCGGTGGTCAGAAATGGCCACCTCAAAGAAGAACTCAACCAGAAAAGAACGTGCAGGAGGAAGATAAGAAGTGAAAGTTTTGGCTGACCGGGTTAAGTTGAAAAAGCAACAACCAAGGTACCCTGGAATTTAAATTTTACAAAAGATAACATCGCTCCCAAAGAAGAGTCGGAAGCAGCAAAAGAAAGGGAAAAGGGAAAAGTTTGGCTTTTTTTTCCTTCTCTCTCCTTCCTTACATTGACAACTAAGAGACCTAAATAAGAAATCAGAAAAATCCGCTTTGGCATCAAGAGGCAATTAAGCTGAAAATATAACTAAATGCCAAAGGGACAATAAAGATTTCTGGACATTAAAAACTTTTTCTTTTATAAGCAGGAAGGGAGAGAAAAAGAATAAGGGCAGGATCTGGAAGAGGGAGGAGACTGTCTGGACTTCAAAAGAATCTAAAGTAAAATTTCAATAAGACTTCTAAAAGATACATTTTACTGAAACTTTGCAAGTAAATAGTAACCCCAGGAAGAGAAAGTGAAAAAAAAAGAAAGTGTAAAAAGAAACAGCTTGTGTGTATTTGGATTGCTTGGTGACTTTTGGATTTTTGGTTATTATATTTGAATGACTAAAACCAATTGGGTGGTTGTTTAAAATTTTTACAAAGGCATCACTTCTGGATGAATTGAAAATGGAACTTAAAAAATACAAAGAAGATGCACAAGAAGGGAAGGGCTCTTTTGGCTTCGTTTTTCAATTCTTAGAAATGGAGATCTGGAACTATGAGAAACAACAAGAAAAGACTGCAAAACAAGAAGACTGGGACGAAGAAGAAGCCATCTTTAATGAACAAGTAACTATGTGGGGAAGAAAAAGGAAAGAGGGGAAAGAAAATGGAGAACTTAAGACTTAAAAAACAACCAAAGAAAAGAAAAATAATTCAAAAAATAAATATAATGTTGGAAAGCAACAGAAAAGGGGAATACAGAAGAGGGAAATAGAGGTAGAGAGACAAAGGGGTAAAAAGGGGAGAGAGAAGAAGAGAGGGGAGAAGGAAAGGAAAAGAAGTTACAAAGGTCCGGAACAAGATATAAAGAAACAGGACCTATTTAGAGATAATGGGTGAAAATCTAACTGAAAAAGGGATTCTGTAAAGGTACATAAGATTGTATTGTTATATTTGTAATAGAAATAACTTTAGAAAATTGGAAACAACGTATGATTAAAAAGAGGGATAAAATAGTTAATGTAATTTAGTGAAATGTTTGTGAATAAAATAAATGAAATAAAATAAATGAGAAAATTGAATTAGGAAGGTACAGGAACATTTTAATCAGTCAATGTTTTACAAAATATAAGTGAAGAGGGGGGGAATTAACTATGGAAAGTTCATAATTGTTCCCATAGAAGTATGATATTTATTTGAAAAGTAACGTGCAAAATGTTAAGATTTTAATGAATATTAATATTAATGATAGAATTGAATTGGAATGGATTGTTGTTTTAATTATATTATACATTTATAATTTTTTCTTTTTTCAAGAATACAGTGTGTAGAATACAAGAAGAATACAATGTACCAAGCAGAATCTGAATGGAAGTTATATATTATATTGAGTGTTATAATTTTAGGGGAAAGATATAAAGGCGTCATGCTCCAATCAGTAACTACAGGAGAAATTTTGTTTAATGATAAAAGATAATAGACAATTGAAACAGGACAGACAAAAAATATAAATACAATGATTTGAATTGAGATGAAATAAATAAAATAAAATAAAGAAAATTAAAAGAGGGGAGAAGCTATGTAGAAAAGATATGGAATAGAATATAAAAATGAGCATGAACCTGAATTTGCGTCTGTGCGAAGAAATGTAACCCGGGATTGTGTTGCTTTCAAAAAATATGTTTTACTTGTATTTCTTTTCTTTTTGTGAAAACTCAAATAAAAGTTACCAAAAAAAAAAGAATACTCCAGGATTGAAGCGGTTCTGCATAACTTTTGGCAAATGTTAACTCACCTGGAGCCTGGAGCCCATTCTGTGGCTGTTAAGTTAGTAACATTTCGCCTTGACTTTTCAGGTAAAAGTTGAGTTGGGGAGCATCCTGTAGCTGACTGAAATCCAATACTTCCTTCCTGGCAGGATTAGAGTCATATTGTCAATATCATGTCAATGTGAAATGGAAACAGCAATGTTTACAAAATTAACAAATGGACTTCAAGTTAAACACTGAGCAATTTGTGAGACAGTGTTGACCAGTCTCAAGGGATTGTTTGCAGGTGAACATGCTGTTTTTCTTTCTGGACTGACTTACATTAACATCATGTCACTTTAAATTGCTTTTCTTAAGAAAAGAGGCTGGCAGCATCATTTCATTACCCTGAGTGCTCTTAAGTTGGCTTTCTCCCCATTTCTGCTCTGATTTTACAATAAAGGGGGGATCACAATGATGCATTTTAGGTAGTTGTCAAGAGAAGAATGTGATTATATTGCCGATAGTATACACCATAAATTTTAAAAATATTTCTAACTATGTATGAATTTATTTTAGTTGGAAGAAAAAAAAATCAATAGCCAGGTTTGTGGTTAGGCTGCTTTAGGAAAAGGGTGAAAGAATGAATGGGCCAAGATTCCATCTGAATTTAAAATGGGTAAAGAATGTGTTGCATTTCAAATTCCAAAGGCTTAGTCAGCAAAGACAATGGCAGAGCAGTAGGATGGCAAATGGCAAAGGCAATAGGAGCAGCAGGTTAAGCACTCCAGAAGACATCAAGTTGACCACCACTGAAGGGTACTTCAGGAACTACCCGGCAAAAGGAGGAGTCTTTTCTTTCCTGTTTTAATAGAAGATTGTAGATTGTAATTGATTGAAAAGCAAGACAGTTTCTATCCAAGTTGCTCTAGGAGAATAAATAGCGTTTATTAGTGTTACCAACAAGTGATAGACCCAGCTATTGTTTCTTGAGTAGCAAGCTGACCTCTAGATCTTAGCTTCCAGCTATGAAAAGGTCATCTGGTTGCATTGGGATCTCAAACT
The DNA here is from genome assembly GCF_049901715.1 of Pseudonaja textilis. NCBI lineage: Eukaryota > Metazoa > Chordata > Lepidosauria > Squamata > Elapidae > Pseudonaja > Pseudonaja textilis. The sequence goes on from NC_141990.1 coordinate 41,471,606, forward strand.
ATTATCAAAAGAAAACCTTTTCAATCCATCTTTTCTCCTAGCCAACTGACAAGCCTACCTTTTACTTGTTTCAACAGGTGACGATTTTAAAAAAACAAACCTCAATGCAGGAGCTGACCAGGCTCATGCCCATTATCTCAAAATTATGCTTTGGGGATTAATGTGACATCCTGGAACTGTATTAAAAGATCCCTGCCTTGTTTGTTTACTTTCACATTTTCCTATGATCTTACTTGCTTGAATTTAATCAAGTGATTTTCGAGCTCTTGTCACTCATTTTCCATTCTTTTATCTCTGTGCCATAAGTTTTCAAAAATCCAATCCATCAGCAACTGGAGAGTTTCTACAAGAGATCATGTAGTGTCTAGAAAACTAATCTCTCATGCAGACTTGTTGTGTGCACATATTTTGTTAATAAATACGTTCAGGCATGAATTTTGGCAGGGTTTCTTCAAATCTCTCTTGAACTTTACTTGACACATCTAATGGCATGTGATATGTATCTGAGAAACAATATTTGGGAAGATTTTAATTTTTATTATTATTATTTGTTCTGTAAATATTGTTGGAGGACACCATATCCAAAGCACAGATATAAGCTGCAGGAATTCTGGACTACATTGACTTCTCTTGTGGCTTTGGTCAATGGATAGTGTTGGAAAGTTTGGAACACCACAAATCAATGACAAAAATAATATTTCTGAAAGAACCTGAACCTTGCATACAATTCACAGAAAGCTCAGTGACCAGAAAAGCAAGAAGTGTTATTATTCCTAATTAAATGTGAATCCTGCTTATTTAAAGGAATGTATTAGTCAAGTTCAGCAATCACAGTTACAGTTACAATTAAGAAATAAGAGGTAAACGAGATATGACCTAATTCTGTCTCTTTATTGGATGAAGTTCATAACATTCTAGCAGTGGTATATAATCATCCAGGTATGACATTTATGTTAGGAATTTCCACTATAAATTAAAAGATGAGGCCTATATTTCAGGTTGATAAACTAAAGGCCACACTGCACAACACAAAGGCTTATGATAGCAAGGCAAGTTGCACACAAGTTGGGAATACACTTGGTGGATATTTTGAATTAATCCCAGATGTAAGAAGATTCAAGAGAGAATTTTTCAGGAATTATAGGATAACTTAAACCAAAGCTCAGAGTTAGATCACTGAGTTACTTGTTGAGTTGCAGTTATGAGCAAGTCACAGACTTACACCTAAATTTCTCTTTTTGTACATGGCTTCCATTTCCTATTTTTTTCTTCACTCCAACTCTTTTTTCTGGGATTCTTGGTTTGAATTAATACTTGACCTCTAATTTAAAATCAGAAACATACTTGTTTTCTCTAAAAATAGGAAAACGGAAGACTTTGGGATTTCATAATATTTGAAACAATCCATTGGGGGAAGGGAGGGACTTATGTGGATAACCAGAATTACATAAGCACCTTATATAACAAAGAATCAATATTTTATTCTCTCTCTCTCTCTCTCTTTCTCCCTCCCTCCCTCTCTCTCTTCTCTCTCTCTGCCTCCAAACACACATAGACAGACAGACAGACACACAGACAGACACACAGACGGACACATACCCCTTACCCCTGTAAAAGTGAAATTTATTTATTTACATAACTATCCATCTCAACTGTGTAACTCCAAGAAGATCACAATTCAAAAAGCATAAAACACAACTATTATAAAATAATATAACAATATAACCAAGATTCCTAAAAACAGTCATATTTATAAATTTACATGCATTTTGTACTCCTTATAATTATAATTCATGGTGCATTTTAAAGACTTCAAATTTCAGCAACTTGCGATTCACTTAGACTTTTGAATCTGTTGTACAACTTGTAGAGAATTATTGGTTTTGATGACCAAACTCTTTTAGATTGCTGTCCTTCAGTGTAAAAAGCAACGCCATGTAGAAATAAGACTGAGCTATCACTCTAGCCATCTTCCAAAAAAGAGCATGCTACTACCAACTAATGTAATCCTGTCTATTACTTCTAGCCTCAATGGCAGCTATTGCCTAGTAATTTTATATGTTGTTCCATCTATCAGTAGCAATTCCTTGACCTTAATTCTGGATCATTTATCTTTTATCACAAACATGCACTGTGACCTAATGACACAAGGAGTTTTGGAAAGGAAATGGGTAACAGCGGAGATCTTCCTTTCTTTTCCTACTATAGTTCTGTGTTTATATTTGGTTGTTTGTTCTGTGCTTTTAATCTAGATTAGCAAATTGATTTGATCTGATACAAAAGCAAGAAGGCTACTTCTTGTTTGAGCTACTAAGCTCATATAATTATGGATATACTATGTTGAATGCTTATTTTCTGAATTTCTTACTGTATTGTTATATTTTTTTTGTATTTATGATAGACTATTGAAAGAATAAAGCATGGCCTTTTCTAAAATGGAAGATAGATAGATAGATAGATAGATAGATAGATAGATAGATAGATAGATAGATAATAGATAGATAGATAGATAGATAGATAGATAGATAGATAGATAGAGACAGAGAGAGACAGAGACAGAGAAAGACAGAGACAGACAGACAGACAGACATCAAAATGACAACAAAAATGTATTCTCAATATAAATATACACGGTTTGTGGCATGGCTCTGTTAGATACAAATGGAAGATGTGAGTTAAGAAAAGTATATTTGAAGAGACGATTGAACAAAGATTTATCAGGAGTAACAATAATGATACTGCTGCCCCCTTAAGTGCCTTTGTTAAGTTTGAGCAATGAGAGGCTGAACCAGAGCATGAGTGCAACAATACTTTATTATGGCAATAAAGGGCTGACCGTGCTTGCCACGCCTGGAACTGGCTCGCAGCAATCAGCGACTGGTTGGACCCCGCAGCCTGCTTTTATAGCTGGCTGCTGGGGAGAACCAACCAATGAGGAAAGGGGAAAGAACGCCCACTCAAAGTGAGTGGACCTGAGTGAGAACTCCTAGAGTTCTCAGGACATAACACCCCTTCCCCCCAGCTGTGAACATGCTTAGTCTTTGAGGTAGGCAGGAGGTTTATGTTGGCGCCCGGAACGGCGTAGTTCTGGAACATCGTCTGTCCGTCCGGGGTCTGCCTGGGCAGGCAGAGTCGGTAAAGTGTCACCAGTGTGCCCCTCGGTTTGGGCCTGCCCTGGGCTCGTCGGGTTGCTCACTGGGGATGTGCTCTCGAAGGCTGGATCGGGCTGGTCAACTGTCTGGGCGCCGCTGTCCGTGTTCGGGCTTTCGGAACCGGCTGTAGGTGTGAACTGATCGCCGGGCGTGGTGTGGATGTGAGGCTGAGGATGAAGCCTCCCCTCGTCTAGTGCCTCTGGGTCCCTGCTGGCGATGGTGCTGAGGCGTCTGCGCAGTTGGTCTATGTGCCTTCTCCAGACGCGGCCATCCTCCAGTCTGACCCGATACGACCACGGCCCGGTGATGGCTACGATCTCGCCCGGGATCCACAGGGGGTCTCCAGCGAAGTTCCTCGCGAAAACTGGCATCCTGTAAGATAAAATGTCTCACCCCTGATGAGGAAGCGAGGGGAGAGTCAGGGCAGTATTGTGGGTGTAGTCTGTCCAATACAGTCCTCAGGCGCCTGCCCATCAGGAGCTCAGCTGGGGACTTATTGGTGACTGAACAAGGAGTTGAGTGCTGGCTCATCAGGAACCGCGAGAGTTTGTGGTGCCAGTCATCCTTGTTGAACCTTGCCAGGGCTTCTTTAGTGGTCCTGACGGCCCTTTCAGCCAGTCCGTTACTGGCAGGGTGAAATGGGGCTGTGAAAATGTGGCGGATACCCAGGTTGGCAGCGAAGCGGCTGAACTCAGTCGATGCGAACTGTGGGCCATTATCGGAGACGATGGAGTCGGGTAGCCCGTGCGTCACGAACAGGCGTGTTAACACGTTGGTGATTGCTAGTGTGGTGGTCGTGGATAGCTGAGCTACGTCGATCCATTTGGAATAGGCGTCCACGACCACCAGGAACATCTTCCCATGCAGAGGGCCCGCTAGGTCGATGTGAATTCTGGACCAAGGAGCGCTGGCGTTTTCCCATCTAGTAGGGGTGGCAATGGGGGGAGCAGGACGGGATTCCTGGCAAATGTTGCAGGAACTTACCCAATTGACAATGTCCTCGTCTAGACCCGGCCACCACACGTAGCTGCGTGCTAACGCTTTCATTCTCACGATGCCAGGGTGTCCCTCGTGCAATGCTTCTAGAACTCGGGTACGCAGTGAGGCCGGGATGACCACTCGAGTGCCCCATAGTAGACAGCCCTGCAGACTTGACAATTCCTGCATGCGAGTCTTAAAAGGTGTGAATTTGTTATCAACATTGCCACCCGGCCACCCCCTCCTCACCCAGTCGAGCACCTGGGCGAGTGTTCGGTCTGTCTTGGTTTTAGCAGCAATGTCCAGGGCAGTGATGGGTAGGTCCAACTGGGTGATCTCGAAAATAGCGTGGACAGGAGCAGGGTCTTCAGCCGGGGCAGGCAAGGGGCAGCGACTGAGGGCGTCAGCGTGGGACAGTGTTTTACCCGGGCGGTGTATAAGTCTGTAGGAGTAGGCTGCTAGGAAGAGAGTCCACCTTGTCATCCTCGGGGAGAGGACTTGAGGGGTCTGCTTGTCCCCGGCTAGGAGGCCCAGGAGGGGTTTGTGGTCCATGACCAGCTCGAAAAAATGGCCAAAAAGGAATTCGTGAAATTTTTTCACGGCTGCAACAGCTGCTAGGGCTTCCTTATCGATCTGGCTGTAATTGCGCTCCGTAGCAGAGAGCGTCCTTGAGAAAAAGGCGATGGGAGCCTCGGCGCCATTGGGAAGCCTGTGACTTAGTACCGCCCCAATTCCAAAAGGGGAGGCGTCTGCTGCCAGTACTAAAGGGAGGTTAGGGTCGAATTGAATAAGTACCGCCTCTGACGTGAGTAGTGATTTGACGGCGTTAAAGGCATGGTCTTCCTTGTGCCCCCAGTGCCATGGTGACTTTTTATCCAGTAATCTGTGTAGGGGTTCAGCTACTGATGCTTTATGGGGCAGAAAGGATGCGTAAAAGTTCAATAGCCCCAAGAACGCCTGTAGTTCAGTTTTGGAGGTTGGAGTGGGTGCCTCGTGGATTGCCTTAACCTTGGACTCCAGGGGGTGAATGCCAGAGGCGTCAATTTTATAACCCAGAAAGTCCACCTGTCTAGTGGCAATGGCACATTTTTCTTTTTTCAACTTGAGGCCATGCTGTCTGAACCTCTCTAACACAGCTCGAACTCTTTGGAAGAGTTGGGGTCTGTCCCTGGCCGAGACTAAGATGTCCTCGAAGTAGGGTACTACACCAGGAGGCCCTGCAAAATCCGCTCCATGAGGGATTGAAAAATACCCGGGCAACACTTACGCCAAATTGGAGACGCTTGCATCGGAAGGCACCCCTGTGAGTGACAATTGTCTGGAGTTCCGCTGTTTGGTTATCTACAGGGAACTGCTGATATTCTTGAGACATGTCCAATTTAGCAAAAATGCTGCCTGGTTCGAATGTGTGTAATAAGTGCTGGATGACGGGCACAGGATAAGCGCTAACTTGTAGAAATTTATTGATTGTCGCCTTGTAGTCCGAGCAAATTCTCAGGCTACCGTCTTTTTGAGGGTGTGACAATGGGCGTCTCCCACTTGGCGAAATCTGTTGGCTCAATGACCCCTTGTTTTAATAGTTTATCCAATTCTGCATCTAGTTTTGGCCAAATAGCAAATGGGACCCTACGCGGTTTTAGCCTGATTGGGACTGCTTGGGGGTCAACTGAGAATGAGATGGGGGTACCGTTATAACACCCCAGCTCTTCGCTGAATACATCTGAGTAATCAGCGAATAAGGAGTCAGTGTCTGAGGTTGAGACAGCATGGACTCCTGTTAGCCCTAGGCCGAGATGGGGAAACCAATCGAGCCCCAATAAGGTGGGGAGATTGCCGTTAACTACCACTAGAGGTAGGTGACCTTTAAAAGCTTTAAAACTGACAAGAAACTTGCCTCTGCCGATTACAGGAATGGTCTTCCCCTGGTAGTCCTTCAGGCCAAACTGGCATCTCTGGAGCTGGCTAGTGGATAGGCTTGGTTGGAGCCTCTTAAGGGTGTTCCACGAGATAATTGAGAGCGCTGACCCTGTGTCAACCTCCATGCGGCACGGTTTACCTTCTAGGGAAATCGAGAGAGAAATTTTACTAACAGTGCGGCAAGTGTGCTTGGCAAGGTGATGCGTGCGGCAGTTCAATACTTGCCTCTGTGGTCCCGAGTGCGAGGGAGGGTGCCTTTGTGCTGCGCTTTGGGGGGCTTGGCAGACTCTCGCGATGTGTCCCCTTTTATGGCAGTTATTGCAGGTGGCTCCTTCAAACTTGCAGGTGGCCCTCTGATGAGATCCCTCACAGGCTAGGCACAGGGTGATGTGCTTGGGTGGACCGATGTTTTCTTGTTTGGCTCCTACCTGCAGCCGTCTGTCGTTGGATAGGCGGTGGACTTCGTTTTCATCACTGATGGGTTCCTCTGCTACCACCTCCTCGGAGTGGACTGGAAGTGATGTCAGCTTGGCACTTGGGCCATGGATTTCGGTGGCTGAGTTTGTTGCCAGCTCAGCTGCCAAGGCTTCCTCGACTGCTTGTGCGAGGTTGAGGTCTTTTTTTGCTAGAAGTCGCCTTTGCAGGTGGAGGTCCTTGACCCCGCAGACTAATTGATCGAGGAGCATGTCCTCCAGGTAGGTTCCAAACCCACAATGCAGTGCTGCTGTTCTGAGAGCGGCCATATATTGATTGATGGTCTCCTTGCTCGATTGCTTCCTCATACGGAAGGTGAATCTCCTGGCAATCTGTGAGGGCCTGGGGGAATAGTGGTTAGTGAGAATTTCAAGTAACTCAGACCACGGAACGTTTTTCAACTCACGAGGAGCCATGAGCGCTGCGGCAGTATCGTAGACGGTGGCTCCGCAGTAGATTAGGAAATACGATTTCTTCCGGTGCTCCCCCGCATCCGCCAGGCCAACTGCATCGATATAATGATTGAAGCGGTTCTTATACGATTCCCACTTCCTCCTCGTCTGGTTTAAACGCCGGGAAGACTGGATTGGAACTCATGGTGCTGGGACCGGTTGAACAACCTGAGGAAAAAATCTCTCTGGGGCAGCAGACAATGTTTTAGTGCCCGTGGTGGGCAAGTGATTTCAGCTCAGGAGAGGTTGTTTTAAATCCTCTCTTTCTCTCTGGGTTAACCACGTTAGGCTGTTAGCCGTTGATGGCGTTTGGATTCGCGCCTGAGTGGGCGTCAGTGACTGGCTACAGCGCTGTGCTGTACCTTTTAGGTTTGAAATTCAAATGACAACCGTTTGAATTTCGCGCCTGATACTGAGCGGCTGCGGCTCGCAGCGCTTCACTTTCCCTGTAGCTGGGCTAACAAGCGGCTACAGACGCTTCTAACTTTCGATTCTGACCGCGCTCTCTGGCTGCGGATCAGCATTCGCTCCTTATCGCTTGCTGACCACTTTCTCTGTCAGCGGATCAGCGTTTGCTCTTTTTGTTTGCTCTTTTTGTTGGCTGACCGCTCTCTCTGGCTGCGGATCAGCGTTTCCCTTATCGCCGGCCGATCGCTCTCTCTGGGCTGCGGATCGGCGGCTAGTGACTCAGCAGTTGCATGGTGCTTCTGGTAGCCATCCCATCCTCGTCGCCAATGTTAAGTTTGAGCAATGAGAGGCTGAACCAGAGCATGAGTGCAACAATACTTTATTATGGCAATAAAGGGCTGACCGTGCTTGCCACGCCTGGAACTGGCTCGCAGCAATCAGCGACTGGTTGGACCCCGCAGCCTGCTTTTATAGCTGGCTGCTGGGGAGAACCAACCAATGAGGAAAGGGGAAAGAACGCCCACTCAAAGTGAGTGGACCTGAGTGAGAACTCCTAGAGTTCTCAGGACATAACAGCCTTAGTTACAATCATGAACATCCTGAAAAATGCTACTGTTTATAGTGCTCAACACATCTCTTGAAGAAAAATTTCCTCCTTCTCTCTAGTTTTCTTTTCATCCTTGGCCTGAGAGCACCAGCCTTCCTTCCCCTTTATTTCCCCCTGTTATTTTCAGGGCACAAATGATGAAGAGGGGATAAGAGCAACCATTCACTTTCAGAATCTGAAACTGAGAAGCTTCTTGATAGATTTATTGTAAAGTGCTTTGTGCACTTTCAAAACTACATATAAATGATATCCTATCTTTCTTTTTGAAACTGAAACAGAAAGGTCAGAGATTAAAGAGAGATTCACCATGGCAATGACAAACAGTGAGGTTTAATGTTTCCTATAAAACTAGGAGAAGAGTTTGCATATTTATTACGGTTCTATAATATGTTAGTTTTTGCTAATGTAAAACAGTGGTATATTTATTTGTAATGGGAAAGGAACAGGAGACATAGAAACAAGAAAAATATAATAAATATAGAGTAGATTTTCTGCATTTGTGGGATTATTGAACCCGGGCTAATTAGCCATCATTCAACATGACCTACAAGGACAATTTGTGGGTAAGTGATTGCAAAGGGTAATATGTGTACTGCATTCACTTTCATGTTCCCAGAACAGATTGGTATTATATAGCTATGGCTGGCATCCCCTGGATCTGTAGGTTTCAATCAACTGTTTCCTCCCCATGCTTGGATCCTGTGGACATGCCATCCTGATCACTGTAAAAGGGAAGGAATACGTAAATGTAATAAATCTCCATCCTCCACCCGGAGCCCTTTCTTCTACACTACGAGTAATATAAGCAATAATAACACTGGCTTGCTGTAAAGATAACTCAATAATGCTTCTGAGCAGTATCATCTATCAATAATTTTGTTTCCCTTTTTAAAATATTGTGGAAAATGCTATGTATAAGGAAATAAAATATAAATCAAACACATATTGAAAAACACAGCTGGCAGTTGTCCTAGTTGGTCCACAGCTAAAACATGGATATGCAATTAACGCTCCTGTTTATCTAAACATCTGATTATCCAGATGTTTTGTAGGCCACACAGGCTGTGCAATTATTGCTTAGAAATTATTCAGGCTAGAAAGTACTTATATCAACTGCAGCAAAGGAGGTGGGAGCCTTTGCTGTGTTATCCTGTAAAGCCCATGTCCATTCAACATAAATGAAGGCAATGTAGTCCTTCAGACATTATACTATATACATTAGTCAACTTCTAGATATACTAACCTAACAGGCTACTTATAATATACAAACAATATAGCAATCAAGAATTTTTTTTGCCAAAAGACAGGAAAGCTCAAATTCTTTCCTCTTATTTTGTCTATTTATAAAATGTCACTGACTTAATGATGTCGCATTTATCACCACAATTGTTAAAAGCATTGTCCAATCTTATATCCGGAACTGAAGACATCCAATGTGGGGGGAAAATACAGTATAGATTTCAATTCCTTGCTTTTCCCTGAAAAAGAGAATATATGGTAACTTCAGATTATCACCTAGTTCAGATCTTTAATTACTGAATTCTAGTGATGACATTATCAGAATAATGTGTTTGACTATCTATCCATCTGACCTTGCTATTCCTGACTCATAATGGTAATATTAAGCAAGTTGACTTCCAGTTTGAGCAGGTAACACTATTTTGCAAAGGACTTCATCTCAGCTTTCTGGAAAAAGAAGAAAAGGTATTCTTAAAAAGCTTTTCTGGAAAACATGTCAAATTATTGTTATCACAAATTATTGTCTTCTCCAGAGAGATGCTCATTTGGGTGGTTGCTATACTTTGGAATTTCCTGGACAATGTTTTGAGTTATTTTAGTCTGATTTCTGGCCTGAAATTTAAACATCTTGGATCAGCCTTAGGCAATCAAAAATTGTATTTTTCTCCACTGTGTATCTGTAACATTGAATTGAGCCTATTGTGACAAAATTGTTTTATTCTGATGATCTTTTAGATGGAAAACATGCTTCAGCCTATAGAAAATTTTATTAAATTAGCTTGTTGTTAATATTAAATGCTGATGTGAGTTGCACAAAACAGCTATCATCAACTGAGTCATGTATCAACTGCATATCACCTAGAAAGTTATAATCTGACTCCTTTAAGGCAAACATGTCAAATATGGTTTATTGGAATGTGTATGTGGAGCTACCTTTGAAAGATTATTCTGAAATTAAATTTAGTACTAAAATGAGCAGTTAGGATACTAACTGAGATCAGGTATTTATAACAGTGTTTAAAACTGCTCCCAATTTTTTTCATCTGTAAAGCTTTAAATAATAATAATGCATGGAGACAGGGCAGTAGAAGAGAAGGAATTTAAAATACAGAAACTTGCAAACAGAAGTAGAACAATTGTGGCAAATGAAAGCAAAGGTAGTACCAATAGTGATAGGTGCCCTGGGTGCAATCCCAAAATATCTAGAGCACCACTTGACTATCACTGGCATTGAATCAATTGCAAAATGCAGTTTTACTTAGAAAAGCTTACATCCTGCTATAATACTTTTAAGATCATCAAACATTGGAAAGAACTTGATAGGTGGATTTAAAAAGTCAAATGCAGTTGGAACATGTGACTGACCATGTGACCAGCAGTAATCATCATCATCCCCTCCATGGAGGGGCTTGTCATGTTCTGATGAGGTTGAAAGCTATACTGATGGCAGTATATTTTACCATATTTTGCCATCCATACCAGACAGGTCTTAGCAGAAGGACCAGACTAAGTTTATCCATCCACCCATTTAATATGGTGAGAAAACAGAAAAAGAATCCTATACCGTATTGGTCATTGCCCAGATCAACAAGAACTGCATCAGATGTTAGAGTTCCTGGGCACCTATCAACAAGTGGGCAATGGGATTTAGAAACTATCACTATCAGGGCAACCAGGGATAGCCCTGCAGGATTACTGGAAGAACAACAAGAGAGAAGACAAAAATATACAGGATTTGAAAATCCCACCATTGTGGTCTGCTGTTATAAAAGTTGGACTATTTAAAGCAAATGTCTGAACAGTGGAAAATAATTTATCCAAACTCAAATATCCCTGAACAAAATTAGCAGATCAAAGGAGATTCATTACTAGAAATAAAATATTGAGGGATGCAGAACTGGAAGAGATTCAGAAAACTCCAAAACAATAGTAGAATATTAGAAGGAATTCAGATAAAAAACAATTTAAAATATAAAGAAAACAGTTGATATGAAGTACAGAAATGTTATCTCAGAAGATGTAATAATATAAGAACTAATATAGGCCAGCACTGAATTAACCTATACATTGACCCCAACAACAACAAGAAAATTTTAAAGAGAAAGTTATGGCGTACACAAAATTTTATCTGCATTTAAATCCAGCTTAAGGACTATTCTAAACCAAGAAAACAGTCTTGGATTAGCAAAGAAGTATCTAAGAAGAAGCAGATTAAAGAATATTGGATAAAAGCATAAACAACTTTTAGAATGTTGAAGTGCTTATAAGGTCTGCTCCAGATTTATTTTGTTCAGGTCATGGCCACTCTAGTAAGAAAATCCACAATAGTACATTGATACAATCCTCAAATAACAATATTAACCCTTTATAAACAAGCTTTCACCAGTATTAAGTAGTTACTCTTTAATAGCTGCATACAAGATGATAAAATGAAAGATAAAATGCCAGCATTGAAAGTAGTGCCTAAGAAAAACCTGGCATCTATAAAGAAAGATATGAATAAGGCACATGCAACGATTAAAATAATATCTATTGAACAAACCAATCAGCTTGTCTATTGTATAGCAGTTGTAATTACAGAAGAACTGGAGATCACTCCTTGATCCTGTCGTTCAAGCAACCAGCCCTTATGACACATAAAGTTTTATAGGTACCTTGAATCTACCAGGAAGCAAACTGGCAACCAGTGCAGCTTGGAAAGTAAAGATGTTACACGGGCATGCGATGGAATGACCCTCACTGCTCATACTGCAGCATTCTGGACCAATTGAAGGTTCTAGGTGGTCTTCAAGGGCAGCCCCATGTAGAATACATTGCTGTCTGAGCAGCCATAATGTAAAAGTATTTATACATAACAACTTTCCCCAGTCTGAAAGAGCCTCCTGATAACATTTTTATTATACAAAGGCAGCATCCATGATATAAATACTTCTCAAATCTTAGTCCCAAACATGTAAGATTTCAGAACATTTATCAGTTTTATTTGCATATGGATGAGGCTTAAAAAGAAATTACTTTTATATATACTAGAATACTGATAGGTGCATTCTAAAATATAATAGGAAGATATAGCTGACTGCTGCTGCTCTGTCTCTGCATTTCTACAGGGTTTTCTCTTGTTTCTTCCCTGATTCTAAATGCTCAGGTGCAACATAAAAACCTAAGGTTGAGTTAGTTCTAGCCAGTGCTGCTTTGATGTCATGAAAGTTTAATTATTAGAGTCACTGTGATTTTTACAGAACATGTCATGCAGAAACTATTGCTTTTTTTCAGATTATTGAAATGAGATCACCTACAACCTATTTCCTATTGCTCTAATAGCCTGACATTGTTCAAAAAATCCCATTGTTCATAGGAAACCTGTCAGCAGAAATAAACATACAGACAGAAGGAGGTGTTTTGAAATGAAAAGGTATGGATATATTGCACAAGTCTAATACGGAACAAATCATTTGGAGCAAATCCATGCTTTTTGGCCTTCCCACTTTTGGAAAAATGCATAATACATTCATCTGAAATACATTTAAAGCATATACAAAATCATTGAACATCCAATTAGGTCTCTAAATTGTGTTGCAAATCTTGTACTAACTAATTTAAAAGATTTGATAACCGGAATTATCCTAGCAAAAAAATTTACAGTATTTTTTTTTTCAAATTCTTTGAAATTGCAGTTGCTACAATTGAAAATGAAAATATATGCATCTTTTAAAATACTTTATAAAATCATAAAAGCATACTTTTGTCAATGGAAGTTTCACTTTCAGATTTTTTTTTAAAAAAATCCCATTTCTGATGTAAGCCACAGAAAAGGTAACCTTTTCTATTTATGTAAGCACAAAGAGTACCATGAATTACTTTTTGTCATACTTTCAAATGAGTAACGATCTACTAGCCTTTTAGGGCATAATTTAAAAATCATTTGTCTTGTGTGAATAATTAGAACTCTACTTCTTCTTCAGGTAAAGTCTAGTGTTCAAGAAAAGAAAGCTGCTAACAGTAGTTGTGTTATCCTATTTCATTGAGACTGAGAAGAGTGTAATTTAACACCTCCTATTTGGCAAATTCATAGTTCAGGCTAAACAACTGTTGGAATTTTACAGATGGTTGGATCTAAATGGCATAATGTTGCTATGAAAATAGCCTATAAGGGCTATATATGGGGAAGATAATGGGGAAAGTTTACTCCATTGGGGTTGTTCTGTGAAAAAGTGCTTGCTTATTTCTCCCCAAGTTATACGGATAGTCTCTGAAAGACACAGACCATGATTTATTGGTTCTGTTTTATTTTTAGGTCACCCTTCTCTCAAGCCTCTGAGTGATGTTTCAGGAACTTTAACATTATCGTTTCAAAATGGAATACCAGGACAAAGAACCCCATTTTAGTCAGCAAAGGGAGGCCTCTCTTCTGAAAGCTCATACCTCATGGTGTGACTCTTAAATATCCGCCATTCCTCTATTCTTAGAAACTCCATGATTTCTTCTATAGTTACAGCTCATTCCTCTTCCCCCAAATTCTCTCTAAGTGTATAAACATCTAGGATTGTATTAACACATGTTTAAGGTATAAATTTCTACTCAGAGAAGTGCAATAAATAGCAAGAGGGACAGATATGTACCTGCTCCTCCTTTACATTTTTACTATAAAAGGGGAAAGCTAGGTGCTCATACTACCATTTTTTCCGGTCCCTCCCATATTTATTTCTAAATAGACGAGAAAGCAATTGAAAGTCTGAATGCCTCTTCTGTGCAATTTTTCCTTTAAGATTTGAAGTTGAATATAGATCTTGGTCTATCTCTCAATTAAGAATGTTCTCTCCTGAGAGGGCAAATTGTTAGTACTACTATTTCATGTTGTTTTTTTCAGCCTGAACTCATGAGTTATCAGGATGCATCCTGCTAGATGCTGTAGGTAACTGGACCCATTAACCAGCAAAGAGGTCACATCTCTTGTGCAACCACGGACATGTCGTTATTGTGCATGTTAGTCTGAATATGATCAAGTTTGAGTTCTTCAGAGCAAGAAGAAGAAAAAGTTTAATTGTTTTTATGGTTTTGATATTCAAGCATTCAGTGTGTGGAATGAATTGTTTATAGTGATATGAATGGTGCTCCTTCCTGCCTTGTCTTAAACTTATTGTCTTTACAAAAAGAGAAGATGTGTTTGAATTGCCACATAAGAGATTTCAAGTTCATGGATACAGAAATCCTTTGCTTTTGTTCTCTAATACTGGAGACCCTTTGCTCCCTTTCTCTAATGAACTTTCTCTCCAGCATGCTGGGTATACATTATATCTGCTCTTTGGGTACCCTGACATGATCCTAATTATCTTTATACACCTTGGTGGTTTCATTGCAAAGGTATTCCAGAGGAATCAATGGCAAAATCCAACACATTTCCATTTTACAGCTTTGGTAATGGTTACTAGTGTAATAGTTAAAAAATATTGCAGGGCAGTAAGTCCCTCTTGTAAAGGATCCATTCTCTTTATTTTGAAGGGGTAGGGTTTAAAAAAAACATTAAAAATGAATTGATTTTAAATAGACTTCATATTTATGCACACAGAAAGTTAGCTTGCCAACGGTGGGTGCGTACTGTAACGGAGATATAATTGCGATAAGCGGTAAGGCTGAGACTTAAAAGCATGGAGTCCTGCCAAAACCAAATTGTCATCCATCTGGGAGGTAGATAATATCAACCTGAGGCTTGGGACTTTTTGGAACCTGTGGCTACATAGTTTGTTTCTTCAAGAATGCTCATGTTTTGAAAAGGAAAAGAGAGCGAGACAGAGAGATTCTGAAAAGAATAGAGGGCCATTTCCTCCTGAGTTTCTTTTGGAACCTCTGCAAATGACTCTTCATAAGGGTGGTGCCATGACAATATAATTAAGGAATAAGACATGACAGCCAGCGATTTCTGGATTATTGCTGCATGCCTAAGGTGGCATTATAGGCACAAAGCAGAGGCAGAGTAGCTTTAATCACACAGTAAGTGCAATGATAATCCCTTTGAAATGGGCTGTCTGAAGTGCCTTGTTGAAATGGAATTCAAAAACAATATTAAGGAAAACAGACAGACTGGTAAATTCACTGTGCATTAAAGCTGACAAAGCCTGAGCTTCAGCCTCAGCCATTGCAAATGCTCCATTTGGGTCAGGTTTCCATAATTAAAATGCCTCCACAGGCTGATATGTGTGTTTTCTTTAAGGGAAGCAACATTCCCTTCAACAGCTTTTGATAATTTTAAAACTAGTTTTATAGGTTTTAAACCCTTTAATTGAATTTCTTTTAACACTCTTGTTTGCCTCTTTGCGATCTTATCTACTCTTCATGTGTGAAAAGATTTTAAAAAGTTTGTGTGGTATACATGGTAGTAAAAAGGGAGTGAATTATATCAGTGTAGGGAACTCTGACCTGAAGTGGGGAACAGACTTTCATAACCTTCAAAATGTAGGACTAAATCTTCTACTACTCCCGACCTAAACAGCTTTCCAAATGGGAAATCTAATCTATTCACCGGGAGCATAAAATATAATTGGCCCTTAAGACAGTTTAATTTTTGTTATTTTATTAGTTTGTTTGTTACTGCCAAGGGCCCTCCTCTGGAAATTTGGAATCTTTCTTCTTCTTCCCAGGGCCAGAAGGGATTTCAATCCTTTTAGAGACCAGCAAATCTATCACTGTTTGGCAACAGTTCTCTATTTTTGAAAAGTTGATGTGCATTGGTTTCAGTTTGCCCATTGTCGATGAAGATGTTTGCTAACTGATGCCATTGTGGTCTTTGTTTCCATCTTAACCACCAGAACTGGGAATTCAGGAATGATCTTCATGATCAAGAAACTTAGATACCACCAGAATGCTGAACCACTTCAGTAAAATGTTTGGTAACTGCTACTAAAATATTTTCCTTGGTATTGAGAAAGGGGCATGAAATGAAGTTGTTTTTTTTATGAGAATGGTTTATGAGTAGGAATAACTCTAAAAACAATGATTCTTTTGAGTGTTCTTTTACTGTTTTGTACTAAATATTGCATTGCCAGAATATATTTCTGCAAAATGTTTCCATGCACTAAAAATAATCCTTCAGTGTCTTTCTTTCCTTGGAACTCTTTATTTTACTTAACATTATAGCAATCTGTTATTCTGTTAAATTTGACCCTCTATATACGTTTTTTTCTGAAAAAACTACTTGTATGCATTTTAAAATTCTTTTCTGGACTTTTCTGTAATCTATTTTTATATATGTATATGTATATGTATGTATGTATATATATATGTGTGTACACACACACACACACACACACACACACATATATATATATATATAAATATCTTACCTGTTGCAACTGACTGCTTGCTCCCTTCCCCCACTTTATTTTATAATATGGTTAATCCTTGATTTACAACCAGAATTGAGCACAGAATTTATGTTGCTCTGTGAGAAATGTATTGAGTTTTGCCCCATTTTACAACTGTTCTTAGCACATGTGTTAAGTGAATCAATCGTTGCAATTGTTAAATTAGTAACACAGTTGTTAAGTGCTTGTTGGAAGGTTGCAAAAGATGATGAAATGACCCTGGGACACTGCAACCATCATAAATATAAACCAGTTGTCAAGCATCCAAATGTAAATCACATAAGCATGGGAATGCTGCAATGGTTATAAGTGTGAAAAATAGTCATAAATCACTTTTTCCAGTGACTTTTTTCCTCTCCAAAGTGTACTAATTTTTGTCTCTGAACCATAGCATTACTTTTTGTGTATCAGTAGTACTCTAGAAGGTAACTTTGGGGTCATTCGTTACCTTTAGCCTTTTGTTTCTTCACATTGAAGCATTGTCATTCCTTAAAGGTGTCTCTTTAATACACTCCTTAAAACCTTTAAAGGACTGTATTTAATATGTTTTCCACTTAATGATAGTAGTTTGGTCCCTACCGGAGGACTGTATTTATTAATGCATATACCATAGTTTGCTAGTCCAACTGGATTCTGATAGATCCTTTTAGACGTGGATTAAAAAACCCAGGAGTAGATCTTTTCAAAAATTCTCCCCCCCACCCCACCCAAAAAGAGATGACACTGAAAAGTAACATTATATAAGTTGGATCCACTTGCTCTTTACTCATATACATCCCACTAGTTCTAGGTCCAGAACTGACCAGGAAAAGCAAACAATTGTTCCAGACAATTCAGTGCAATATAGTGTTACAATTCAGAGAAGAAAACAAATGGTTTCCTTGGCTTTTTTAAAAAATGTGCTTTATGGAAATGTAGATGTTTAATTTTCTATATCTCCACCTATATAAGAATCAAGCTGCATCAGAGTAGCCATAGGGGACATTTAAATGCCTTGAGTTGAGAAAGTCAAAAGCAGTTTATGTGTGAAAGAGCACTTTTCTGTTTGTTCCCTGTAAGAGCTAAAAAAATATTTGAAGCTCTTCTCAGTTTATGTTTCAGTACAAACACACCTAATTTTGCATTTTTAAACAATATATTGACCGAAACACAGTCCTCTTTTAAAAATGCAAAAATATGATAAGAGTTCTCCAATTGTACTTATAAAATGCAAATAGGCTAAATCATGCAAAAAAAGGCTTTACACTGGACAAATAGTATACCAAAATGTTTTTAATAAGAGAAGCAAATAGACAGTCTCAAACAATTTAAAAACAGGATCCAATGAATTCGTATAATTAATGCTTCCTTTTTTTGAAATTCTTATTGTATAAATGGTCTGTCTTACCTTTTGTATTTTAATGAGATAAAACTTCTTTAATATAATTTCTTAAAGGTTTTTTAAAAGAAGATAATTAGTAGAAACTAATATAAAGTGAGAAAAATAAAAAAGAGAAATAAAAAAGAGAGCTAAAGTAAACTAAAGAAGAAACAGTAAAACAGAAAGGAAAGAGGAAAAAAGAGACCAAAAATAGCTTCTGATCTTCTTTATAGCAGTTTTAAGTACAATTATAAATTTAGCTCTTGTTCTATGGGTGCAACATAACTCTCCTGATTAGTTCTTTTTTTTCCTGTTTCACACAAAAAGTTTGAAAAGGTCTTCCAGTCCACAAAAAATCTAGAGTGTAGAATTGGACTATGACAGACTATCGCACTATTGTCTTTTCTCTGATCAAACAAGTCAATGTAATACTCTCACCAAGTGCCCATATCTTCACCAGCCATTCCTTCGTTGTGGATTAAATTTATTTTTGGTTGGCAAAATTATAAGCAACTGGGAAAAACTGAAGTTATCCATCTTTGCTGAAGGGCCAAATGCCTTTGATATTAGATGTAATGTATTGTAAATACGCAGGTAGATTCTTTTATTACTATATCCGTGCTGCCTTACAGTACTGCCTTACTATAGTGGTTGGATCTTTCCAGTGGTGGGATTCAATTTTTTTTTTACTACCGGTTCTGTGGGCATGGCTTGGTGGGCGTGGCAGGGGAAGGAGACTGTAAAATCTCCAGTCAGAGGTGGTATTTGCCGGTTCTCTGAACTACTCAAAATTTCCGCTACCGGTTCTCCAGAACTGGTCAGAACCTGCTAAATACCACCTCTAGATCTTTCACTGCTAAGCTATGGCACTAGATCAACTCCAAGGTGGTTTGGACTCACACTTGAAAAGATTCATGTTCTCTTATTTGTCTAAGCTATTGCTAAACTGCCAAAGAACTTGAAGAGAGACTTGGTAAGAAGTGGAAGTTACATGAGAGAGTAAATGCTGCATTCATCAGAGACACTTTTGGTGAGATGGGCACCTATATAGATTTGATTACTAATTAAATCAATTGTTAGTTAGAAGAGAGAACCATGGATGTTCCCTACAAATTTGAAAGGGAAAATATCCTTCCCTATAAGGAGAAACATGCCCAGGGCATTTAGCAGGCCCGGAATACTTAGAGAAAGGAGCTGAACAAAGCCTTTTCCCTGATTATTGACAGGAAATAATCAATAATCTTTCCAATTATTAACTGTATGCCACTTATAAAGTAGATACTATTTCACATTGTGCATAGATAAATTGATGGGAGAAATCAGCACAATAATATGGTAGGGAGTAACTTAAAAACAAGACATTGATAAATAAAAACCTCTCAAAACATTTCAACTTTTTCAAGTTTTATTTGTTCTTCATAACTGAGTTATCCTGTCCTTGAATCCTATTTTTATTTTTCATGCAGTAGTGGGTGAGCAACTGAAAAGGGCTTCTGAAAAAAACAAATGTCTAACCAATAGCTGGCCGAGCAGAATCTTGCGTGAACATTGTGGAAACTGTGAACAACAGTGGGTGGATCTATTTTCAAGCAATACTCCTTTCATTTGCTTCTTTCTAAAATCCCTTTCCATTCTGCTTCTGCATTGATCTGCATGTTGTAACCAATTATTCTTCCACGAATCCCTATTTACATGCTTCTAAACACGCACATTTAGGTGCAGTGTTTTGCTATTTTGCAAAGAAGTGCTCACAGTTTTGAACCTCAGGCCTAGACAAGGTTTATCGCCTGCACTAGGCCATGGTTATCAGATTTTTTTTTTCCTTTTTTGAATCACAAAAATGGACTCCCCCAAGTTTTTTTATTTTTGTTTTTGTTTTGTTTTTTGAACAGCTAAGGTATTCCATGCAGGAACTATAATTTGCCCTCTCTTATGAAAAGCGTTTCATTTATGAAATAGGTTTCATTTCAGGGTGGTCAGAGTTCCATTAATGATGGAGAAAAAGTTCCTGGGAGAATTTTCATTGGGCCGTCTTTATAAAAATTCATGCTTATGAAAATTCCACTGCTTGGAGATTAAAAGGCTTTAAGAGGAAATAATGCTTTTCTTGTCACTGTTCTTCAGTGGCAGAATGAGCGCAACAGCTGGAAGGCATATGCACAGTGTTTACTGGAGCGATTCTTACACTTTCAGACAGAAGGAAATCCTGTGCAGGATTGGAAAGTGCAGAGAACTGTCACCAGGGAATAGGCTGTCTGTGTATCTCTGTGAAATGGATGCTGAGCGGACTAAAGATTCTGCAATAAGCACTTCCTGCCTGCTTTCCATAGCAAGATCCTTTTCTCTCTCCCCCCTGTCCCTCCCTCCCTCCCCCCTTTAAAAATAAAAAATAAGTTTGGGAGGGCTTATATTTCGAATTCAATGATACTATCTCTAAGCTGTCTAGAAGAATCAGGATTTACTCTGCATCAGACTTCAAAATACTTTTTTATTTTCCTGGCAGAAGACAGTTCAGGAACATTTGCCACCTCCTGGGTTGTAAAGATTGAACTTTCCAAACTAAGAAAGCATTTGATATGCTCAAGACTTTCAAGCAGGGAAAAATCAGGGCTGACTTTGTACTTTGATGAGGAAAATATCCAGCAAAAAAACTACATTGCATTATTGTTGATATCTTACCTCTTTGCCGCAGTGTTTGGCATTGGTATTTCATCACTAACAAAGACCATGTTCATAATCCAAATCGTGTTAAATCAAACCAAGCATACTTGAGAAAGGTTTCAAAACTAATTACTATTTGGCTTTTGCCAAAATAAAGTATTGAACAGACAGAGCAGTCTTTAGGGAGGTCTTGAAATAATCTCTACTCTCCTATTTTGTTGTGTATTGTCTTTCTGTCCTGGAATTATTAAAACTTCAAAAGTAGTCTATGGATACTGAAATGGAGCAGGATGAACATGAACAGCCAAGGGATGATGAAAGTACAGAAGAAGGAGGATTAAGTACACTATTACTTTTTATTTAAAGTAAATAATTATGTTCCTGAGTGCATTGATCATTTCTGGCTGTAAATATTTTGCATCGATCTGAGCTATCCTGGTCTCAAAACATTGACTTTTTAAGGGGCAGAAAATGCACATTTCTCTAATAGAAATGAATAATGGGGAAACCCTGTCTTTTGTTTTTCTTGAAACTGGATCAGTATTAAATATTATCTCTGTAATCATTTCAATATTATTAATTTATCACATCATCCATCCATGACTGGGTCAGTTAAAAAAAGCCATCTTTATTAACAATTAACACATTAATGTTTAAATAAGAACATAAGATGCCATAAATTCTTAATACAGAAATGATCTGGGCATATTCAGAAATAGCTTCTGAAATTACAGGGTTTGCTATCCCAAAGTAATCAGAGGTATTAGTTTGGTGAAAACTACAGTAGTAACTTTCTGCCAATGGAAGATGGTTCTCTAACAGAAAGGATTTCCCTTCTTCCAAAGCTTCCATATTCCCATTATCCATAAGGGATCCAGGATCTCCCATGTATAGACATGTTTGGGTAGTTATGGAGGGAAGGAAGAGGAGAATGGGATGGAAAGGAAAACATCTCTTTCCATAAGTAGGTATCTATCCAAACACAAGTAACATTATTAGGGAACGACAACTGAACAAGCAGGTGGATGAAGTAGCTGGACTTATTTCTATACTGAAACAAAGGAATAGGAGACATATGGAATAGTGCTTATTAGTAAATATTTATTTACAACAGATAGGAAATGAATGAATGCCATTTGATTGCTACTTTCTGACATTGATTCCACCATCAACATTCATGCTACATAATACATTTGTTAAGTAGGAAATTATGACATTGCCAACCTCCTGAGCTCCCGTTACTTGTCCCAGCTTCTGCCAATCTAGCAGTTGTAAAAATGCAAGTAGAAAAATTGGGACCACCTCGGTGGGAAGGTATCAGTGTTTCATGCGCCTTTGGAGTTTAGTCATGCCAGCCACATGACCACGGAATTGTCATCAGACAGCGCTGGCTCTTCAACTTAGAAATGGAGATGAGCACCTCCCACTAGAGTCAGGAACGACTAGCATGTATGTGCAAGGGGAACCTTTAACTTTACCTTACAGATCTAGCCTAAAATATTCTAATTCAGAGGTCACAACTTAATGAGTCTTTGACAAAATATTTTCTTTTTTAGGTATTCACTTGCTGGTTTGGATAATGCATATAGGACTACAGCCATAGCAAGATGTTAGCTTATCTAGGCTGATCTCGAAACAGCTAAGTAATATCTGGATGGTCTTTGATAGAAGAACACAATAGATAGAGACTAAATTAGAAAGTTTAAGTCAATCCTAGAAAAAGGCTGAGGCAAAGTTCTATAATGTTACCAAGCAAATGCCACGCCCATATTCATGTGGTCCACTAGAAGTTAAGCCTAATTTAAGATTGTCTTTATGATTTTTTTTTATGGTTACATACTGTATTCCTTTGGGCAGTGTTATGTGAGATTTCCATGGGCAAATAAGTGGTAGGCTTGATGTCACTGCAATTAAAATATCTGATGAAATATTTTTAGATTGCTGTCAGCTGTTCACTTATATGATTGTGCTTTTTTCTTAGCTTGGCTATTATAATTTGTGTACTGTGCCTATTATTCAAAACAATGAAAAGGCTCTATTGTGAAAATCAACCCTGCCGGAGTTTTTACAACTTCCTTCAATGAGATATGCCTATTCTAAATATTTCATGGCTCTGTAATCAGATAAGGCCCATTTTGTGTTGGGCTTTAAGTTAAATAGGCTAGTCTCCCACCCAACAAAAACATAATCCAAGCTGCGGATTGCCAAGTATCCAAGGTTTTAAAACATATTAATGTGACATGGTGATATTAATATGGATGTAGGTATCTAGTTTCAAGCTACAAAGCAAATCATGAAGCAGAAGAACAGAAGTGCTAACCTCTGAATAATTGTAAGACAAGCAGCACTTGTTTATACAAGTAAGTTAAATACTACCTGGATTAATGCAGTGAGCTTTGAACAAAGCACTTTAGCCTCTACCTGTAGTTTCTAACTACTAAACAATACTCATGTATTAGTCCAACTGAAATAACTGAAAAACTGAAAACATACCTGCTGATTGCCAGCACTCTTGTTTTTCTTTACAAGATGTTTTACAACTACAAGCAATTGCGGTACTATATTCCAGTACATCCATTCCACATCCTCAATTCTTCCCCAGTTCCATTCTTTAGCATTGGTCAGTCAGTAGGCAATAGCTACGAATGTTCTCAGCCTCAGCTTGAATGCTTTTGAAGCCTCTGCCTTTTTATACTTCTACAGCCTGGTTTTGGGTTTTTGTTTGTTTGTTTGTTTTTTGCAATTCAGATGTAGGATTTTCAATTGATTGTCTATCATTTTCATCCAATAATTCTTGCTTATGTATATGCTGTTAGATGATGGCAGACTGCCTAATTTAAGTCTTAAGTGCTTGTTTCTGTAGTATTTATTTATGTTTTTGCTTATTGCCAAGCAAACCAAACAAAAAGCCCATACAATTAAAAACCCAGCTCAATAAAATTAGCTGAAAATTAAATAAATCATTACCATTAATATAACAAACACAACAATACATTTAATAAATAGCCTGATTTAATAGAGTCCATGTTAATCCACGATAATTTAAAACAAATATTATCCTACAATCTTTAGCTAAATAAAGGTAACTTCTAGATTCTAAATTACCTTCTATTAATCAAGTAAGAATCTTTGAATCCCTTTTAAAGGCCATCAAACATTCACAGAGACAAGCAAAGGAAGGGAGCTGTTCCAAAGTTGTGAAACAAGATCCCTAATTATCCAGAAGCTGAAGATCTTGTGGAAGCTGGAGGTCTTTAAGAAGAGACTGGGCAGCCACTTGTCTAAAATGGTATAGACTTTCCTGCTTGATCAAGGGATTGGACTAGAAGATCTCCGAGATCTCCTCCAGCTCTATTCTGATTGATAGATTGATCTTGATTCTGGAGCGATGAGCTGCTTAGAGCAATGTAAGGAATGAATAGGTTTATACAGAGAGAGAGAGAGAGAGAGAGAGAGAAGGCATGATAGACACTGCAGAGTTTGTAACCGTAGGCCTTTCTTTTAACACAAGCACTAATAATTTAAACTGCGTTTGGCTCAAATAGGGAACTGATGAAGAGGGAGTGTCACTGCTCTGAACAAGTTGGAGAGAGAAACATAGCTAGGAGACTTTTGAAATAATTTAGATACAAGAAATAAAAATAATTCTGCAATCTCCTCTTCCAGATCCTAGAAATATTAATCAAATGAAAATTAGCAATCCTATTTGTAGAATCAATAAATGAGTATGAAGACAGCTAATCATCGACCAAGAGGCCAAAACTGTGGGTAGAGGAAACTGTAGCAACCTGGGAACCCTAAAAATAGTGGAATAAGTAAGAAGGACAATCAAGCCAAATTTGTCTTAAGGAAATAGGGAGATGTTCAAGAGGAGATTTTAGTTAGATGGTCCATCAACTGACCTGGCCTTGTTCCTGAAGGACCAGAAAAAAATTGGTAGACTTGACAGTTATCAGTGCATCAATTACATTAGAAGCTCTCATCATGAACCAAGGTATCAAAGGAAAAGTATAAAAGTAAATACAATAGGAACACATCATCTAAAAGAATACTTCTTCTTACACGTTTCAGTCTAAGCCTTTTTCTTTTTGTCCCTCAGTACTTGCATTTGGCTAGATCAGTGTTTCTCAATCCCAGCATTTTTTTTTTCTCTTTATACCTGGGAAATTCTGGGAATTAATGTCCACATATCTTAAAATTTCTGGGGTTGGTTTATATTAAGTGCTAAGTAATTCAAGATGTTATTAGGAGGAAGCACCTCCAGCTGTTCTTTGTGCCATAGACAACTTCTACCCAGAGCCTTGAACATGGTTTCAAGATTTCTTCCTTTGGAGCTGAGAAATTATAAAATATGAAATGTTTAAAGAGTAACCAGGGAGATGTGATAGCAGTTGTCCAATACTTGAAGGATTGCCACAAGGAAGAAGGTGTGAATTTATTCCTCAGATCATCTGAAGGACCCATGGATGGAAATTTTGCAGTTGAGAGATCCAAATTTAAAATAAGAAAGATTTTCCAGATTTGAGAATTATTAAGCAATGGAACAGCCTGCCTCCTCTGAAGTAATGGGTGTCCATTACTAGACGTTTTAAAAAAAGACAAGGCAGCCATTTATCTACAGTGGTCTGAAGATTCCTGCACTGGGTAGGGGATTGAACTAGAAAACTTCAACCGTATAGCTTATTGATTCCATATATTAAATGAAATGATGCTGTTAATTCAATCTCCTTTTGCCCGGTTCTATGCATGTCTTAATTTCTGACTATTCCTTCTTGATGGAGTGATTTGGTTAATTCATTGATTAATCTCTCCACAGACAGACATTAATTTTCCTTCATAACATTGGGCATTTACCACGAACAAGGCAGAGTTGAACTCTGCAACCAAAATTTTTTCATTCGGCTTGTTTTATATTGGCATTCCATCATGATTCCTTTCTTATTAAACTGCCGGGCCTTGTGCCTGGGAAAAGAATGAAATTTGGCCAGCCCATTCATCTTTCTTTGGTTTTAGCTACCATTGGACAGTTTCCATTTTTTTTCTTGGCTTGGATGTCTGGATTATGTTCCAAGCCTTGCAAAACCTCTTTCTTAACCACGATCACCATTCTGCCATCTTGATATTTACTTGTGTGGTGGCAATGTGCCATTTCAACACATTTTTACTTGAAGGACACATTTCTGAAAGCAATTTTCCTTCATGCTCTGAGTATTTGTTCATGATCTTCAGTAATATGGATATTTTTGTGATCGTTGTTTTCATAATAGTATGTTTTCTACAGATTTTTAAAAACTAGAAAACTGCATTGCAGCGTGCATGTAAAGATCTTTTTCAAGTCCTTGTCTTCATTCAAGAAATCAGGCTTCAATTAAAACATAAGGAATTTTATTTCCAGCTCTGTTGTTTAGAACACTGAGCAAACATTAATAATTTGTATACCGCAAATTAGTGCAAATCTCTATGGCCTTCCCGTGGTGTGGTTATGCATGTATGAAAGACATATGCCTTAACAGTTTTAATAATATTATAGTAAATTGTGAATTGAATGATTTTGTGTAATGTACAACTGTGCTAACAAATGACCAATGGTGGGGAGAAGCAGCCAAATCCAGACGTTTTCACTAGATAGAATTCAGCAGTGTCCTAATATTTTTAAATAAAAAACATGTCTTTTTAATAGCTGTAGAACATAAAGATAACATATAGTGGAAACAAATGTTGCAGAGAAAAAGAAACACTTAGCAATGGTTATGTTTCATACAAGTATGTCAAAATAAATTAAAATAACTGTTCAGGATAGGAACTTTCTTTAGACATTCAGAACATATTTGAAAGTTCTAGTCTGAAATATGTCAAAACCCTGCTCCATGGGTCTTTAGGGATGCTCATAAAATAAAGCAATGTAATCATTGCCACTGTCATTTTACATTAATCAATTAAAACATTTAGATTTGAAATCCAAGAACAGTTTTTATTTATTTATAAGATTATTTTAAAAACAAATATTTATAAATACTTGTAGTGTCAAGAGCCATGCTAGAAATCAAAGGAAATGTTTCTTCCTTTAGTGGTATTTTGATTACAGGTTTTAAGTAAATAACTATGTGATTATTCAATAAAAACATATTTAAACTCAGAAGCCTAGAATTGGATAACAATCACGAAATTAATCTTTAATTTAAATAAATTAAAGGCATTTTTCTGTTATTGAATTTCTTTTTCTGCTTTTTCTCTTTAATTTAAGACAGTATAATTACTCTCAACTCATAAAATGTTGTTCTTATTGCGGACTGATTTTTTAAAACAATTTAAAAACATAAAAAATATCATACAGGGGGTTTTTTAAGCATTTTTTTTTTCAGAGGGATAAATACTATGCCAAATAGGTTTTAGAAAATGTATTTATTGCTGCAACTAGTTAGCCTCCAAAAATCTTGGTAAACTACAGAGGACATTTATTATATTTTACAGAACTGATTGGGGTTGTGCATATTGATGTTTGGAGTTGTTTTTTAAGAAATTTTGACTGGGAGGAATTTTTTAAAGTATGCTAATTAAATCTCAACAAATTTTACCTAGGTTGATTAAGTGCAGAATTTCTTCTTAATTATCTTACATACTAGAGTTCCTTTTTGTAAGAAAATATTGTTTTGTTTGTTTGTGTGTGTGTGTGTGTGTGTGTGTGTGTGTGTGAATAATTTCACATTTCAGTATGAAGACATGTAACTTATAATACAAAATGTAACTATACCTATATTAGAGATAGGTGTTACTTATCTTGAGTTTTTATAAATACTGTTGTAAGAATATAGAATTTCAAGTCAAACATAAATCCAATAGTCTTGTAACAAAATAGAGATTTAAATATCCTGGGAAAATAGTGTTTCCTACCAAATCAATGACTCAAAAATCTTGAGCAGGAGAAAAAGAAAGATTCTATAAATTGAGCAATAAGCTTAGCCCACATATTGTAAATTATCTATGCAATCTGTAATTAATTCTGTTTCAGGATTCCAGCCAAAGTTTTAAAAGCAGAGAACTGGTTTGAAAATCAAGTTATAATGTTAAAATGTACAGGTCCTAAAATTCTTGACAGTTGTAGAAATAGGTCCATTGCTATGTGCAATTGGCATTCTTAAGCTCTATATTTTCTCATTAATGCTGAAAATTTAAAAATTCTAAATATGTTAGATAATCAAATAATTCCAGAGTTATGCTTGTTTTTTACCCTATTGATTTCTCATAGTCACACTAACATTCTTTTTAATCATGTGTATGCTTATAGATTTAATTTGAACCTGGGAAGAATTTTTGATATATAGATCAAACAATGGTAGATGGGAAAAAAATGCTATGTTGTGAGGTTTCCCTCTGGAAAATGTGTTAAACCTCAGATAGGAACACCTCGTAAGTCTAAAAGGCCTCGTATTGGGTACATGAGAAATGCTTTCAACGCAATAGGGTCAAAAAAGTTTAAGACATCTGTGATGGCTATTTTGGCTGAAATGCTAAAACACATTGCAGAAATGTCAACTTTATGACATTCAAGAAACATGGGAAAATATTGCTTTGGTAAAATTATGACCTGTTGCCAGGTATATGAGTTAGTAGCTTTCACATTCAGGTAATCAATCTCAACATTTCCTTGAAATTTGAAAGAAGTTTTCATACTGAAATGGTAACTGTATTTTAACTGTAGCATAATTTCCTTTTTAAAGAAACCATAAGTGTTTTTAAAATAAAGAGTTGAATTTCCCAGTGGAGCAAATAACCTTTTTGCTATATCAATTATTCTTAGCAATATTTTGCTGTTATATGTATAAATGGAGTAGGCAAAATTTTGAGTCTTGGAAGCACCATATTTTTAGTTTCAAGTTTTCTTTTTGCAGAGATGAAGGTTGCAGAGGCAGAAAATGATGAAAAATGAATGCAGGTGGGTCTGAATTTTTTGTTTCCTTTCTTCCTGACTTTTTAAAATAACGGGTTGACATTCTTTTATATTATAAATTATATTAAATTTATTTTAAGAAGAACATTGAAGTAAATCAAATATTGGCCCTAAGCTACAGGCAGGAAACATTTGGTTGACTGTTAGGAAAAAAATCTAATAGTAAAATCCATGGATAATGGAACCTACTGCTCAGAAATATTGTAGCATGCTTTCTTTACTGGTTGTGTTAAAGCAGAAACTGGACAGTAATCTACTAGGTATGCCTTAACTGACTTTATGGAGAAAGGCATTGAATTAAGGACTGAAAGTTTCTTCTCGCCTTTATGATTCTGTGATTCTATGATCCTTTGTTTGTTGTATGTAATCACATAAGATTAATACATATAAGAGAATAACATAACAGTTGATGCAACTGGTAATACCAGCAAGCAAAGAAATAATCAATTTAAAAGTAAAAAAGCAGCTCTTTGATTTAAAATAAGACTTCCATCTATTTGCAGCAAGTTGGGTTAGAAGATACATTCCCTAAATATTGATCTTGGAAATCTGGCCACTGATTTCACACGAGATAGTTTGGTTGTAAGCTTTTAAATACCACAATATTTTTTGCTTTTACTGAATTTTGACTTTAAAGAGTTATTAGTGGAATGCTTTTCATTTTTTAAAAAATGAATGGATTGACTAAATGTCCCAGCCCTAAAATTTATATAAGGAATTTTTAGAAGCTTTATGTGGGCCATGGCCCACTAGTGGCCTGTGAGGGGATTGCAACTGGGCCATGAAAAGGGCTGGCAAGTGTGTGCATGTGCACGTGCGTCCTCACCTGCACGAGTAGTGGAAGAGCATGTGTGTGCTTGCTCCATTTGCATGAGTGGCAGGGGCATGCCGCTTGCACAAACGGAGTTGCGTGTACACAAATGCACGTGCTTACCAGCTGCTCATGTGGAACCATCCCCTCTCCCCCAGCCAATCAGCAAATCCTAAAACGTTGGGAAACACTGCTTTAGAATAGTGAAAGCAGCTTTCCCTGAAACTCTTAAATGGGTTAGAGAGAGGTATGGGCACTGTCATCTGACCTGACTGATGGGTGTTTACTTTGGGAATTTAACTTAAAATAAGGATAAGGAATATCTGACCCTCCTCCAGAAATTGCTGCATTGTAACTCCAAGCATTCACGGCTGAAAAAGCTTCTTGGATAAAAAGTGAAATGTCTTCAAAGCAAAAAGAGAAAGTCCACTTGCTTGTTGAAAAAGCACTTTGGGACAACCTTGATCTGGATGACTGAGAATCTTCATAGACATTTAACTCAAAGCATTCCTCCCCAAATAGAATTGTTAGGAATTGTATTTGGTGGGCAACAGATTTCTTAGGTTTGTTCTAGAAAATGGTATCTGTGATAGTTCCGTAAGCCTGCTTAGCTGAGAAGTTGATGATTGACTCTCTAGAAAATAACAAAGGAATATTTTGAAGCAGGATTTCAGTATTCAGGGTCAAGGAAAAAAGATAACTAATAATTCACATTTTTCACATAGTATTGGAGTGACTATATTTCCAAGGACTCTAAATCCTCTTTACTGGAAAATACAAAGCTTTAGTCTTTGTTATCATATTAAATAAACAAAGCATGATGAGACATAAATGACAAGGGCCGGGAGCCATGACTGAGAATTAACAGCTCTCCAGTTAGCAAATGTGATCTTCAGGATAATTTAAGCAAAAGGAATTAGTGTCTATTCTTTCCATGTGAAATAATTGCTTATGTAATGCTTCTTTCCTGCAGCGATGTCACCCTCTTGTCCTGAGCAAGGTGCCATCATGTGAGTAGCAGTTCTTGTAACAATAGGAGTCATGCCCTGACTAGCATTCTGGCATGCCGCTCTAGAAGAATCAAGCTGTTTTTGAGATGAGTCTTAGAAATAGTTTATGCTATATCAGAACATTTAGATGGCAGCAGGCCATCCTTATGTGCAACTCAGGGAGTATGAATATTATTTGCCTTCCATCACTTTTTAAAAATTCTAAGCAGAGAGAAGAAAGGAGTGTTATCAAATGCTTGACATTTGACTCATTTCTGACGGTGGTAACCTTCAAATTGTAGAGATTAACTGTGTGGATAGTGTTTGGTGCCATGGTTAAGGCACCAGGCTAAAAACTTAGAGACCCTAAATACTTAGACATGAAGCTGTCCTTAGACCAATCACTCTCTCTCGGTCCTAGGAAGTAGGCAAGGGTAAACCACATCCCCAAAAGAGTCAATACTGATTGAAAGCCATGCCCCCCCAAAGATACTAGAACTGTTTTGACTGTAACAAATAATTCTGATTATGTTATTGTCAGGGTTCCAAGTAATAGATCCATTGCAAGCAAGAACTCCGAGGCAGATAGATTCCTTAAAGAATAGCTTTATTGGAAATATCTAATTGGCACCTTCTGGTGAAAATCAACTCTGAAGGGCCACTTGATTTTTCACCTAATTAAAAGTAAAAGTTTTCACCTCAGTCCCAAACAATCAGTCACATGGCCCAATTAATTCAGCATCTGCTGGCCTGGTGACACCACTCCTCCTTCCTCCAGCCAGATGTGAGAATGTCATTTCTTCCCAGGAGAAAATATTTTACTTTGACTACACATCCCCAGCTATCTCTAATCTCCCCTCCTTATCCCTTGCTCCAGTGTGGCAGCACTGAAGCTCCAAAATAGCTTCAGCCAGGTCAGCTTCAAAGTTGACAGTTGTGACAAATTATGTCTCAGTCCCCCTAATGTTGTCATTTGGAGCTTTCTAGTCGTGTTTTTTTTTAACCTATCTTTGAAAGAGGGACACTTGTTATTATGCCTACAGTAGTACGTGAGCTAGTTTGCCAGTATTGTCTGTTGAGAAGAAGCGAAGAAGAATTAGTTGCATAATCAGAGAGCAAATCCCATGGTGGGGATAATGACAGACTATGTTGCTGGTGACTGTTCCCATTCCAGGTTGCCAAACTAAGTTTTCTTTTAACCTAACTCAGCCTTTCTCATTGGCAAATTTTGTGGAGTATTTCTAAAGATTGCAATGTATAAGAATGCAGAGATTTGGAAAAGAAGACCAGAGGCAAAGAAAACCTGTTTCAGGAAAATGACCATCTCTAAAATCTCTAAAAGGATTAGAATCTTTTAACTAGGACTATTGTGCATGATTAATTTTTATTTTGTCACTGGATGTTGAAACTCAATATATTTGTTTCCTTCATACATTCAATTAACTCTCCCTGGAAACAAGAACTACCAAGACAAGGCATCAGGCTAGTATAAATCTAAGGGACTTCTGGGATACAAAAGGCTAGAGGTAAAATGGACAACTACTCATTGTTCAAGACCATGATGAAGTCATGGCTACTACTTAAACAAGGAAGTACTAGAAGATATTTCATGTCTTTACATGGGTGGTGTGTCATTTTTATTTCAACCTTTATCCATAAAATTAAAAGGCTATGTCCAAATGTGTATTCACCAAAACAAGCAAGAAAATCAGATAGCTGGTATGATTTGAATACCCTATGACTCCATATCAGACCAATGATCAAGTCTGTCTAATGAACTCTGAGACAATAGAGGTAGTGAAAGAAATGATATAGATGTTGCATATTCCAGATCTCCTAATCAGCACAAGAGAGAAGCAAGGAAAAACCCAACCAATCAGGTTCATCCTAGGTGCCCAACTGCATCATTTCACACATCAGCTACATCATGTCAAGCATAATTCACCCTACAAGGACAACCTTACTAACAGACAAGGCTCCATGCTTTCAGTGTGGAGAAGCAGGACATCTCATCTTGACATCTTGTTCAAAATGAAAGCCCAAATAGTAAGCCAGGATGAGTCTAAAAGCATTAACCAGAGAAACCTTCCAGTGAAGACTTTTCTAAATTCAGCATAGAGGCTACTTCATAAAAACAAGTGAATATGATAATAGATAAACATCCAGTAATGCCCTGAATGGGTACTGGAACTATGATCTCCACAGTGCATATCTCACTTATAAAGGACCAAAGCTCACCTTTTATAAGCATCCTGATGTACAACGCAGTGCCTTGAAGAGGCAAGAAGGTGGTTTGATGATTTATGTCGGCTGTCTATCCTACTTTTAGATGTTCTTACCAATACTGAAAAAAGGGAAGTATGAAAAGATGTGTTTGACTTTATTAGATAATGAATGTAAAGTTCAATTCTTCAGCTGGGAAGCTTCCTGAGAATCTGGTGGTAATATGTAATACGGATTAAATACTATGGCACTACCAAGATATGCCTAAAGTTCTAATCATTCAGCAGATGTGGGCTGCTGAAAATTAGGATGCCACCAGGGATAGACCAAAGGGTCACAAGCTTGCTCTTAAAATAACAACAGCAAGAGCTACAGCAGACGAAGAGCATAGGAAGGCAGCCAGAAAAAGTTAAGGCAGAGAATAGAAAATAATAGAAAATAAAGAAGGAAACAGTGGGAACCTCAGTACCCCAATTCAAACCAGATGAAATCATCACGGCCGGTTAGGAATGTCAGGAAGGTATTGGTATTGGTGACGTATGTCCAGTATCTTATAGCTTTCTCTAGGGTGAAAGCTTCACGAGGACTATTTCAAGCATGTATTATTCAGGGAAGCAGAACATGAAATATTCTTTAAAAAGGTTTCCTGTTACTAGGATAAGGTAATAGTAATAGAGGTCAGTTCTGATGTTTTGGTATATTCCAGAGTGGAACAACTGTCCCTTTCAATGGATGGAAGCCCTTCCCAAGTGGCAGAGCAATGATGTGTGAATCATTGCCAATTCTTGCACCCAAATAGGGCTAATAAACATGACATTCTGGTGTGCTCCTGACAATTAGGGTGTACAATACTGAACTACAAGGACCAACTGGCTAATTGTTTTTGTTCAATGTTTGTTTAATGGTGAAGGACAGCAACTTGATTCATTCAAAATAACAAGAAAATCTTGGATTATCCCAGCATAAAATATTCTAACATGCATCTGATTTTTTGTTCTTGTTGTTCATCTTATTTTTGAAATAATACATTTTGCTACAAGGTTATACATTTTCTTCATTTTAGTCTTTTTTTAGGTGAACTTTTTTCTCTTAGTTTATAATATATAATACAAAAATACAATATCTTTATATTCACTTCAAGAATCTTCTGTATTAAGATGCAATCCTACTCAAATATTTCTTTCCTTTATCACAAAAATTATACATTTTCATGGGTGTTCCAAAAAAATAACCATTGTTGCTTTTATGCTGTTTCATGTATTTGGTTGATATTCAGAAGCCTCTTGCCAACAATATGTTGTTCTCATTGTTCAAACTCCTTAACTTACTATACTTAAAGCACAATTAATCAAGTAGCAAATCTTTAGGCAAGAGAAATTCTGTGATGTCTTAGTAATGGTTGATAATCACGTATCAGTGCTGTATTCTAATGATTTATGAATGTAGCAATCATGTCTGTCCAGCTGCCCACCAGCAATAGAAGGATGCAGTTCTTAGAATTCATGCTAGTTAGAGTGTATTAGCTTATGGAAGTCTGAAATAGCCCATCTTTACTTATTGGCTGTTTCTTCACGGTTTTTCTCTCTAAAACAGGGGTGTCCAACCTTGGCAACTTTAAGACTTGTGGACTTTGCTGGCTGAGGAACTCTGAGAGTTGAAGTCCACAAGTCTTAAAATTGCCAAGGTTGGACACCCCTGCTCTAAAATACTTCAAAAATACTAACAAGCAATTCCCCCCAAAAGGAAACCCTTCTAATGGGAATTTGCTTAAAAGCTGTAGCTGTGGAGAAATGACTTGATATTTTTTAATTATGTAAACAGGCAAAGAAATAATAGGAACATTTTGACCAATTTTTGAAATAAAAGAAAAAAAAATCCTCAGAATTTTGTCAGAGGGTGGAGCTCACCCTGAGCAGTGATACAAATTATATGCCCCCCCTCCAAGAGCTGTTTTGTTTTCTTTTTGCCTTTTCTCCAAATGGCAGAGACAAAACTTTGTTGGCAGTTTGACCCCCATTACGTGTCTTCTACAATATCCATCCTTTGGGGCACATGGGCAGGATATTCAGAAATCTTATGATGAGCCAGGACTGGGCACAGAAGTAACACAGCCGGAACGAAGGCTTAACTCCTGGCTATGTCGCTCCAACTTTCCCATCATTCACTGCAGGTTGAGAAGCAAAGCTCTAAACAAGCAACTCCAATAATTCCTGGCTTCTATTCGTCCAGAGAAGCAGCACAATTCTAAGAGCAGCTACAATTCAGGGAATTTGGTTCCAGGGAGTCTTCATCACAGGAAGAGTTCACTGGGACTGCAGCACAACCCGGTAAGCAGAACTACATCGTTGCAAGCTCACACATAGCCAGGCCAGGCAAGTAAGGCAAACAGGGCAAAGCCAACAGGGCAAAGCCAACAGGGCAAGGCACAACACAATATCCAGACATTGGTAACAACATGGGAGACTGGAAAAAGCCAATGATTGTTCCCAACAAGTGCCCCTTCCAACGGCATCTCTTTAAATCTCATTCCCCAGGTGACCCTTGTGAAGAAGGGCAGGGCACCCTCCTCCCAAATTGCTGGGTTGCCCTGCACTGCTCCCACCTCCATTCTCCATGCCTGGGGATCTGGGGTGGGGTGGGGGGAGGTAATTGCTTGTTGCTGGAGTTCTGTCGCTCTTCTGCTCCGTTGCCTGCCCTCTCTTCCCCCCTTGGCCACCCTGCACTCTCTAACTGCTGACAATCCTTTCCAGGCCCGAGGGAGCTGGGACTGTTTCATCCTGATCCTCCAGGCATGCCTCTGCTGGCCGTAGCTCCACCTCATCCTCCTCCTTGGACCCAAGCTCCGATGGGATCATGACAAAAAGATGGGGCCATCTTTTTTCTGGAATAAGAAGAGAACTTTCAAAACCCGAGTGATAAAAAATCCCTTTTCAGAAATTTTGACAGTTCTAATTTGAGGATCAGGATAGAGCCAGAAACTAGAAAGTGTAGTATATTTGTTTTAATTTATTTTTGGCTCTTGTTTTTCTCTTCATTGCTAATTTTATTTATTTATTTGATCTGATCTGATTTAACTTGATTTAATTTGATAGCTGCCCGGCTCAGCAAATGATTATGGGAAGGTCCTAATTTTGTTAGCTGCCTTGTATATGCTTTTGACTAGAAAGGAAGTACAATGTAACAAAATGACATATTTAATGGCAGCCCTATCTCAAAGACTGTACATGAGTTATGTTCCAGCTCCAGTTCTGTCCACCTGTGGAGTGACATGAATGTAACGTTATGGCTTACAAACATAAGGCAGTTGGTATGATATGGGAAGAGCGAAGGAAAATGAGGTAGAACTACCATTTCTTTTAAAAGCCCTGTGTAACTATTTTCCATGACAGTTTGATATAATTAGATGCAACAGTTAATTATCTTTGGATTTCAAGCTGGTATTGAAAGTACAAAGTGACATTTTTCATCAGTAGAGGCCATATCTAGGAAATGATCCAGTACTGTTCACTTTATTGTAATAAACTTATAGTAATAAACTAAATTTAGTTTAGTGACTAAATTATAATATCGACTGGGAAATTCAGGTTTGAATTCTCTTTTGCCCTGAAGCTCATCAAATAATCTTGAATCAAGCACTAATAATTTTTGCATAAATTCAAAACATGGACTTTTATCTGGATTGGTTTATCATATAAACCTAGAAATATTATAAAGTTGTGATTAGATGAAAAGCTGGTTACCATGGTTACTTCTTCATTAGATATACCTTTTCATATAATTGAAAGCTTAACTAATGGTTAGGTTATGGCTAAACAACTACTAATCTTCCTCCAAACAACATGGGTTGCTAGAGTATCTCTAAAGCAAAGCTATAGTATAGTACATTTCTATAGTATACTCTATCATCTTCACTTACAGTAACTGCAACCAATAATAGTTTCCTATGTTATAAAAGATGTGTTTTCTGGGTGACTCCCTCATCCTCATTAAGCCATCTTTAACATGTTATGTAATCACAACCATTATCTAAGTCAGTGGTGGGATTCAAATTTTTTTAATACCAGTTCTGTGGGCGTGGCAGGGAAGGGATACTGTAAAATCTCCAGTCAGAGGTGGTATTTGCCAGTTCTCTGAACTACTCAAAATTTCCACTACCAGCTCTCCAGAACTGGTCAGAACCTGCTGAATTCCACCTCTGATCTAAGTAATTCACAGCATTGTTGTAAAAACCAGTGGGAACCATGTATAATACCCTGGAAGAAAAGCCAACAGAGAAGAAACAAGTGGAAGTTTAACCCAAAGCAAACTAGTTTGAGGACATCTCTTGCTCATAGAACCACTAACTTGATGAAGATCATAATTCAAGATGTTACCATCCCCCCCCCTTTTTTTTAGACAGCACTGAGGACAAACTGGCAATTCTAGGAGAAATGAGAAGAAACCTGCAAGACTTTCAAAGAAGACCATGTAGAAAGTGTATATGGTTTGGGCAGTTTATTCTTGGGCTATTTGTTTTTCTTGCTGCCTCTAAGCTTACATGAATCATTGTAATGAGTAGTGACATACCATACTTTTATTTTCAGCTGCACTTTATATGTTGCTGAAACAGTTCTACATAAGAAAAGCCTAGTCAGAAATTTCTGCTTGGGTTCTCGTAATTTACTAGAGTAAACAAACTATCTAAAACCACAAAAAGCCTACCCCTCAGACAGAGTAATTTTGGAACAGCTAAATATCAGGGCACATCTCAGCCAAGCGGCTGGTTGGTGACTCAGAGCACAAAGGGAGTTTTTCAGCAAGCCACCAGACAGGACTATTATACAAGGAAACCCAAAGTTTCTGACATTGTTACAGATGGCTTCTGTTATTATTCCTGACCTACAGACCTGAGGAAAGATATGTTATTTTTGACATTTACTGATCAGTTTGAGACTCCCATTTAGAATCAGATTGCTAACTGTTTTCAGATCAAAGTATTTATTTATTTATCATCTTGTGCTTCTGCATGCCTCAGAATATTGAGTCAAGGCACTTTGATTTCTTTCAAAATGAGATTAGTTGATTTGGTCAGTCAATGGGTGTCACCAACTGCCATCGTTACATGGATTCAAACCTATTCAGGATGTTGCTGCTTCTTGCTTAGGATTTTGAACTCCTTTGCTGCTTATGAAAATCACTTCCCCTGTCACACTTCCATTTCCTTCATACATCTTTGTCACAGAGACATTTTGAGTGCTTGTTTACACAACCACCTCCTTTACTATTCAAAGAATGGTCAGAGAGAGTGTAAAATGCACTTCGATTGTGGCCAGGGCTAATAGTAGGGTTACACTTTCCCAGAGTTTTCAGTTTTCAGATAACCACAGTGCACAGTGCTTCTAAAGGCTGATTGTTAATATAAAACACCATGTTGTAAATCAAGTCTATACTATACTATATCACAAATGCATCCAAGCTGACATGGAAACCTATAATGTTTCCATTATAGTCATATAAGTCAACATTTTCTTTTATTTCAATGGTTAACTTAATCAAAATCTTAACCAAAATTAAACATTTCTCAAACTCCCAGTTTTCTAGTGGCAGATAGGAGATGGTGCATTTAATGATTCCACTCATATCCATGGAATGTAAAAGTGTTGAACTTTGGCCATTTATGCCACTTTGGTCCTATGAATCCTGGTAGGGCCCTTAAAGCAATAGAAGCTGTACATCAGTGGTGTAGAGTAGGGGTGTCCAACCTTGCAACTTTAAGACCTGTGGACTTCAACTCCATGCTGGCCTAGGAATTCTGGAAGTTGAAGTCCACAATTTTTAAAATTCCCAAGGTGCAGAGACAGCCATGGTGCAGCCATGGTGCAGAGACTGAGAGCTTGCAGTGAAGCAGGAGAGTGGCATCTACCTTCACCTTTGCTACATAGAAAGTGAAAAATTGGTGCCAATTCCAGATTAAAAAAAGGTGATTTACTTTTTTTTCTTAAATTCTCACTTTCAGTGAAGCAGAAACTCCTTCCTTTCAACAGACTCCTCTGACTTTAAAAACAACTAGTTGTCTTTGCACCCATAAATCAAAGGTAATTCTTTTGGAGACTGTCTTTTTCTGCCCTGGGCCCCCCAAATGTAGAATGCTTTCCAAGAAGGCATTGCTATGGGAATGGGCGAGGTAGATGATTTCCTCCAATCTTGTGGGGATCATCCAACTCATCATTGGTCACATTTGCTGGAGCTAATGAGTGGTCTGAATCACCTGGGCAACATTTGATGCCTATATACCACCTCGAGTCAAGCTGATTGTATGGCATATACACTGTTGTGATAAACAAATATTTGGAAGAGTGCAGGTTTCTTATCTCTGCTTCAAAAAATAGTACAAAAAGAAGGAATCAGGACAATGTTCTCAGTTAGCAACTCTTCTTTCCAGAATAGGACTCTGGGGCTATATTAAAGTAATATTTCATCCAAACTAATACTAAGACTGGGGTCAACAATTTTATTTCACTTGTCTACACTTAACTCTGAAAGGAAATGGTGCCCTACCCTAAGAAAAGACCACCACTTTATTTAGTAAGCCTTGTAATCCTCTAGTGTAACATGAGTAATAATATCACATTACATACACTATAACTAGCAAATTACCAAGACTGATCAGGGAAATCCTTGGAGAGAATAACAATTTACTATCCAGTTTAGAACATTTGTCTAATCCAAGATGCATATTCTGGGAAAGAAGTAGAAAAAGGATTCATTTGTCAATTATATTGTGAATACCTCTATTCATTACTGCAAAAAGTTGTCTTTTATCAACACAGTTATTTGATATTATAGCAATTTAACAAAGGGGACTAACATATATAGACAGCTATACAGAGAAAAAAGAAGCAGTGTCAGTTTTCCAGACAGCTGTTCAGGAGAAATAAACAGTTATTTCCAATACAGAGAACAATTATTTCTCATTTAAACTTCAGCATATTTTATAATTTGATAACAATGCCTTCCTGGCAAAAAGGAAAATACTTACACAAAGCTGACTTTATTCAGCCTTCTGCTTACGCAAAGGCAGGATTTATACAGTATTTGGTGGTGAGAAAATGATAGAGTGGTTTCTGTTTCCTTTTTTTCTCGGGTGAACATCAATATTAATTCAGTTCTCATTTTGAATATATGGTCTTTTAACCATTGTTTTAACGAATTTCACAAATGAAAATGAAAGAAAAATGGGATCATGTTGGATATATTTTACTCCTCTATGGACCCATGGAACTGTTTGTATCTGATGAAAAAGACTTTAATCCACACATTTTATATCAGTCTTCCATAAGCGCCCTCAATATGAGTTGGATCAACAGCTCTCAAAGTTACCAAACTACCTCTTTAAAAGCTAGATCATGTTAATCTATAGTTTGCTTCAATTCTGAAGTGATGTCCAAATCCATATATGGGTGACTTTCATACGCAGACACACCTCTATTCCAGATAGCTCTTGAGCAGGAATTCAGCTCAGTTTTAATTTTATTATGATCTTTAGACAACAGAGATAAAATAGAGGAGGGAAAGGAATCCAAATAAAGACAAATAAACAGATAAAATATCCATCTTATAATCCTACTATGGTTTGAGGAAGAATAATAGAGAAGCAGAAGTGGGATTCAAAGGATACTGTAAAATCTCCAGTCAGAGGTGATATTTGCTGGTTCTCTGAATTACTCAAAATTTCCGCTACCAGTTCTCCAGAACTGGTCAGAACTTGCTGAATGTGGTATGCGGAGAGAAGTAATGTGAATGTCTTCCTCCCAATGATCTGTTTGTGGATTACTGGTTTCCCATTGTGACTTTAAGTGAAGTCACTGGGAATTCAAATGTTTCTCCACATTTGAAACAAATAATTCAAGGAAAGAAGAACATATAGATATGCTTGCAATAGTAAACATTTTATTATAAAGTTTAGTGATCTAGCTGTTACAAGAACACTGAGGCATAGATAAAACATAGTTTATGATATCTATCTATCTATCTATCTATCTATCTATCTATCTATCTATCTATCTATCTATATCTATCTATCTTCTATCTGATTTATTTATCACTATAAGGAATTCAGAGTGATTTGGTGCCATAAATCCAATGAATTAGATTGGGCTTCAAGAGAATGATTGACCCAATCATTGATGCAATGTGTTTCCATGGGAGAGAATGTGTTGGTCCTGGTCCAACACCTTAATGCATTGCACCAGACACTAGATGGTGTCTGAGGGATGGGCAAAACTGTTCCCAAATGAAAACATTTTGAGCTTGAAGCAATTTTCCTAACTTAGAGGATAGGGAACTTAGAGCATTTTGGTATGGTAGGAACAGTATTGGAACCATTTTTGACAGTTGGAATTACATGTTTGGAGTTCAGAATTGTTAGAATTTAAAACATTTTGCATACCACATATGTGTGCATATGTGTGTATTTGCATAAGTGAAAAAAGCCAATTCAATGGAAGCCTAAAAATAAGAATGATAATCATAAACACTATGACAAACCCCTCAAAAATATAAAATAACATCAAATCCAGATATATCTTTAAGTTTGAGAAAGAGCCTCAAACTGCCCCTCCTATTGCCTGCATTGTGCCAGAAACTTCATGCCACAGATGAGGGACATGCCACAGATGAGGACATCAGCATGATGGACGTTGGGGAATGATGTACTGAAGCCTTCCCCTTTCCCTGCATGCATCTTTGGAGTTTTCTAATTTTGCCATCTTTAGAAAGAGCCTGATAAACTTACAAAAAAGGCCAGATGGGAATATGAACTAGACTGTCCCATTTCCCCTACAGATCAGAGTGAGACAACTCAACCACAACAGGCTCACTGCAGTCGGTTCACCCCTGTTATAAAAGGAACTAAGTGGGGGACTTCCAGTTTGAGCTTCTTCAGCGACAGACTAAAACCTTGGCTCTGCGAGGCTTCGATCCATGCTCGCCGCTGGAGTGCCCTGAGCCGGTTGGTTTTGGGGCAAAGCCACCCCGTAGAGGTGGTGAAGAGCGGGAAGACTCCCAGCAGGGTTGAGGAGAGCCGCATCTCTCCTCCCCAGCTGGCCATTTCTCCCTTTCCCGAAGGCGGTTGCAGCGGTGGTCAGAAATGGCCACCACAAAGAAGAACTCGACTGGAAAAGAATGTGCAGGAGGAAGATAAGAAGAGAAAGTTTTGGTTGACTGAGTCAAACAGCAAAAGCAACAAATAAGGTACCCTGGAATTGAAACTGTTAAAAAACAATAACATTGTTCCCTAAGATTTTTAAGCTATGAAGGAGAGAGAAAAGGGAAAAGATTTGGTTTTCTCCTTTTCCAAAACTGACAGCTAAGAGACTTAAAGCAAGAAATTGGAAAAAAATCCAACCAAAGGTGTTTTGTACCAAATTGGATGAGTTTCAAATCAGTTGAGTACCAGGGTAGCATTATATATATTTTGAACTTATACAGTATAGTTTTGATGCGTTGTTTCCAATAGTCTAAGTAGACAACATTTTTGTATTTTAAATAATTGCTTATACTAAAAAAACATTTGATTTTCTGGGTAATAATACAGTAGATGGAGGTATTAGAAACCTCTAGGAAACATCAAAGTTTAAATATGCTAAAAAAAAAAATAGAGAAGGAAATAAGGTAGGGGTTTGAAAAAGCCTAGAATGGACTAAGCATAATCAAAATGTGCTTTTCAGTGTTGGTGGCAAATGTTCCTTTGGAAATTTTGTATTATACACTTTTGTATCATTTTGGGTTCTGGGTGTAGGCTGTACTATCCCCAGAAGCCTCTGCAGTGCACTGGGATTCTATGGCAGTTGATCAGAGATTCTTTGCTTGCCAAGCAGTCATGCAAGTGTTTACAGAAGATCAAAATTTTGAAAACCACTAATGTTCAAACAGATTTCAAAAGCAGGCTTTTTGAAGACAGACTTGGAATGAAATTGTTGTCTTACATTGCCCTGAAGCACTGTCACTTGAATAATATATAAATATAAGAATCCAAACTATGTACTGGGTTGTAAAGTTCTGCTTACAAATCAGTGGCTACACATGCTTTTAAGTGAATACAGTCATTTTTACAATCCACCAAGAAATGTATTTTGGAATAATACAGAGCTATGAAACTACTGTAGACAAATCTTTTATTTGCTTTTCACAAGTTCATGCATCATGAGAATATTTTGGCTTATCTTGTGACAGTATAATCTTTTCTTTTTCTTCTTTCTTTCTTTCTTTCTTTCTTTCTTTCTTTCTTTCTTTCTTTCTTTCTTTCTTTCTTTCTTTCTTTTTTGTTTACAATATCCTACTGAAGTATTGTATTTTCCAAAAACATTGTATTCATGCTACAATACATATTGAAATTTTTAAACCTTAATTGAAATTGTGATGCCATAGTGGTCAGGGGAATGCAAAGTTAACAGAACTTGCTGACTCCAGCCAAGGAATTTAAATACAGTCTTGAAGCTATAAATTGGAATACATTATTTATTGGTTCTTTCAAAAGGAATTAATGGCTGGAAGATACTTAGCAGGATTTAGCACAGCTCTTTAGATGGAACCTGGCTATATGTAGCTACATTGTTCATGAAGATTTGCCAGCTATTTCAAATTCATAAAGCCTATTACTTACTATGATTTGATTAAAATTAATTTTTTCTACGTGTCAATTTTTAGATGGTGGTAGTGGTGATGATAATGATGAAGAT
This sequence comes from Pseudonaja textilis, assembly GCF_049901715.1. Classification (NCBI taxonomy): domain Eukaryota; kingdom Metazoa; phylum Chordata; class Lepidosauria; order Squamata; family Elapidae; genus Pseudonaja; species Pseudonaja textilis. The sequence continues at coordinate 41,514,901 of NC_141990.1, forward strand.
TATTATTATTATTATATACTTTATTCATTAAACATGAAACTCAGTCAACTGAACATTCAAAAATGCATCACAAACACCATTGACTGGTGCTAATGGTTGATACGGATTGCTGCCAGCAAAAAAACCATTATTATTATTGTTGTTGTTGTTGTTGTTGTTCCCTTTCTGCAGTGTTCTAATTATAAATATTGACTTTAACTGACATTATGTTATAAACTGATATGGTCAATTAGCTGGAGAAGCAGCAAGAATGAAAGTAGATGGTAAGGCAGTAATACAAAATCATACTAATTATCTAATCATTACCTAGTTTGAGTAATAAAACATCTACAAGAAAACAACCAAGCTCAAAGAGCACCCAGGACCTCTCATTTCAACCCCGAGCCCCTTTATCAAAATCATCACTGTAAGCCATGGAGAAAGCAAGATCAGAGGGAAGTGGACAAGAAAGGGAAGCATGAATATTACGAAAAGAGAGAAAAGAGGAGGATATTTCAGAAGAGTAACTGGAGAAAGCAGGAAGGTGACTGAAAGCAGTTTTAGAAGCTGCAAACAGGACATGGAGGGCCAAGAGCTCTGCTGGCTCCCAGTTGCTGGGAGAAAGTTTGACAAGTCTCAAAAATCTGAGAAGGTACAAAAGTTAATAAACCACTCACTGTCATTTTTTTTTTTTTGCAGTAAAATATACTACCAAAGTATCTGCTGAAAGTTCAGAAAGTTCCTGCATATTTTTAATTGAAGAATACAGTTCTTTAATAATAATATTTGCACAAATAGCTCATCTCTTTAGTGACAATGGTATCCCAGGTAAGAAGATAGAAGCAAAGTAAAACACTTGAGCAAAAATCACACCATTCTGTGTTTAAATAGTTTCTCTCTATCCCCTTCTACTCTACTTCTCCAAAATAATTCATTGCAACCCCACACCCCCACCCCGTTTTTAGCACTGCCTAAGTTGGGTCTTGCAGGGTCAATAGCTTTCATTTCGTTTCTGAAATTCAAAATTCTTTGACTTTGCTGTTTTGCACTCCAGGATTTGAACACATGCTGATACAATTTATTCACTACAGGTGTCAGTTGAAGAATTTTCTGGGCCTCCTGCTTCAAACTCGGATAGCTACCGCAAAGAGTGGTTCCAAGTGTGGAGTGACAGCTGTCAGACCGCAATGCCTTGTCAGCTAATAGTGTACCTATGTTCACTCAGTTATAGCAGCATTCATGAATCTGACAGTTGCCAGATTGCAGTGGCCCTATTAGTGCTCTACTTGAAAAAATAACTTGGAAGCAAAAGATAATAGACAGCTGTCATGCTCTAGTATTTTCTAAGCATAGTACTGAATTCAAATCGACTGGCTTTTAGGCTGAGAAAACTAGAGAAAGGCATATTTACTCTGAACCATTAAGGTAATATCAGCACCTTTACTCTCCAATATACTATAAAGATGTTTCTTTCAATTTTTTATTTTTCCTCAAATGGCAAGAAGGAAGCATTACTTCTGCCCCTAATTCTTCAAGATTTGAAAAACCCCGAAGTCAGTCTCATGAATCTTTTGCGCTCAATTTGTGGCCTGGTGTCTTGCTCCTTCCACTGATCCCTTGAATGAAGCCTGGGTCCAGTTCATATCAGGAGCTTAACTAAAAAGCCAAGATGGTTTTAGTCTTATATGGTTTGTAACCCAGATGCTGCCAGATTATGGAAAAGCTTTACATGGCTTGATTTAATACATCAGACATTTTAAATAATATTTCAGATTATTTTTATACATTTTATACATTGTCAGGTTATTTAAACATACCATCATCAATTGACATACAGAGTACAAGATTAAATACTTAGCATTGTTTACAATCCTAGCAGATTAGCTTGGCATTCCCCTAACATTTTTGCTATTTAGTTTTTTGTATCCTACTTTTTAGTTAATAGAAATGATGTGCAGAAGCAAATAAATAAATAAATATTTCCATAAATTTAAATAGATATATATCTTATGTGAATGTGTATTATCATATAGTGCATATAACTGTATATGTGTGGTATGAACAGTAAATCAATATATTGTAAAACTAGGCAAATCTTATTGCTCTTCAGTTACCAGTTGCAATGCAGCGTTTGATACCAGTTCAGGGTTGAAAATATCCAGACAAATCTCTGTATCTCCTGCCTAATACAAATTTTGACCAGAATTTTACACCCCTGATCTGGTAGCCCAAACTTAAATGCCACCTAACATACCACACATCTCCAAGGAAAGTTCAACATAAAAAAATAGTATTACAGGTATTTTTATTTTGAAAGAAAACAAGAAATCAATCATTTTCTTGTCTATATGCAATTGTCATATGTTCATCAATCCATTCTTTTTCATCATTCTTGTGTTTACAGTAGATAGTTATACATGGAAATCCATACATTATATATATATTATATATATATATATATAAACATTTATAAATAAATTTATCCTAAAATATGAATTATGTACTATGACATATGTAATGTGTCAAATTAAAAAATGCAGCAGAAGATTTAAATAAGCAAAATCCAACTTTAATCATCTTTCAATCTGCAAATAAATTTAGATGGGAGACCCTGCAGTGGAATTTGTAAAGATAGGATCGTTTAAGCCTGCTTGATATGAGGGTAGTTACATGCTGTGCATAGCTCTTTTGATGAAGTTATATGCCTATAAAAATACTTAACTTTTACTGGAAGAATCTATTTCATCGTAATTGGTAAATGCATTGAAAAGCCCTGAAATTAGACAGTTGAAATTGCCAGTGAAGAGTCTGGATATAAGGAAAAGAGTCTATGCTGGCATGCAGTTTTATTAAGTGAGATGTGATGTTCTCCCAACCAGCAGTGTATTGCTCTCACAAAAATCTCTTTTGATCAACAATGCATTAGCTTGCCTTCGTTCTGATCCTCCATTTGCATTTTTATAAGCTTTGGCCCCATTTCCCCATTTTCTTTTTTGGTTCCACTGGATTTTGATTTCATTTCTTGCCTGAAATGAAGAAAAATCATGAAGTGAGCTGTGCCGTCAGTGATATGCCCTTGATATATATATATATATATATATATATATATATATATATATATATATATATATATTAACAAGCAGCTCAAACATTTTAACACTTAACAAGAATGTATAGTTTATTTTGTTTTTCTATAAAACCAAATTTAAAAAATGTATTGATGTATATATAACACAGCCTCTGGGTTTCTATGGAAAGGACTGAGTCCTAAAAGTTCCAGCAATGCCAGCTTGCCTTTCTGAACTATCAAGGTAAATTTGCTGATCCAGATCCAGACATCAGAACATGGCATTTTCATAATTAAGAGGAGGGCGTGATTAATGTCAAGTTTGTTTGGCAAAGCTAGTTGGCGGTCAGCAATATAGATAAGACAGGTGATCTACCCATCTGCAATATAATACAACAGGAGCTGGCAGTGGGGATGAAGAATACTCCAAGCATTTATTGGCAACAATATATGCATAAATTTTTTTAAAAATAATATTTTTGTTTTACCTTCCAATTTAGTTAAACAATATTCTGAACTGGCTTTTATTCTTCTATGAGTTCTTAATAATTTCTAAAAATGCATAAGCACAATGATTGGGATTGCACATGAATTTGACTGGAGTTGTTCTTACTACATAAACCTAATGGTGTCTTCAGTATGTCAACAGGCTCACAAAGTTTCTTCATAGAACATTTCAGAAGTACTTCTTGGACTGGCCCATGTCATCAAACAATAAATACCATTTGATCACATGAATCAATCTTCAAGAAGAGGAAGCATTATGGAAGAACAAGCTTCTCTGTGAAGAGCCGCCCACACTGTATACATATTGAAAATAAAAGAAAGACTGAACACCATGCCAATAATGTGTGTGTTGGGGGGATTATACTTTCTTGCCTATTGTGTTTTTTTAAGAAGATGAAAGTTTATCTGGGTGCTAGAGTTTATGTCCCTGTGAAATCTAATGAGAGTAAATCATCACAATATGTTCCCACTGGGATCTGCATTGGAATCTCTACTCACTAAGGATCATCGCGGATGGTTTGCTTGGTTCTCCCCTAAAATGGGGGAGGGCTTCAGATTACCAACCATATTTGGCGTGGAAACTTAGGTCGCAGCTGAAGTAATAGAGACAAGGGTTACCCAAATGTACTGGAATAAAAGCACAAAGACTGTCTCAATCTTTTCACTGTTTATTTTAAGTCACAGAGATTGATACATTGGTGGATGGTAGGAAGGGTCTGGAGAATTTTTAAAATCTTCTTAAGTTCAAGAAGAAAACTGGGGATTACATATTTTCCAGAGTAGTGTTTCTTAATTTTGGGAACTTGATGTGTGGACTTCAACTCCCAGAATTCTCAGCTAGTATGTTATGGATTCTGGCTGTTATGGATGCTGCATGCTGGCTGGGGAATTCTGGGATTTGGAGTCCACATATCTTAAAGTTGCTAAGGTTGAGAAACCCTGCTCCAGAGAATGGGTAAGAGGATGGAATTTTAAATAAGCATATTAATCAGGGCAAAAGCAGAGCTTGAACTCTGATGCCAAAGCATGGACTGAATCTCAACCCTGTGCATGAAGTTACTTTTTAACAGTATCAAAAGGACAAAACTGACCCCGAAGTCATAATAGGCAATTCTAGCAATGCTCTGCTTAAATTCAGTTGACAGTGGGCTGCTGAGTCAGACAGTATGGCTAAATTAAAAAAAGAAAGAAAGAATTGGGTGGTGGTCTAAAAAAAAAGATATCTTGCAAATACAGAGAGTGAGGATGAGAACAACCTTCCACTTAGCTACTACTTTTAACAGAATTTGAATTACCTGTGGGTGATATCTTCAAGACTCCCCTGGATTGGTATGGAATATTTCTTAGTTATCCAGGGAAACACTTAGTTTGTGGGAAAAGTGCCAAGGTCAGTCCATGGGCTAAGAGGCATGGCACTTTCCTTCATTATTCCAAACAGGATTTTCTAGCCTTCACTTCCCATAAGTCAATGAGAGTAGAGACAATAGAGCAGTAGAGATGTGAGGTGGATAATGTTTTGTCTATTTGCTGCAAATGGACCACAAGTTTCTCATCCTTTTTTTACCTTTTGGCCAGATGAACAATATGTTTAGCTGTCTGTCAGGCAGATGGCTGCTTTTCCACTACTAATAGAAGTCACAGTCAACTCACAGTCTTGGTCCTTTCCACACTAGAAATTTATAACATCTAGAACAATGTTTCTCAAATCTTGCCAGCTTTAACTTCAACTCTCAGAATTCCCCAGCCAGCATGTCATCCAACCATTGTTGTGCCAAAATAAAGGTAATGAGCATAGACTTTGTATCACTTCAGGGATAGCTGGGAAATGCCGTGAAGGTACTTTAAGTGATGGAAACATGGCTAAAGACAGCAACCCTCTCCACAAAGGAAAATCCTTCATCTCCAAGCAAGGTTGCCGCACAGTTAATTATTTTGGTACATTATCTTGTTTCTCAGGGATTTTCTGCTGAGTGGAAGCAGGAAAAAAGAAAAGAGGGAGTGTGATATTTCAATAGATAAGTGAAATATGACAATGAGGTGTTTGTACAAACATTTGAATAGAAGCCATGCATCTAGAAGCATGAAGGAATGTAGCCACCAACCTCTGACAATTGACAATTGGAAACAAAAAGGCTGTAAAAAATCAGTGAGATTTTTTGTAGGCATCTTGATCCAACCAAAATTTCCAGCATCCAAGCCTCCACCTGAAATGCTGGTGTTGTACCACAGAATCAAAAGTTTCAGTTCATATGCCCTTGACCGGTTCTTATCCACCATATTGTACAACTTTAAATGAGATTAGCAGAACTATCAAAAAAGAATCAAGCAGTTACCTCCATTACCTCCAAAATCCACATACTAGCACCATTTCTTTTTCAGAGATACCTGTGAAAAAATATGGATGGTGGCTCAGACGTGTCTGTGTGGTATGATAACTGTATATTAAACCATCTATCCATCCATTCAAACCACCTTTCTTCAACCTCTTCTCCTTTAAGCAGAGCAACTCAGTGGATCCATTATTGGTAATTCATTGATACTGAGGCAATTTGGTGCATAATTTCAGAATATTCTATAATTAAAATTGATAATATTGTCAGTGTTTGATCACTGTTGCCTATTGACTATAAGGCCTTTGTAATCTACCAGAAACCCACCTCTGAGACATTTTTTCTTGTGCATTGACCAGCATATTTTTGTGACTCCTTTTTACGCCACCAACTGATCTCACATTCTTCAAACAAAAGCTAAGCGTGAGCTAAGAGTAGCCAGGATGATTGGATAACTCTATTTGTTTTCTTTACATTTGAAATCTAAACTCATTTTGTTTAATCCCAAATAAAAACACACATATATACACAATGATAGTATGAATGCCACAGCTGTATCTCTAACTGCGGGTCCAGAAAGTTCAGTTATTAAGTTGGCTGATCTTAAATTCATAATAGAACTTAAATAAAGAGTGACTTACAGGCAGCTGTTTCTAATATTGAGTCCCTACCACACATGAAAGGCACATTATTTCTGCTGCAGCCTCTCTACCCTTGGGTGTTATCAGCTGAACAAGTTTTGAACCCACCTAATGCATTTTGAGGTAGCTTAAGTTTATTTTTCTTTCAATAAAATAAATGGTTTTGTAATTAAATTTCTGCACTGACTGTGCTTAATGGCCACATTGACAAGTGCTAATGTATGGGAAAAGAATGACTTTGAAATGAAACATGCTGTTTTCCAATCTGCAAGCAATTTTGCACTGAGGCCATCTAAAAAATCTTGTGCCAGTGAAACATTTTCATTAATCTGCTAGCTTAATGCATGCTGCCCACTCAGCAGTGGAAGGACCGCTAAAAAAAATGAGGGTGGGGGGGAGAGAAAGAGGGAGAGAGGGAGGGAGGGAGGGAGGGAGACAGCGTGCACAAAAATATCATGAAGTGAGCTGTTGTTTGAAACCATTTTGTGGTCTCTGGCAGCAAGGACTGTGGAAATTTGCTGACTTTACACCCTGAAATGTTGCAGCTGTCTCTATGGAAGCTTGTAGCTTCAGCTCTTGGCTCTCATTCAGCTTCCAAATGCCCTTTCTGCTTCTCTCTTCCCCATCCACCCTTACTTAAATTTATTTCTGAATAAATCTTTTCGTCGAAAACTGAGAAGAGCTATTACATGTGTGGACTTCATTTCCAAAAACCACTTCAAGTCCGTCAAGATGCACATCGGGCCAGCTCTTCTGTTTATGCTGCGTTCGAGGCTAAAAGGCTCAACAACACAATATTCTAGCAACCTCATTCTCTGCGTGCACATACACACCCCACTGCCTCACACAATTACCTTAATCTAGGCAACAGCAAATTTCAACTCATGCATGATTTTTAAAAATTCTAGACAAATAAACATGTGCAAGGATCTGTTGGCATTCATCAAATTATGTAAACTTTGCTTAATTCTCTGGCCACTAGAGGGTTGGCTTCAGCAACATTAATAGCAGTCTTCTATTCTACTGCTAAACACCTTGATTTCTGAAAGAAAACTTAATGTTCTGGCTGAGAGATTTGTTTTGTCTGACTTTTGCCTCTGTCACCATCGGTATCAAGTGACAAACTGGAAAGTTAGACAATTATTGTCCCATCTTTGACAAAAACGTGCTTTTGTCTAGGATTTGACATCTAGAATAGGCTACATGTGGCCTTCCAATCAGCCCTATTAGCAAGGGCAAATAATCAGGGTTGATGGGAACTGCAATCTAATTATGTTTAGAGAGACATGATAGGAGAGGGAGGATTTGATTTGGAATGGCAACATTGAGAGCAGAGCGTTTGTAACCTTTCCCCCGTGTGCCATTTTCCTGTGATAAATAATAGTCTTCCATCCACAAATGTTTACTTACTAGTTCCTCTGTGGGGCAAAATGCAGAGTTACTGTTCAGAGTTCTGTATTTCTTCCCACAAGCTAAGCCATAAAAGAGTGATTTTTCACTCAGAACTGTATAGTCTGTGTTCCCTTCCCTCCTGACTTCTATCGATTGTCAGGTTATTTTTACAGAAAAGCTAAAGCTTGGGGAGTGTACGGTAGAAGGATTTGCCCTTGTTCATTTTCATTCTTGTTCCATATCCCTGGTGTAGCTCTTAGAATAACCTGAGTTGCTCTGAAGCAGCCTAATCACATTCATACTCTGGATACTGTCAGAAAAAAATGTGCCAATATTAAGCAAGGTAGGGATTTAAGCATGTCAATGGTTGTAGTTTTTCTATTGTTTGCCTATTTTGTTTTTGCTTCTAGGATAAATCTAAAAAGAAATCCTGAAAAATAATACACCATTTGGAAAGGGAAGACGTGCTCCAAATTTCATAGAAGCTGGTATACAGATTTGCAAGTTATACTCCTTTGAAATAGTTTTTTATATTTCACCAGGAAAAAAATATATTTAAAGGAAAACTAAAGGCTGACAAACTTAACAGAAATCAATGATCACAGGAATGAGAGGGGAATATGTATGCCCCCCTTTTTAACACACATAACTTTTTTGTTTTGAGACAGTGGAAATGGTTCCTATCACGAGCAATATCCTGGGAATATTTCAGACAGAATTTTTTTTTTTTGGCAGAATGAGAAAATGCCCCTTTCTGGATGTGATAGATTGGGCTGGAAGGAAGTGCAAGAGGGTACCTCACCAGCCATTTCCACAAAATGAAATCGTTGGTGAGTCTATCAGGTAGTTAAGGCAGCCCACAAGGCAGCAGTATCTACCTATTCAACAATAAAAGCTAAAGTAAAAAAAAGTCAGGGTGAACAATAAATCAGCCTCTCTTCTAGGCCTATCCATTTATCAAGAAAGATGCTATGGTTGGCTGGGAAGGACTACAATATCCTCAAATTTGAAAGCAAAATTGTCCCCACTTAATACTTTCTTCCCCACCAAACCCAATGAAAATATATTTTCCTTTAGGATGTGGCATTGCAGCACCAATATTTGTTACATGCTGTGGCTTCTAAGCTCTGAGTAAGGCCAACTTTTAACTAGTAAATAAGAAACAATTTCACAGTATTCCCATCCATATTAGAAATGGACTTTGAATCTGTAGTTACTATTCCCATGCACTGATATTAAATCCCATACACTAATTTATTATTCTACTCCTTTTTGGTGGGTTGACTGGCACAGTTCAGAACAAAAACGTCTGAAAAGTAGTCTCAACTTGGCTACACAATATTAACAAGGAAGCAACAAAGGAAAATTTGGGTTTGCATATGAAGCATGTAGACTCAGGTTCTTCCTTCCTCATGGAGAGTGATAAAGTAAAAATATGTAATATCTGCCAACACAGAAAACATAATGCTGTGTTAGAGATGCACCTGTGAGGATGTGTGGCTCTACAAAACATTTCATCTGGATTCACACCCTCTGCAACCTGAAATCTCTGGGTTTTTGCAGACAGTATAGCCTTTGTGTTCACCAGAAGTAGCCCGTTGGATTATTTAATTACAAACAGCCATAAACTGCAAAAGCTGCCTTTTAATCTCAGGAAATTAGAAGAGACATGAAAAAAGGCAAAGCAAAGAAGAGAGATTTGTAAGCAAAATGTGAAATTTTGACTAATCATAAATAATAACACATATGGTCAGTTTCAAATGACATACTTAATCTACTCATCCATGTTGGGGCACTTTCCTGTAATTGTAGAAGCCCATAGATTTTGGCTCAGAGTTGCAAAATCAAACCAAGATTCTGAATTTCTTGTACTGTGCCTATTTTTTCTCTCTCTGCTACAATCCATTTTATTTTGTACATATGGAACAATGATGGAGAGGTGGTTCAGAAATAAAAAATGGGACTATCAACAGATCAAAATGTTTTGGCCTTATTTTATTTGTTTTTTTTTTAATCAATTTAATCAGATGAATTATACACTGCACATTCATTCACTAGCATATGAACAGATGGTTTTAGAGCTATTAATGGTTGTGTACAGTGACCCAGACTGGGGATGTGGTGTGGTAGCCACTTCATTCAAAGTAGGGTTAAACCTATTTCAGTTTTACTCTTCAGTTTTCATGTGTTTCATGCATCAAGAGAATAGAAAACTGGCATTTAGCTGTGTGGTCTGAGGGATGCACACACAAAAAATGCTGGGTCATGCATGCGCACAAAAGAAATGCTGGGGCAGCCTTAACATGCCCAACCTTTCCCAAAGTATTGGAAATAACTTACCACTGATTGACTATTGGCATTGCTACTCTAAATGGAAGAATATCAGACTATGAAGGAAATGCCTTCTCTTACCAAGAAAGCAGCTACAGAGCAACAATTTCCTGCCTGTAATCCATAGCATCAGAGGTGGTATTCAGCAGGTTCTGACCAGTTCTGGAGAACTGGTAGCAGAAATTTTGAGTAGTTTGTAAAACCGGCAAATCCTACCTCTGACTGGAGATTTTACAGTATCATTCCCCTGCCACGCCCAGCAAGCCACACCCACAGAACCGGTAGTAAAAAAAAATTTGAATCCCACCACTGCATAGCATCTACAGTGACACTAGAGCAAGGGTCCCCAAATTTGGCAACTTTTAAGACTTGTGGACTTCATTCAATTCTGGGAGTTGAAGTCCATAAGTCTTAAAGTTGCCAAGTTTGGAGACCTCTACACTAGAGGGATTCACTGACCTCCAATACTCTGCAGTGATCCTCCTAATAGGGCAGAAGGGAAAAGAACTGGCATTTTGGGGTGATTCTAACAGGGACTACTGCATTTATGGGCTTGATAATTTTTTGAATTTCAAAGAAGAAGATTTTGATTCATTCTTTCATCACACAACTAACTAACTCTGTGTGTAATATATGAATTTACGCACAGCAATAAGGCCAGGAAAAATGCATTTTATTTGGGCAATGACTATAAAAGCCAGGACTAAGGGAGACATGAGAGCAGTGTTCCAATATTTAGAATAGATTGGGCTGGAAGGGACCTTGGAGGTCTTCTAGTCCAGCCCCCTGCTCAAGCAGGAGAACCTGTGCCGTTTCAGATAAGTGACTCTCTAGGCCAGGGCTGTCAAACCCCCAGCCCTCAGTCTGGATGTGCTGGCCACACCCATGCCCGGCTTAGCGAAGGGGGGAGAAGTCCCAATATGTCACATGACTCTGCCATGACAATGTGAGTTTCCCCCCCGGCCTAGACTCTTCTTAAAAACATCAAGATATGAAGGGCTCACGATTTCTGGAGGAAAGTTGTTTCACTGGTTAAGGAAGTTTCCTCACTTCCTCACTGTTAGGAAGTTTCTCCTTAATTGAGGGACTCCTACAAAGAGGAGGGGGTCAAACTATTTTCCAAAACACCAGAAGGCAAAATGAGAAACAATGGATAGAAACTAACCAAGGAGAGAAGCAACTTAGAACTAAGGAGAAATTTCTTAATGGTGAGAGCAATCAACCAATGGAACAATGGAACAACTTGCCTTTGGAAGTTGTGGGTGCTCCATCACTGAAGGCTTTCAAAAAGAGACTGGACAATCATTTATCTGAGATGGTATAGGATCTCCTGCTTGAACAGAAGGTTGGACTGGAAGACCTCAAAGATCCTTTCCAGCTCTATTATTCTGTTTGATGAATAGAGGACTTTACTTTTAGCTTATGCATATATCTCTTTGAAAAGTGTCTTTTAGGATGCTCTTAACATTAATTTGTCAGAAATTGTGATTTCTGAATTGCATTGCCGTTTGATCTAATTGTTTATTTTTATGGAACTCTGTGCTTATATTCTTCCATAGCAGTTCCATAAAAACCCATGTCATAATAAAACTGTTCATTCTTAGGATGCTGTTCATTATCTTAGAAGAAAGGTCTCATTTTCTAAGTCACCAACTGCCATCAAGTTATTTCACTCAATAAATAAGAAAATTTATATTAGTCCAAACAATTTATTAACTGAACATGATAGTGCTAATTTTCATGTTCCTTAAATTGAACAACAGGACTGGCCTTGCCATTGGCAGAATTGCCTTATAGTAGGCAGGTCAAATTCCTTGATAATTGGTCCCCTATGTATTACAGATCCTGAGCACTGAAAAATGTTTATTTCATTTATTATTCCTGTGTTTTCATTGCCTTAGCTGGGGAGAAATGAATTATTTCTGGCTTGGGTATCAAAATAACCTTTTTGGGCATGGCTACAATGCACTTTGACTTTTGGGAAGGCACCCCATTGCTAGTCTAACCCAAACAACCCAATGTCTTGGCCTGGCACCTAATAAGCAGCATGTGGAATGTGGAGAGACTGAAAAATTCCTCTACCTGGTAACCATAAAACTTGAGCATTACTTTCAGTTACAGAAGGCTTTAAAGATGAAAACTCGGTCTGAGTGTAAAACAGTAACGTATTATTACCATTTTATTTGATTAATGTCTTTTTACTTTGGATTTTTTTTATCACAGTCTCCATAACCTTTCAGTCCCTCAGGCAGTCTTTTAATGTTGCTGCTTTCAAAACGAGTCACTATGTATAATATGCATACAGTAAATTACCGTCATTAATTTTTTTTCCCCAATGTTTTATGAGGTGTGCTTATTAAATGAAATGGTGTGTCTGGCACTGGAAAATCTCCTGTACATTTTTTTCATGCTTCCTTTCTTTTGGCAAGTCCAGGCAGAAGAAATAATTTTTGTATTGGCCAGGCATACTTTTCCATGCTTTGGAAGGGATTTGTCACATCTTCTGGAAGGCCTTACGACTTACAAGTACAGATTTATGTTTCAGCTCTTTGTGCCAAGTATTGTCAAATCCTAACATTTTTGTTGGCAGCTTTTGTATCTCTCAGCTGAAAAAGGAGTTAAGTTAGATCATTTTTGTCATAGTGCTGTCCTCTAGAGCTCTCTGAATAGCTGGAGTGTCTGTTTTGGCACACCCTGTTTGGGCTCTATTTCTAGGGCTATCTGCCATGCCTCACATCCTTGACCACCAAAAATTTGTATAAAAATATGCATTCATCCAGATCAGCTAATGTTTATATTTCTGCATTTTGTGGCTTTCAAGCCCCCTGTAGCCTATCCTGCATTGCAGAAGCACAGATGACTTCATTCTCAGAGCTTCTACCTCCAAAATCCAAGGTTGCAGTTAGTTAAATTTAAACAGAAATCCAATCTCTCTCTCTCTCTCTCTTTCTCTCTCTCTCCCTCTCTTCCTCTCTTTTTCACCTTTGTCCAGCTAGATGGCAGCATATAGCTAACCTTGGCTGATCTTAAAAAGCTGAGCAGGTTTAGATCTGCTTAGTGTGGGATGAGAGACCACCAAGACCCATAAGATGAGAGGGAGAGAACATTCAGACAAGAAGCAATGGCAAACCAGCTGTGTGTAAGAGAAAATATATTCAAGAAGACTTTAACTGTATCTTTCCTTTTGGGGGGGCAATAAACAAGTTCTACCATCCTTTGCAGGAAGGACATGACTCCTAAAAGTGACTTCAGGAGAGTTGGTGAAAACAATCCTTGCCCAAGGTTCAAAATCAGCCAAAGCACTGTCATGCTAGGCTTGCAAAAATAGCAAACTGTTCTTTTGTCTGAGCAGAGAAAGCTGTTTGTTTAGGCCCTGGTTATCCTGAAATGAAAGTCCATAAAAAGTTATCTTTTATGCAGAATAAGAATGTGATTTCTTACACCGCCTCCTCTTCTGGGCTCTGGAAGATCCAGATCTGAATCTGAATGTTGATAAACAGGTATCAGATAATAGGACTAATCATTATTTCCTGACCAAGGCCAATTTTTAGCTTCTGGATGATCCATGGGCAAGGAATCGGAAAAACTCGGAAAATCTTTTATCATTATTAAAGAGGCTGGAGCCTCAGCTTGGTTCTCCCCTTTTCTTACCATATCCATATTTTTTTTCCTCTCATTCTTCTCTGGATAATTTGGAACCTGTAATTCTGTCAGCCCAATTTGTTCCTCAGAGCTGTTTGAGGGATAAAATGAGAAGGGACACACATCCTCTTCCCAATAAGATATTTAGAGAGCTCTGATTAAAGTCAGGATGCGTCTTTCTTTTATAGTTTTCAAAGAAAGTCTTCTTGACAAGAACTCTGCAGAATCACAGAATCATCTAGAAGCTAAAAATCAGCAAATGGAGGCCTGCTTCCACATATCAGCAAATGGAAGCCTGCTTCCACATATCTGCAAATGCACGTGTATTTTTGTGTTTTGATTATTTTAAAGAATAATAATGTTATATATAAAAAAAAAATGTATGTAAAAAAATACCTACAGAAGCCCATCTTTGAGACCTCCATTCTGAATGCCTAATCACATGGAGTTGTGACTATCCTTGTATATCTTCCACGTGCCTGTTTCCATATGGAGAACGTTTCTGAAAAGAGATGAGGCTATTATGCTTTCAGCACCGTCTGGATGGGAATTATGTTGACCTCTTACAAGAAGCCTTTTCACAGTTTGCTTTCTACTACAGAGGGAGCAAGGTTGCAGCCATTTTATGATCTTATCCCATAACTGCAGCAGACATCTCAACAGACGTAATTGAATGCAGACATTGCTGTCTGAACTCCTGGAGAACCGCTTGCCAATGAGAGTAAACAATGCAACTAGATGGACCAATAAACTGCCTAGGTATAAGCGAACTTCTTATCTTCCTCTCTTCAAAAAAATACTTTCTCCTTGTTAATGACACTATCACAATATTGAATCATATGCTGTATTGTTATTTGAACATATTGATTGCTGCCCTGTACAGATAGGCATGTGAGAAAATGAGAAAAAGGGAGTAACTTATTTGACCCTTTGGTCACTGCCAGAACAGAAAGGCCTGGTATTTTTAGAGAACCATGTGGCTCCAGTTGTTTTCTGCATTCTCAAAATTCTGACATTCTTGGTAATGAAAGAAGGAAACTCTTGTGTGTGAGAGAGGAAATGGGAAGTGATTCACTTAAAAAGATTTCATGCTTGACTCTAAGAAAATGGCCCAAATACTGACCTGTTACAGAACACAAATCCCAAGAGGAGCAAAAGTGATATTTTAGCGGTGTTAACTGTCTCTCTATAAACTCTCGGGTTTTAGTAGAAATTGGCAATGTCAGATATTTTGCTATGGCAAAACTAAATGTCATCGTTGTTTATTTTTCCATGTCAGGCTCAGCTTTTGCAAGAAGGACTTGATTTTTACAGGACAGATGCAAAAATAATTTTTGCCAGGGCTTTTATTTTAAGCCAATCATGGAGGACATCCAGTTTGCCCAACCCAAATTGCAGTTTCACTTCCTGAGTATATTTTCTGATTATATCTTGTGTCTGCTTCTTGTACTTAGGTCAATGTCATTCTCACAGTTCAGTCTGAAATCAGTAGCTATCTACTATTTAGACAGATGTTCCTTAGGGAAGAGAGTTGGTATGTAAGGCTAAGTGATGACAAGGATGTAAGAATATATGACGAAGTCAGCTAGATCAGAACAATTGCCCAGCCTTATATACTTTAGATGTTGAGTCACAAAATGTATCTGCTACTACAGCTTCTGCCAATATGGCTTATGATAATAAAAAAATGAAGCTGTAAACCAGTAACATCCAAACAACACCATTCTGGACATGGCTGAATTCTTTTTCCAACGGAATGCCTTCAAGAATTCACAAGATGTGAAAACATCTAGAGTTGGCCTGTCTATTTTAATTGACACTAATTCTCCAAGACATCCTTCTTTCCCATTTATCAGAGACAAAAGCCACCTCTAGTCTTTGGTTCTATCCACCCAACCTGTGAAGATGGATATAGTTTGAATGCTATTGTAAATTATGTTATTGTTGCTAATACAAGCCAAAGCAAAGCATGGCCAGGTTTATTTCCCTTCTTCCTCTTCTAGCTCACCTTACTTTTGATATAATAGAAGTACAAATGTAGCATCATTTTTAGAAAATAGAATTTTTAGAAAATTCTGAGATATAAATCTCACCAAGCTCTGGTAGTGTATACACACAGCTACAAGAATGCAAATAGTCACCAAAGCCATTGGAAGTCAGGAAATATACAAATTTGATAAATAAGTATAAATACACGTGCAAAATTGCTGTTTTCTCATCAGTGAGTATACAAGCATTTAAAAACATGTAAATTGCCATCTTCATAGTATCTATCTATCTATCTATCTATCTATCTATCTATCTATCTATCTATCTATCTATCTATCTACAGAATACAGAAGCCTGATGATGGCAGATGAGATTCTGCTGAAACGTTGCTACAACTTTAAAAGCACAACTATAATGACATGGGAAAATACCGAACAAAGCTGAATACTATATATATATATATATATATATATATATATATATATATATATATATATATCCTCAATTAAACAATGTCATCATGTGGAACCAAGGAAGTATGCTTCTTTGTTACTGCCACTCCCTTCTACAGCATCTCCTCAGAGATAAGTATGGTGCCCAATCTCCTGAAGTCCTGAAAGACCCTTAAGACCTTGTTCTGTTCCCAGATCTGAGGTTAACTTTATTTGTGTGTTCTCTATTGCATTTTGTTATCAATGTTATTTTTAGTTTGGGTTGTCACATTTTGTTTCATATTGTTATTGTTTAAAATGTATATCTGGATGTTGTAAGTCACTCAGAGGCTGTTGGAATGGGTTGACACATTAATAAGAATTTATCTCCCATAAATAATTATGATATGGTGAGATGTAATTTGCAGAAACCCATATCGAATTAGCCATCACTTGGGTCAGCAAGAACCACGCCAGGTGTTTGAGTTCTTGGACATCTGATGACAAATAAGGGACAGGACTCAATACTGTTGACTGAGCAATCTAAGCCAACAGCTGCAGGACTACTGGAAGAATAGATGTTTAGCAAAAGATGCCTTGGGGAAAGTCCCCAAACATCTGGAGCACTACTCCTACACTATTAGCACTAACAAAATCATTGTCAGTCAATTGCAAAAGGCAGTTTTACTTGGAACAGCATATATCCTGTGACTATACCTTTAACACCATCAGTCAACTACATCTGCCTATCCTAGGTCCTGGGAAGGACATGATGGGTGAAAAAAATGACAAGTTTAGTCTAAACATAGGGCTGATGTGCTTTTTCAAGAGATAACTGGACTTTTCTGGGGGGGTTTTGAAGACATTTTGCTTCTCATCCAAGAAGCATCTTCAGCTTCTTGGATGAGACGCAAAATGTCTTCAAAGAAAAAACTTCTTGAAAAAGCCCCTTTGGGTCAACCATGATCTGGATAACTGAAAATCTCCATAGGCTGACTTGTTGAACAACCATAAAAGCCAGCACAATTTTGATCCAGTAATAAAAAACCTCACATTTATAAAACCCACTTTAACACCTGAAAATATACTTGCAAATGGAAAGAAAACTCATGGAGCTATCCTTGGATAACCCAAAGCTTTTCCTGGCAGCAAAACACACGTAGGGTTAATAACTGCAGCTGATGCGATGGAATCATTGTGCAAGGTTCTGAAGGGACTTGGGGCAGATCCACTGTTCCATATGAGTGTGGGTACATTTGTATGAAACTATAAAACAACTACGGTGGGAAATGGAAGGACTAGCAAATGTGCTTTCTTACTAATGAAGGTGTGTGAAGAGGTATTTCAACTTCAAGTTCTCATTTGACCCAGGAATGGAAAAGCTAACAGAATCCATATGTTGCAAAATGAGATTATCCCAAAAGACTGCATATTTTGAAGGGAAGGCATTTTCTCTACATTGCCTTATTTTGCTGATAAGTTCAATCAGTAATTGTTTATGCCACACATATCTTGACTGTGACCAAAACAACATTTGTTAATTAGCAGGCAGATTTGTTCCACGGAGAAACTGATCTGAAAAGGTTTTTTTTCCTCTCTTTGGGGAGAGGGGGTGGTAGGGTAGGGAGCAAAGTGTCTATTTTTCAATAAACTTTGTATTTTCTCCTCTTCCCATTTGAAAGTATAGAGCATGTTCCTTAGCTTTCCATTTATTTTTGTTCTCCTTTTCAAATTAAAATGCAAACTTCTTTCTAGAAAAACAACAGCGCTCCAAAAATAGCTGGAAAAAAAAACAGAAGCAAAGGTGGTCCAATGAAAAAGTATCCACAAGAAGCAGAAGGGAATTTATACAGGTTATCAAAATGGTGGAGACCTCTCTTGGGCACCACATAATATAACAGAGCTTTTATGAGACTTTGACAAGCATTTTTATTTTTTCACCCAATATTTACCACCAAAAAAAGAGTTGCTTTTCTTACATTCAGTATTTGTTATCTTTTTAAACCATACCTGCTGCTAACAAGTCTTCTAAGAATATTCAACTTGTTTATTTTGTGCATTCCAGACTTTAACAAGAAGGGGTTTTTTTGCATGGTATTTTTTCCAGTTTAAATATGACTTTCATAAGCCTTATTTGTGAATTTCATTAACCTGAAGCCCTGTCCTCCAAAAGAGCCTCAGTTGTTGGTCTAAAGTTATATGAAACCATATATTGTATTCTCTACAAAGGGGATGGAATAGGATTTTCTCCTTCTGGAGAAGGCTAAGGTTAAAAACTTTGCTAAAATAAAATGGTTTTTCTCTGATTTTCTACATGATGAGGAATGCCACATTACAGCATACCAGGATCAGAATCTGTCCACAGAGACTATGAATTTGGCTCACAAATCACAAATCACTGTATGCCTTAATTCCCTATGGCAGGATATAGGACTTAGGCTGATTATCAGCAGACATAGTAAGAAATCAGCCTTCCTAATTAAAAAAACAAACTGCAATAAGTGGAAGGAAGGAAGGAAGGGAGGGAGGGAGGGGCTTTCTGCCCAGAAGTTTCAAAAGGTTTCAAAAATAGAATATGGGACAACTTATCCTCAGTGGTGCATATTCTTGTCTAACTTCACTGGATTTTATTCTACAGGTGAACAACAACACGGCTAGGGTGATAGGAGGAGTCAAGTGAGGACCTTGTACAGCCACAAGTGACATCATTTTGAACTTTCCCAAGATCCATGAAGCCTGAAGCTTTATCTGGTCATTCCCAGTGGAAAGCAAACATTCTGGTGAGATTTTTATAACATAGGTGGTAGATAATAAAGTAACTGACTTTTGTTACCCACCAGTAATCTGGTTGCTTACTTCTTACAGACTGGCACACAAACATAATTGGGACTGTCATCTTGGCTGTTAAGTAAAGTGGTTGCTAAGTAAAACTGTTAACTATCAATCAGAATAGAGCTGGAAGGGACCTTGGAGGTCTTCTAGTCCAACCCCCTGCTCAAGCAGGAAACCCTATACCATTTCAGACAAGTGACTGTCCGGTCTTTTCTTAAAAAACTCCGGTGATGAAGCACCTACAACTTCTGTCAGCAAATTGTTCCACTGGTTAGTGGAACAGTTCCAAACAGTTCTCACTGTTAGGAAGTTTTTCCTGAATTCCAGATTGCTTCTCTCCTTGATTAGTTTTCATCCATTGTTTCTTGTCTTGCTTTCTGGTACTTTGGAAAATAAATTGAATCCCTCTTCTTTGTGGTAGCCCCTTAAATACTGGAATACTAATATAATGTCATCCCTAGTTCTCCTTTTCTGTAGACTACCCACACCCAATTCTTCATATGTCTTTGTCTCCAGGCCTTTAATCAACTTAGTCGTTCTTCTTTGCACTTTTCCCAAAAACTCAACTGCACTTTTCCCAAAGATTTTGTAATGTGGTGACCATATGCTTAGGGTCTTATTTCAGCTTTCCTTTTCTTTGCAGACAGGTGGAGATCGCAAATGTGAGGATTGGTCACAAGGTTAATTCTTTTTATCACTTACAATTATACGTTATAGTTATGAATGGTCACTAAACAAGGCAGTCACTTATGGAGGACTGTCTATATGTATTACATTTATATGCTGTCCAACTCCAAACAACTCTATTGGGTTTCAAGAAAAAACAGCTTTTTAAAAATGCAAGAAACACAAATTGAAAAAAAGATGGCAAAGACAACAAGAACTGACAGGAACAAAAGGAAAAGGAAACAAACCCTCACAATTCAAGGGGGCTTCATTCACCCTTGCCAAAGGTCTGGGATAAGAGCCAGATCTTCATGATGTTTCCTTTTGAAACAACAGCAGGGTGGGGGGGACATCTGAATCTCAAATGGAGTACATAGGGATTTCAGGGGAAACCTCATTCCAGAGGAGAAGCACTGCTACAGAGGCACTGTGATCCAAGGCCCTGATCAATGATATTGAAGGGAACTGAGGGTGCCAATTCTGCCACATTAAATCATCAAGGCAGATTCTATAGGAGATGAGTTGTACCTCAAGTAACCAGGCTGCATTGCATGAAAGGCCTTATAGGTAACAACCAGTATTCTGAATGGCAACTATTACAGCTTTTTATGTTCTATAAAGACTATGCAAATTATTTGGCTCATCAAGATTACCTTTATGATGAATTACATTATCCAATTCATTGATAAATAATCCAAAATTTTTAAAGAAAGCAATATATGGTTTGTTTATTTATTTATTTATTTTTATTTATTTTGTCAAGCAATTATAAGATTACAGATATAAGTGTATACATAGTTATGAGTACATGAAATGGATACATATAAGAAAAATAAAACAAAAAATAAAAGAAACAATAGGACAGGGATGGTAGGCACGTTGGTGCGCTTATGCATGCCCCCTACAGACCTCTTAGGAAAGGGGTGAGGTCAATAGTAGGCAGTCTAAGGTTAAAGTTTTTGGGGTTTGGGGAAGAAACCACAGAGTCAGGTAGAGTGTTCCAGACATTGACCACTCTGTTGCTGAAGTCGTATTTCCTGCAATCAAGTTTGGTGCGATTAACCTTGAGTTTGTATCTATTGTTTGCTCTTGTATTGTTTTGGTTGCAGCTGAAGTATTCATTGACAGGTAGGACATTGCAATATATAATTTTATATACTATACTTAGATCAGACCGAAGGCGGAGTAGTTCTAGGTTTTCTAGGTCTAGAATTTCAAGTCTGATGGTATAAGATATTCTGCAATGAGTAGAGGAGTAGAGAACTCTTCTTGTGAAATATTTCTGGACTTTTATTTATTTATTTTTTATGTTTTTATCTCCTAATAAGGCATGTCTCCATTGTCTTCTATTTTGTTAAGCTATAATATATTATGTTTCATCACTTACATACTGATCTATGGCTGTAATAAAATTTTAATTTAACCATTGCATCATCAGTACAGTAACTTGAAAAGTGGAATAACCATGTAGTAACACTTAAATTATGTGATTTAGGAAGTTCCAGCTAAAAAGAAATAGAAGCTGGTTTGCTTACCGTTCACCTAATTTAAGGCAAAGTTTCAGGAATACCGTTAATACATTGTAAAATATTATATTCTGAATTGCATATACTGATATATCCATCCTGACAAAAACAAGACAGTTCTCATGTCCTGGTAAGTGACATGTTGAATCGATTTCTGGCAAATAGAAGAATCTGATTCTGGAATTTCATTCCTTCCTTCCTTATTTCTAGCCTATTTTCCAGTATTAGCCATGTCATTTTCAGTCCTCATACCGATTCAGCACAAATTCTTGTTCCTAACTCCCACTGCAACTAAAAAAATCCCTATTTCACTAGATAAAGATCATGGACTTTCAAGGGATTTTTTCCCACTTCTAATTTAAAAAAAAAACTGGTAAGAGTTTATTAAAAAGTTCTATTAAATGTATGGAATAAAAATGAATAGGGAAGGGAAATAAAGTCTCATATCTCACAGATTGATTACTAAGGGCAGTATGAATTCAGGTTGCCCCTTGAATTTCCTCAGAAAAGACAAGGTGGTTATCCATGGGGAAGGAAGAAAGTTTTATGTAAGACTGGTCTACTTGAATGTTGTCTTTGATATCCCAAAACATGCCTCTTGGCTCTGCACTACGCTAATCATTTGTTTTCAACCTCTCCTTCCAATCCATAGTCTTTTTGCTTATACTTTCCTCACTTTCAATCCTACAGGAGAGGAATCTTTCAACTGGTAGGCAATGCATTTCTACCACCTGAATAGAGACTTCTGATTAACAAAATATCCACTGGGACTAGAGGTAAAGCAGAAGAATGCAGCTTGTTGCAAACTCATTAGCATACAGATTGAGCATATAATAACTACTTGATACATACAGAAATTCTGCTCTCGGAATCTCTTGCAGTTCAGTGATTCACATTTGATAAGCTTAAACTTTTATGCAAAAGGAAGTTAAGAGAACTAGGTCATGATTCACCCTACCAATATTTGTCAAAATCAGTATTAAAGTAAAACGGTAACACCAGAAAAAAGAAACAGAAATAACAATAAAGAAACCATCTGTGTAGTTTCTAGAATAATGTATTTGAGATATTTCTTACCTTAATACTGTGTGGATACCTAAAAAGGTGAAGATAGTAATGACTAATCTTCATCATGTTAACAGTGTGAAGGGGAAGAACATTTTTCCTATGGAAAAAGAAAGTGAGATGAGGCATATGGTTTTTGGAAGGGGCCATCTGATCATTAAAGATTTGGGTAAATATTTCTATTATTCTGTCACCCTCTTTAATGATTTGTCAATGCCACCTTTTCTGCCATCTTCATGTTATTCAAATTTTAGTAGGTCTTAAAGTTTTCCAACTATTCTTGTTGCCTATATACTGCATGTGCTAGAGCACCCATTTGTGTAGCGGCCTTAAAATGCTGGTACCATTTCTAAACTTTAGTCATAATCATATTTGTGTTTGTGAGCATTTTCTTCTGGCTCTGATCTTCCCAGAATCCAGCTTCTCTGTGTTCAGGTAACATGTCCTGTATGGGACCTTATGCAAAATTGCTGCTTTACTTTTTTCACTTTCATTTACAGCTTCCTCATTTTTTTCTCAATGGCGCAAATCATAGTTTACTACAAGCAAAAATCAGAAAAAACAAACAAACAGCTGCATTGTTTTGTCATTCTGGAAATTTACTTAGCACTTTATTTTTTTCACCAATGTCATGCTTAGCAATTTACTTCTCAATTCCAAGGATATACTTGGGCAATATTTTAATGTCAACAAGAACACACATTGTGGTTGCTTTCCTGCAACTCTTTTAAGAAGCATTTATTAGCACTAAACCTCCCAGATACTGTATTCAAATTTTGCAGATTGTGGAAGACAAATTCATAGACAAGAAATGTCCTGCAGATATTAACTTTCACTTCATTTGTCTTCCTCACTGCAAATACTTTCTGGTCTGATTCTGATACCTCTGTCTTGTCCACTTACATGGGATATAAGCCCACTGAGGCTCACCATGATAGAAAAAAATCACGTTGCCAGCCTCCCTAAAGATGACAATGGAAAAATGTGTCCTGTTGCTATCCCTAAATTTCACATTTTCCTAAGCAGGCTTTCCTTGTGCCTAATTTGATTAACCTTCACATTTGTCCAGAGGGCAGTGTAATTTAAAGACAAGTGGTACATCCACATGGCTGAAGTAATACAGGTTTGGATGACTTTACAGCTTGGATGGGAGACTGCAGGAACAGTCCATGAATACTGTCATGCTGGGAGAAAGTGGGAAGAAACAATGGGAAAACTGGGGATGAGCCCTTTGAAAACTTACCTCAAAAATGGCAACTTGGCACAGCTGGGTAGAGTTCTGTGGAAAGGTGCCTTAAATTCACTGTAACTGAAGTTGGGATATTCCTATTATACATAGTTTCCAAGATTTTGTGTTTACCCCAGACTAGCATGAGAGACATTAATGAAATCTGCATCAGTCTTGCTACTTACTTGATAGGCAGGACTTTATAGGACCACTTAAAACAAGAACATATACAAGGCTAAGTTTGTCCTACTAATTTGACCTGCTGTTCTCATGTTGCCTCCAGAACTGTAAACAACAAATTTATTCCTTCTTTTAAGAAGATTTTAAAAATATTTTACTTTTCTGCAAGCTGCTGCAACAATTCTTTGAACGTTAGTGTAGGCTCACTTAAAATAAATATATGTTTTAAATAAACAATCATGAACACTGGGTGCAATATAAGGCACAATTCTTTGCAGAGCAAAGCTTTTCTTTGCCAATGTGACAATTAAAGCCCAGACATTTTATTCAACCTAACACTCTTTTTCTATAGCAGTCTTTCCTAAACTAGTGTTTTCTGGTGGCATGAAGATATCAGCTCCCCAAATGAAATTATTAAGTATCATGAAAAGAACTAATGACGAAATATAATTATCAATACTAGGCACCTTATTAATAGCCGTAATGATTTCAAACACATCTATTTAGTCACATAACATATTGCTTCCATTATTATGTATGCTTCGTGACCCATATTTTCTTGTCATCATCATCATTCCGTGGGTTCTGTTCTTTGAAATTCAAATGTTTTCTTAAGGCAAATTTTGGGTTTTGCAGCAGAGTTGAGCTGTCCTCTTCTTTTCTAATGAGCTACTTGTGCATTGGTGTCCCCAATCAGTGAAATATTGTTTAAGATTAACATAGCGGTTGGCATACCATAGAGGAGAGACCACCAGCAGAGCATTAAACAAGTACAGATGTGATCGTCAAGCTGAAAATGAAGACATTCCTGAAATATAAGCGTGCAATTGCAAAGGTATCTGAGGCTCAAAAGTTGTCATGTGAGGGGGGGAAGAGCCTCTGACAAATGGCAATTCTAAATAAATAAGTTACATTGAGAAAATGCAGAAACTCACTCACTAAATTACTGACATTCAATGTTGTGAATTGTAAAGAATGACATTATTTTTATTTCCATTAAAGTTTAACTGATGTGCGTTTTTGTATGGCCAAGCATTTCATGGCAATATTAAAAACTAAAGTCCAACAATTAAAAAAAATAGTACAATAGATAATGTAATTTAAAAAAAGAAAAGAAAATGCATTTTACCACAAGCAAAGAAAACCAATTTCTATACTAAAATGACTTTTCAAAAAATAGTGCTCTCTATGGGCTCTAAGTACAATTCATGGAAGCTTCCAGTTCATGAAAGTTACTCATGACATGACAGGAATATTCTTTTAGCACCATCTGAACTTATGACTGCATTTGGAGCATGTACCCTCAGCTTAGATTTCAGCCATAAATGATTAATGTTCACCTCTGAACAAACTCTTCAATGTTATTCTTTCTCATATCTCCACTTTGTTGCAAATCTGGGTATCTGTATGACCATCTAGTCAAGTGTAGAATTGACCTGGTATATTCAGAGAGAAGAGCTCTGATGAGTCCAGCCCCAAATGAATTTAAAGGAGGAGGAACAGATACAGATAATCAGAGTTGGAAGGGACCTTGTAGGTTATCTAATCCAACCCCCCACCCAAGCGGGAGACAAGGAATAAGTGTACACTGTCTTTTTTCTGGGGCATCCTCCCTCCTGAGATTTGAAAGGATTTCTCCTTGACAGTTTTTTAGAGCAGTGTTTCTCAACTTTGGCCACTCAAAGATATGTGGACTTCAATTCCCAGAATTCCCCAGCCAGCTTTGGAAATTCTAGAACCCGAAGTCCATACATCTTCAAGCAAAAAACACTGTTCTAGAACATCCTAAAGATGGAATTCTTCCAGAGGGCTTCCAATGATTACTGGTATAAAATGCTGGGCTTTAGTGAAATGTTTATTCATTACATTGGATTTAACATAATTCAGTCAGATTTATTGAACTATTTATCTTAAGGATTTAAAACAAAAATAGTGAATTGAACACTATTTTGAGCCTATGTTGTACATTCAACAAAGTTTGAATAATCAAATTATTTTTAATTTCAAAATTTAATAAAAAAAATGTTGCAATATTATTTTTACTGTGTAATGCTTTCTCTGTTCTTACTTTTAAATCGCAAGCCCTTTTTTCCATGTCCAAATCATACTGTTTTTGAAAACTTTGTTGTATATTTCATACTGCATAAGCTTCAGATAACATTTGAAACCAACTTCAATAAAAACAATTAAATAAACAATCAACAATGAATTGTATTTCCAAACTAAGACTGTAAATAAATAAAGTTCATTTTAAAAGGCTGTCTAGAAGGCTATTATTCATCAAATTCCTAGGTGTGATTTTTCCACACAAATTAATATGTTTTTGAATTTCTAGGGGATTTCTTGAGTACATGAAAAGGCTATATTTTGTCTACAACCCATTCATGTGCCAAACACCTGAAGGCTGTTGCCAAAAGTTGTCAAAAGCCAGTCCAGGGCATTTGCAACCAGCTGAGCACTTGAGTCTTAACAGAATCATCTTCATATGTACATGACATCCTTTATTAAGAGAACAGCCCATTTTAGAAAAAGTATAGACCCATCACTAATGCCCCCTCATGAAGAATAACAGGTGGAGGAAATGGCCAGTATACATTCCAAATTATCTGTAACAAAACTAGTTATGACAATTTTTTTTCTACTTATATCATTCCTGCTTTCATGATTACAGAAGTCCCGAATCGAGCTGATAAGTCACACAGTTTTGCCTCTTCAACATAAGACTGCCAAAGAGCCAATATTATTAAGCAAATGTTCATAAAGTGTAATTCTTACGTGCAATGTACTGTTCAAAGAGTATGACAAACCAGATCTGAGAAAAATATGTTTCTGTTATTGGTAAAGAAGTGTTCCTTTCATATTTTATTGTTAAGATGGATAATCTCTGAGCCAATAGTTAGGTTTTTTTCTTTCTTCTGTACTCAGGTAGATGGTGTACCTTCTAAGTCTTTTGTTCACTTCTACAGATATTTTTAAGCTTTTGCTGATGGTAAGGAGAAGAAAATTGGCAAGGAACAATAAGGAAGAGTGTGGGAGAAAAGTACCTCTGATTCTGCCAGCTTTTTTTTCCCCCTGATTCTGCCAACAAGCATTATGCAGGCCCCTGCATGAATAGATGCACTGAATGTGGTATCTTGAAGTTTAATGAACTACATCTTCCAACATCCCTCTCCATTAGCCGTGATGAGTGAAGCAGCAGGGAATTATAGTTCGGCAAATCTCTGGAAGGCCACACATTGTGTACTCGTGTTCTACAGATGATGTTTATAGAAAATTTTCCTTGATGGAATTTCTTTCCACTCTTGCATACAAAAGACTGATTTTCATATACATGGAAAAGTAAGGAGAGAAGTCCCTACCCAGTTCTCTCTTACACACACACACACACACACACACACACACAAAATGTCCAGCAGAAACCAGAACATAAGACTTGACATTTGTGCCACAGTTTGTGCTATAGTGAAGAGATTAAATTATTGGACTTGAAAAGAGCTCTAAATCAGGATTGTAAAGTATTCAGTATGATTCTGTGTGGCCAAGGTTTAACTTGTTTAAGACATGTTATATAGTTTTACTGCAAACATGTATCATTCTTTTTCCCTTTTTTATTTTACTTGTTTCTGCTTCTTACTGTTTCTGATTATATTCAGTTTTGGATTTTGTTTTTGCTTCTCTTTTTTTCTGTTATTAATTAACACAAAGAAAATGGATTTGGATTGTGGCTATTGTGAGACAACATAAAAGATCAGACTCATGTAAGCAACAAGCAGACAAGCTTGTTGCCAATAAGCTTTTCTTGGTTCTTTTTTTAAAAAAATATATACTTGTATGTATAATGTAAACTTTATTTTATTTTATTTTTATATTTTAAGCACCTAGAAAGGAGAACCAAGAGTGAAATGCAACTCAGACACATGGACTGGTCCAGACATATTAATTGGAGATTCAAAGCTATCCTGCCTCTCTACTCATCTGAAATTAATAAAACACATACAATTACATGATGGTACAGCTCAGACAGCAGCCCAGGGCTCAAGTTAATCAAAAGAGCACATGTTGAATGCACACAAGTTAGTTAGGGTTAATCCACTGAAGATGATCTCCCCCTGGTTCTAATTAATGCAGGTGATAGATTGCAGAAGGAGAAAATAGGAAGGAGGAATAATGCTGTCCTGATGGAGAGTCATACATTTAATTGAATTTGCAAGACTATTCTTGGGGGCAAATTTTCCATTTAAAACTGAGACTGCAGTCTTAGGGTGTTTAATGCAGGAAACCTGAAACCCAAAATGTTTGAGAAACATAGAAATAAAATTAATCAGTACCATTACACATGCAAACGAAGGGTGGAAATTAATAAATGGTGCTGTTCTCTTGGCATAAACCTGTTGTGTCACTCCATAGAAAACTGTCCCTGAATTCTAATGCCATAATTTGGAATTTTAACTTATAACATGTCAGTGGTATCATTTTCTCATCTCCTGCTCAAGATTTCAAGAGAGTATATTAAAGCCAATCCAACTGATTTGGTGGGGTCCACAATTTTATTCTCATATTCTCAATCCTAAAATTAATTCTAATTGGTGGACATGAGAGGGAGGTGAGGGCAAGACATCTAGATCCATGTTTCTCATCCCAGCAACTTTAAGATGCACTGCTTTTAATTCACAAAAGGTAGCCTGAGAGTAGAATTCTGGGAAATATGCACATCTTTAAAATGTTGAGATTAAGAAACACTCATCTAGAGCAGGGGGTCTCCAACCTTTGAAGCCTGGAGGACTTCAACTCCCAGAATTCCCCAGCCAGCTTTGCTAGGGTGGGCCAGGGACCAATGGTGGTCCATGAGAAAATTTTAGTGGTCCACAGAGAAATGTCCCCCACAAAGCACCCCACAAAGCAATTAATCCAGCTGCTGGCCCCCACCCTTTGGCTGAGCACAAACCTTACCTTGAGTAGAGCCACACAAGCTGGAACTGGAGGGTAAGATCAACGCCAGGGGAGGGAAATCTGCCCTGGGGTGGCTTGATGATGGTGGAAAAGTCGGTCTCATGTTCCAGAGCTGCAGTAGTCACGGGACTGGCCCTTTGGTCATCCTGGAGCAGCTCCTCCAGTCCATGGCAGGCTGGTGCACCCAGGTGGAGCAGCTGCTTCAGGATGACCAAAGGGCCAGTCCTGTGACTACTGCAGCTCTGGAATATGGGACCGACTTTCCCACCAATGTCAGCAAGCTACCGTCACTCAAAATTCATATTAGGGGTCTGTGGAATTTAAAATTATGAGTTTGGTGGTCCCTGTGGTCCAATAGGTTGGCGACCCCTGCTCTAGAGGACTTCAGATGCTGGGAAAGCTGGTGTTGTTGGTCTGGATTTATCCCCTGCAGTGTTCAGAAATTTTGAAGAGTTCCAACCCTCTTTCTGAAGTGCAACAACCCTTTTGGTTTTCAAATTGTCATCATCACCCATAGCAGAAAATGTTATGCTCAACCATCACATTTCTAAATTTCTTGGATGAAAAACAGAATGTAGATATATCATACTATACAGGTAGTCCTCAACTTACGACCACAATTGAGGCCATAATTTATGCTGCTAAGTAAGAAATTTGTTAAGTGAGTTTTGACCCATTTTATGATCTTTCTTGCCACATTTGTTAAGTGAATCACTGTGGTTGTTAAATTAGTAACATGGTTGTTAAGTGAATCTGACATTCCCATTGACTTTGCTTGTCAGAAGGTCACAAAAGGTCCCGGGACACTGCTACTGTCATAAATATGAACCAAGTTACCAAGCATCTGAATGTAAATCATGGGACCATGGAGATGCTGCAACGGTCGTGAGTGTTTAAAAAAGGGTCACACAAATCACTTTTTTTCAGTGCCATTGTAACTTCAAACAATCACTAAATGAACTGTTGTAAGTCGAGGACTACCTTACATAAATAGGGCCTTTCTATAGTAAAGGGAAAAAAATAATTCCTCTACAGAGAAATTATTGAGTCTGTCATCTGCACCTCTATAACTGTCTAGTTTGGTTCTGCAACCCAACAGGACAGACACAGACTTCAGAGGATAATTAGGACTGCAGAAAAAACAGTTACTACCAACCTGCCTTCAATCGAGGGCCTGTATATTGCATGAGTCAAAAAGAGGGCTGTGAAAATATTTACAGACCCCTCACATCCCGGATATAAACTGTTTCAACTCCTTCCCTCCAAATGATGCTATAGAGCACTGCACACTAGAACAACTAGACCCAAGGATAATTTTTTCCCCAAAGCTAAACAAATAACTTCCTCAATGCTGTTCAACTATTACAAAGTCTGCACTACTATTACTGTTAATCTTCTCATCACTCCTTATCACCCATCCCCTCTCACTTGTGACTGTATGACTGTAACTTTGTCACTTGTATCCTTACGATTTATTTTGACTGTTTCCTTGTATGATTTGATTGCTTATTGTACCCTATGACTATCATTAAGTGTCATACCTTATGATTCTCGACTCTTGATGAATGTATCTTTTCTTTTATGTATACTGAGAGTATTTACACCAAGACAAATTCCTTGTGTGTCCAATCACACTTGGCCAACAAAGTATTCTAAAATGACTTTCATCCAATTAAACACAGAACCTGCTTCTCAATTAAACACAGAACCTGCACCAATCAGGTTCTTCCACTCCCCCATTCAATCCCAGAAGTGTTCAGGACTATGGTTGATACTATGGGAAAAACAATCTGATTTCCAAGAGTCTGACCAAGAAGAGAGATTGCATAACGATCTCTCCTTTGTATCCAAGATCATTTAATGCTTGGAGCAGAACCCAGATATAGATCCCTTTTTGCTAAGGCTGGGAGTTTAGAAACACTTGCTGCATTCTTCAGTCACCCTTTCCTTTGAGTCTTTCCTACAGCAGGAAGCTTCACCCTGCTATACAATAGAATCAGTTCTATTAGTACCCAAGTGCATCGACTATTGCCTACCCAGTAAATTTATCGCACACACAAGCCCTCTGCCCCATGTATATGTACATCCAAGATGAATAAGACTGATCATGCTTAACTAGTAACATAATGGGATCTTTAAAAATTTCATCCTACCATTGCCCAGATAAAAATCCCCAGAATCAAGCCCACTTAATTTTCAACTAAATTGGGTACCTTCTACTCCGTTGCCGAAAGCTTCTCTCATAACTTAATGTTTGTATATTGCTAATGTGGGTAAGTTCTTTTGTTGCTGAACTTGTAACTTTTTGGCTGATAACTCCCCCGCCCCCACTTGTTTCATATTCTTTTCTTCGGGTCCTTTGTTTCAACTTTCAGAGTGTCTTATGAAAAGCTTTCAGTTTTCTCATGCATTATATGTATAGAAAGCGAAGCTGTTGAATAATTTGCCCTGTTTTTCAAGTTAGTGATATCTCCTTGTTCAAGTGGAGGTATCTGTTTCTGATTTATTAACATTTGATCCTCTGGTTTCCTGCCATTGATCAAGCCAAATACTCAGCTCAACTGATGAGTTTTATATGAAATCGGATATTCCAGGAAGAGAGAAAAGTGAGTCCCATTTTAATATTTTTCAATGCCCCAATCCATGGCACGCATAAAAAGCCAAAAATAATGGTTAAACAGTTTGGAAAAGGTGACAGAGAAAAAACACATTGATCCATAAAGTAGTTGGGCACTTGAGTCCTGTATATTGTGGATATGCCTTTATACCCTCGTACCAAAACAGGGTCTTACTCTTCCACTGAGCGACTGTCTGCCATTCAATCCTGAGTCAAGTTGCGGTCAAGAAGGTCAGCTCTTTGGCAACATCTGCATTTGATCAGTTCACACAAAACAGAGAACCTTCCTTGTCTTCCTACCCTGAAGTACTTTAAGAGGCCTTCCATTACCATTCTTGATTCACTGCAAGTGCTCTCTCTGCCTCTGGAAGATTTCCCACCAGCCTCCCACCCCACTCTGCCTCTCAGGAATGGCTCGGATGAAAATCCTCTCTAAAAAAAAGTAAAACATTAGTCGGGAGCAGGCTGCCTTACTTTGTAGTTGCATTCCACTTCCCTGTTCCAAAGGCTTTTTTTTTAAAAAAAAAAAAACCACAACTTTATTAAAACACACTGTTAATTTTCTTACAAAGTCAACAGCTTTGTTTACTTCTACAACTTTCTGAGATAGATTCATTTGAGAGTCTGTCCCAAGATCAGACCCCTAGCACCTCTAGCCAGCTGTCAGGCTTGGGGCTTCGCTGAATCGATATGTAATTATTGTTCTTGGCTTTCTTTCCTTTCCTAGATGCCTTTTAGAATTACAATGACCTACTGTAGATGGTTGTGAGAAATGAATTCTATTGATGTTATCAATATAAATTCTATATATCATATTATGTTACATTATATTATTTTATATTATTGTATTGTATCACATCATTTCGTATTGTATTGTATTTTATTATCAATAGTATTATATACTGTTGAGGTTAATAATAAAAATGCTTGGATGAAAGCAGATTAGTTGATGGGTGAACTTAGTTCAGAGGTCTTTCAAATGTGGAAACCAGCTATTGCTTAAATATGAAACGTGCAGATATCATTTTAATATAATTGTAAACATTAATGTACAGAGTCAGTTTGATAGAGTGTTTAAGGCATGAGGCTAAAAACTAGAAGATTATGGGTTCTAGTCCCATTTTCAGCACAAAGCCAGTTGGGTGATCTTGGATTGGTCACCCTAGGAAGCAGGCAATGCCAAACCATTTCTCAAGACAAGAAAACTACAGGGACTAGTCTAGGAAGTCACCAAAAGTCAACACTGACCGGAAGGTTCCCTCCAGTGATGGGATTCGATTTTTTTTTACTACTGGTTCTGTGGGTGTGGCTTGGTGGCCCTGTCAGGAGAAGGATACTGTAAAATCTCCAGTCAAAGGTGGTATTTGCTGGTTCTCTGAACTACTCAAAATTTCCACTTCTGGTTCTCCAGAACTGGTCAGAACCTGCTGAATACCACCTCTGGTTCCCTCCCCCCTCTCTCCGTCTCTCTCTCTCTCTCTCTCACACACACACACACACACAAATGTATCTCTACATTAATGTTTCCCTGTCTATTTCATTTATAGTGAATTACCAGTGAAGTGCCTTGGTGGCACAATAGTTAGAATGCAGTATTGCAGCCTAATTCTGCTGATTGCCAACAGTTCGATTTTCAATGTAGCTCAGTGTTGACTCAGCTTTCCATCTTTCCGAGGTCTGTAAAATGAGGACCCAGCTTCTTGGGGGCAATATACTGAGTCTATAAACTGCTTAGCGATGCCTGTAAAGCACTCTGAAGTGGTATATAAGTCTAAGTGCTATTGCTATTACCCCACTCCTATTATTGTTGTCTATTAAGGGATAGGCTAATCTGTTGGTTTGGATTTTGTTCAGCTCAGCTCTTCAATGTAAGAGCAATAGATGAGAAGGGCAGATGCAGAGAAACTCAAAAATACCAAGATGCCCCACTCACCCAGATGAACAAACTTCTGGCCATGTACAGTATATGTGCAGCACATGCAAATAAAGGGGCAGGATTTGATCACATAGGCATGGGGCCCATCTTGACATTTTTGACACATACACACTACTTGCAGGGACCTCCAACAGAAACAAAGGTCTGAGGCCAGAGTGTTGTCCTAGCAACAACACACTGATAACTATTTTTCTCATTGAATATGAACATCTCTCGTGCCATTACAAGAAAAGAATGGAAAAAATATATGAACATAGGGATCACTATATATACAGCTTCAACCTTAAACTTTGCAGCATGCAGGACTTTATCATTCAATAAAAGCTTTTCTATAAACTCCACAAAAGCCTCTCATCAGATCTGCAACCCTGAATCTTTAGCAGCTGTCCTTCTACTCATGTATTAATCATGACATTCAGTTATTCTCCTGTTCCTCTTTCTACAACCATTTACAAAACTGCCTGTAAAAAAAGAATTCACCTATTTGTTCCAATATGCAATTTTTTTTTGTATACACATTCCTTGGAGGGGATTTTATTCTTTCCTGTGCACAGTTTAATGGGAACTGAGCTGTCACAATTTTCTGGGAAAGGGATCTGGGAATCACGATGAACAGCTTGATAAAAATGTCATGCCAGATGGTATAAAAGGGCAAATTCCATACTTGAGATTTTTAGAAAGTAGATAGAATAACA
Organism: Pseudonaja textilis; assembly: GCF_049901715.1. Lineage (NCBI taxonomy): Eukaryota > Metazoa > Chordata > Lepidosauria > Squamata > Elapidae > Pseudonaja > Pseudonaja textilis. The sequence continues at coordinate 41,548,905 of NC_141990.1, forward strand.
GAGTTGGAAGGGACCTTGTAGGTCATCTAGTCCAACCCCCTGCTCAAGCAAGAGACCCTATACCAGGGCTGTCAAACTCGCGGCCTGTGGGCTGGATATGTCCCGTGCTGGCTAGGCCCAAGCCCAGTTTAATGAAGGGGGGAAGTCACGTGACGATGCCGTGATGATGCAAGTTTGGCACCCCTGCCCTATACTATTTCTGACAGATGGCAATCCAGTATCTTCTTGAAAGTTTCCAGTCCCACAGCTTCTGAAGGCAAGCTGTCCCATTGGTTGATTGCTCTCACTGTCAGAAAATTTCTCCTTATTTCCAGGTTGAATCTCTTTTTGATCAGTTTCCATCCATTATTCCTTGTCTGACCTACAGGTGCTTTAGAAAATAAGTTGACTCCCTTCTCTCTATGACAGCTCCTCAAATATCGGAACAGTGCTATAATGTTTCCACTGGTCCTTCTCTTCACTAGACTAGCCATGCCCAGTTCCTGTAACCATTCTTCATATGTTTTAGCCTCCAGTCCCCTTATCATCCTGGTTGCTCTTCTCTGCATTTTTTCTCGAGTTTCAACATCTTTTTTTATAGTGTGGTAACCAAAACTGGATGCAGTACTCTAGGTGTGGTCTTACTAAGGCTTTATAGAGTGGTATTAGTACCTCACTTGATCTTGACTGAATCCCTCTGTTAATGCAATTTAGAATTGCATTGGCTTTTTTTGCTGCCACCGCGCACTGTTGGCTCATATTTAATTGATTGTCCACTAAGACTCAAGATCCCTCTCATAGTTACTGCTTTTAAGGTTTCACCAGGGATGGGATTCAAATTTCTTAACAACCAGTACTGTAGGCATGGCCTAATTTGTAGGTGTGGCTTGGTGGTCAAGTGACTGGCTAGGCGTGGCTTGTATGTAAATGTTGTAAATATTTATGTAAATATTGAATTTTTTATATAAAAAAGAGCAACTTTTACCCCAAATCAGGCAAAGCAGGCAGGCAGATTGAGTTGCTCCCAGAATCTCAGATTCACTCAGAGATCTATTTTTTGCAATCTTCTGCCTGAGACTGTCACATAAAATTTGCTTGCAAGCAAACTCATAACATTTGCTTGCAAGCAAACTCACAAAATTAACTCACAACACACTATGTATGTGAATATTGAATTTTTTATTTTAAAAAAGCAACTTTTACCCAAAATCAAGCAAAGCAGCCAGGCAGATTGAGTTGCTCACAGAATCACTTCTTTAAACATCAAACTGTCAGGTGCTCTGAATGTGTAACATTGGATAAGTATCCTATAATGCCCAATACCTGGAAACATAGGTTGTATTTTAGATCATTAATGTTCCTTCTCCCAAATTTTAAATAGTTTTAGAAGAGGATCCAGGTAAAGCTTTCAGCTGAAGCATCCTCACTGAACCTTTAGACTGAATAACAGGGATTCAGAATAGCAAATAATATAATAAAATTAGTTCCAACTATTTCTGGCTACTTCATCATCACAATTATATCTTGACCAGCCATGTCTAGTTATGATATTCTTTTCTGACTAAGACTGGATTTTGATGCCAAGGGAGGTTTTTTTTTTTTTCCAGTGGCAACATTTCAATTCTGCAACTGTCTTCAAAGCAAATTTGACTGGTCACATCTGCAATGGTTTTAGGCAGGAAGCCAAGACATTTTAAGCTTGCCAATTTTTAATGGTTTTTAAATGGTTCGTTAATCCTTATTTTCCTCCTTTAAACAGATTCTTAAAGTAATTTTTAAAGTTTTGTTAATTGTATATAATCTTTATGGTATTATAATATATATTTATGGTTGTAAACCACCACAAGGCCCTTCTTAGGGATGAAATAATTTGTAAATATAGTGGCAATAGTGTTTAAGGTTCTGGGCTAGAAACCAGGAGACTGTGAGTTCTGGTCCCACCTTAGGCATGAAAAATCGCTGGATAACTTTAAGTCAGTTTCTCTCTCTTTCTCCCTCAGTCCAATCTACTATACAGATTTCTTGTTGTGGGGAAAATAAGAGGAGGAAGCAGTATTAGATGTATTTGCCATCTTGAGTTATTTATAAAATAATGAATGTGGGATATAAATAAATAACACATAAATAAAGACATAGTTGGAATGGGTACTAGAGTTTGTTTGTTTGCTTGCTTGCTTGCATCCCACTTTTATTATTTTTACAAATAAGGTGGAGAACATATCCAACACACCTTCTCCTCCTCTTTTCCACAACAACAACCCTGTGAGATCAGTTGGGCTAAAAGAGAGTGACTGGCCCCAGGTCACTCAGCTGGCATCCATGGCTTAAGGCAGGACTTGAACTAACAATTGCCTGCTTTTTAGCCTGGTACCTTAACCACTAGACCATAAGATGTCTTGGCTGTCTGCCTAAAACCATCATCACAGATGTAACTAATCATAATTTTGCTTTGAAAATAGTTCCAGAACTAAGACACTACCACTGAAAACAGCCTCCCTTGGCACCAAGACTATCAGTGTTGGTATTTATGAGGTGATGCACGTTCATTCTCTTTAGAGAACCAGTGAGAATGAATCTGCACCTGTCCAGATACATGCAAGGAATTTATTTATTTCACTAGCATGATTTCAATCTTGTCTATCTTTTATGGGATCATGGAAACAATCCTTCACCAATGTTTGCACAAAATAATGACTGTCCCCAAGTTATTCAGTGAGCTGCTATGACTAGGGAAAAGTGAAGGTCCAATACCAAATGGACTGGTGGGAGCAAAGGTGTCTCAACTTTATTTGTTCATGGTAGCCCTTACAGAGAAAAGTCTTTACATATTTTGCTCCCTCCTTCTAAATAACAGGAAATGTTTTGTGGCTAGCTGGGCAATTTGCCAGAAGACCTAAAATTTCTGTCTGGGCTATTGTTTCCTTTCTTCTCTGGGATTTAAAGCCTCAGAAAGCAATGTAATGTATACATTCTGGTACTAAATGTAGCTTCTGAAGGCTCTTCAGAAAGTTCTGCAGGCATCTCCCTATAGACTTTCGGGAATGGCGTCAGTCTTTTGATCTGGTTCAAGCCCGCATCTTGCTTTTAGCCACATCTAATTTGTAGTGTACTCCTGCCATGCCACTTAAATGGAAAAACGTAGTCTCTAGGTCAGTGTTTCTCAAACTTGGCAGAATTCAATGTGTGGAGTTCAACTCCCAGAATTCCCCAGCCAGCCATTTGAAGTCGTCACATCGTAAAGTTGCCAGAATTGAAAAACACTGTTCTAGACCAAAGAAAGGTCACTGGTAATTGCATTCAGACATATATTAATCTCTGCTCTTGTCAGAGTGCAGTGCAGCCATTGTCTTAGCCGAGAGAAAAAAATTGATGTGGTACAAACCTGAGACAGGGGATTGGTGGCACTGTAGGAAGATCTGCACCACCTACTTCTCTCCTAATTCAAGGTCAGATAGAAGCAAATGCCCTTGCACACAGCTAAGTGGTGGAGACTGTTCTAAGGAAGGGAAGAAATTGCACATTAAAAAAGGGAGTGGAGCAGTGGTGGGATTCATTTTTTTTTTACTACCAGTTCTGTGGGCGTGGCTTGGTGGATGTGGCCATGTGCCTGGGTGGGTGTGGCTTTTTTGCTTTTTTGCAGCCACCCCCCACACCCATTTTGGGGGCCTTCTGGGCCTCAGAGGAGCCTCTGGGCGGCGGGGGGGGCATTTTTGCTCCTATAAGGCTCCTCTGAGGCTCAGGAAGGCAAAAGATGCAGGAGGGCTGAACCCCTCCCTCCATTTTTTGCCTTCCTGGGCCTCAGCAAGGGGAATCCCAGCACAGCTGATTGTATGTACAGCTGATTGTCGGGAGGGGGGGGAAAAGAAAGAAATGCCTTAGGCGAACGTCAGGCGGGCAGGGTGAAGCGAGCATCAAGCGGGAGGGCGACCAGATTGAGGGCGTGGCCAGCCAGAACTTACTACCAGTTTGGCAACCTATGCCAAATCCTTGCTACCGGTTTGCCTGATCCGGTGCGAACCAGCTGAATACCACCACTGGAGTGGAGGGATAAATGGAAATCTCTGGGAGCTGAAGATCTTTTGCATGCTCTGAGTGCTAATACGTGTGTCTTCAAAAATATCAAAAATCTCTCGTGAACTGTCTTCCAAAAGGAAGGGGAAAGCAGGAGTTTGGCACAGATTTATGCTTCGTTCTCTCACAACTCAGAGTGGCTTCTGTGAAGTCGTTTGCATTCCTCCACAGGAAGTAGAAGTTACCAGAGATCCAGGATTAATAGCAACAGCTAAAATCCAGTATTCTTTATCTTTTGTAGCACTTGTTCGGTGAAACTGTCAGCATGCTACCAAAAAGATGCACTGTGAACAAAAAAATTACACATATCATGACAGCCCCCACATTATACTCCTCCTCCTCCTCCTTCTCACCCTCCCCTTACCCATCTCTCGTTCCCCTGTCCCTCATTCAATTTTTTCAGCTGTTCTATATTTCTTTTTTTATTATATTGTTGTACATTTGGATGCATTACACTTCTTTGATAAAAGGTGAGCATAACAGTAGATAATAGTTGCAGATTGCATCAAACTATTTGCTAGACTATGCATTCTGAGTTATCAGGTTAACTGTCTTTCCTGCACGGAAAGCTGATACTAAATTAATGTTTGCATTAAAAATAATTTTAATTATTATTGAGTGCTCTTTTTATTAAAAGGCCTGGAAGATTATAATGTGTTTTGATAGAGCTGCCTCTCTGTAAGACAGAGTGAAATAACAAATTAAGGATATGCTGTGATTGAGCAAAAATTTGGAAGGGTTCATCTATATATTTTGGCTGCTGCTGCTGCTGCAGAAAATTACCTCATTAACTATTTAGCTGAGGATACAGTATGTCCTCACAACAGAACTTCCACCTGGAGGGCAGCCTGTCCTGAACTGTGCTGAAGCCAGCTTAAAGATATTCTGGTTTGAAAGTATTGTTTTCCTTGCTATTTCTGTTCCGGATTAGCAGGTTTGAAAGCATGCAATTCGGATTGGTCCGCTAGCAGCAGGTCGTGATTGGTCACCTCAGACTGATCCGATTGGCTAGTTAGCGGGCTGCCGCGATTGGGCAAACCAAGCGTGGCAAACTCAAATCGCCGTCATTGGCTGCCTACCCGCAGCCAGCTCTATATAAGGGGCTGCTACGGCTAGGATATTTCACTCAGATCTGAAGTCACTAATAAAGAGCTGTTGCTATCTGAGTCTCATCTCCGTTCTTGGACCCATCCTTCCAGACTTAACAATTTCAGTATTAGAGCTTCCATGCTAGCACACACAGAGGAGAAGCCCTTGCAGGCTGGCAATTTGCTGGGCCCTGGTCTGGCTGCTACAGAATTGCCACTTCCTGTATGGCTGGAGGTTTCTGCACTTTCAGGGCCATTTTTGCCGTGACTGCAAGAGGAATCAATCAATCTGCTTGGTGCAGTCTGTTTCCTTGTATATTTCTGGGGTTCCAAAGTGAGAATATTGACTTCATGTGAGATAAACCATGGAGTTTTTTTCATCAATATTGAGGCAATGCAAATCTGGGTAGATTTACCAATATATTCAATAGTTATTTCATAAGGCACACAGTTCATACAAGTAATGAGTAACAAAAATGACCAGGGGATTGGAATGAAATCAAGCAATGTTCAGATTTACAAGCAGATTTGTCATCAACATGGAGGCAGTGCAAATCCAGGCATATTTACAGTAGTAAGCTGATATATTAGTCCTTTCATAATGCACATACTGTCCCAAAGGTGCTTTTCAAAAGGCACATTTCTCTTCTCATCCAATAAGTTTCTTCAGTTCCTCAATTTAGAACTGAAGAAGCTTCTTGAGTGAAAAGCGAAACATTTTCAAGGAAAAAAAAACAAAAACAAAGAAGTCCAGTTGCCTTTTGGAAAGCACCCTTAGGACAACCATAACCTGGATGATTGAGAATCACCATAGACAACGCACATACTGTATATTAATGAAGAGTAGCAACAATGACAGACAAGGAAATCATTGTTCAGACCAATCAAATATCCTATATAAAAAGGTAAGTAACTCAGGAGCTACTTCTGTCGTTAATTAACTACTGTTAGCCTGCAAGTCAGCTCTGTTTAAGCAATATATAGATAACAGCAGGTGTATAAAGAATGTTAACAGTGTTTATTAACCAACCAATAACCAACTTTTGTTGGTTACATTCCATTTATTTGAGCTTGTAACTCACTGGAAGAACAATTGTTTGGTGCTAGAATAGGCCTACTGTCTTTTCCTGTTGAAAATGAGCAAGTGGCTGAAGATATGGCTAGCTCTGTCTATCATTTTGGGAAGTGATTATTCTATCACAACCTACTTTGGCTGTGCATGTGTGGTACAAATGACACATTAAACTACCATTTCTCAGGTTTCTCCTTCCCAAAATGAAAGTTCCAAAACTTTCATCAGTTGTTAGAGAAGTACCCTTCAAATCACTTTCTGCTTTTATGGCTAATTTGGAAGGAAAATTAAAAGGCAGAAATTATTCAAAATTATTTAACTTCGTTAAAACAATTTAAAATTAAATTGACAGAATTGAATTTGCAGAGAAGTCTTGTTTTTGTGGAACCTGACTAAGTCATCATTTCTGTCTTGAAAGAGAGAAGGGGCAATAAAAGTCTTGGACAGCTGTTCAGATCAATCCCAGGGATTTCATGGTTAAAATGTAAGCATTTGCAATAGGTGAGAACATGAGAAATGAGTAAACATATATCATGATGCAAATCCCACCACTTCTGTACTTGTAGGTAACATTGTGATGCAAATTTTAGTGGGGTGCTTGCTCATTGATTTCACAACATCTATTTTATAAATCTGGAATTGTTGTGGTTAAGAAAAGGACAACTTTTCACTGTTGCCTTACAGCAGGGCTGTCAAACATTATCATGGCAGCATCACGTGACATATTGGGACTTTTTTTCCCTTCACTAAACTGGCTGTGGGCATGGTCAGCACATGACACATCTGGCCTGCGGGCCGGGAGTTTGACAGCCCTGCCAGCTTCCTCATGACTATACTAGGGAGAAAATTATACCGTTTTCAATATTGGACTAAATATTCTGATTCTAAATACAGCAAACCAGTTAAGGCAGGCAGTGACCCAAAACAAGGATTCTTAAAGAATTCCTCCTCTTTCCCACTCATGGTCCAAATTTAGGAATCCCTTGGATTGTAAGAAATGACTTTATAATAACTGTAAAAAATTGTTCTTGTCTGACTGACATTCAGTACTTGAGATGATCCTATGGGTGATTCTGCCCTTTGCAAGTTGGCTTGTGTGTACATCACTAGAGCATATACATAAAATACTCAGTTTCTTCTGCTAATTTCTTTTGGTTTTCTCTTCCCCTTCTCAACAATTCCACTCAGATTCCTAGTCTCTTGTTGAAAGCTCTCTTCAGCTGTTTTCTGAAATAGCTAACACCTGGCAGTATTTGAATGATCAGTTTGCAAATGCAGCAAATGAACAGAGCTAAAGTTTCTCTAAGTGTGGCTGTGATAGAATAGGATTTCATTTCATTACATTAAATTACATGCAATCCTTCACATTCCTAAATATAATCATTTCGGAGAGATTGACACCTCCAGTTAGCTTATTCCATTTGGGAAGGCTGGGAATACCCAGCTAACAAAGATACAATCAGTGGAATCTCTCATTTGTTCGAATAGCAAATCTTTTCTGAAAGTCACCCAAACTGAACTATTCTGCAGGCCTTTGAACATTTGAGTTTTTTTTAAATTTATGTATATGTTATTCATTCTTGAAGGCTCTGAATGAGTGTAAATCATGAATATCTTTAAAAAATTCGCTCAAAATAATTAATAAACCCACCCCCAAAATGACAACAAATCCCAACGACACCACAGTCACATAAAAACAAGAGAAACATGCAAAAACAATTGTTGGCCAGTTTTCCCAAACCAGCATAATATATCTTCCTTCTGGAACCTGATGGTATCTCTTTGACTTTTGGAAACCCAAGAAAGAAAAGTAGATTGGACCTCTATCATAGAGAGGTAGATCTGAAGCAAAGGGGACCCTTTTGATATTGGCCAGCATAGGATTGGTGCTGTTGGTGTGCATTATGATTACAGTTGATACTTTTACTTCTCTTGTGCTAAAATTGCATTGATAGTTTTAATTGTTTTTACTTTAAAGTCTTTTGCAAACATAAACAGCCATGAACTGTGTTATTTTTACAGTACATAACTGAATTACTTAATAAACTAAGCTAGATTCATGCAGGATGCTTGATAAACTTTGGTTATCTAGTTTGTGCATTGTTGTTTTAAGCTTGTTTTCTTTGGTGAGACTATTGGTTACAGCTAACAAAGACATCTCTGCAGGTTGCCCCAATCTAGACATGAAGGGTGATCTGGATTCAAAAACATCCCTAATTTCTCCCTTCTATTCAATTAAAAATTAAAACTTGGTGACAACTATGGAAGAGCTTTGGGGTCATGGCTAAGGCTTTCAAGGATTGCTTGGAACCCCAAGATCCCAAATAGTACCCTGATTTAAATTACAGTGGTAATTTTTTTGTAACCCTTCACCTATCCATATATCTCATTTTATGCAAATCTGTTTATTTCTTGGGTGGTCAATTGCTCCCCATCCCCACTTTTTGGCAAGTGTCTAGTAGTCCCTTTATTTAGCTGCAATTTCATTCTGGCTGTTTAAATAAAAACCAAAACCACTATTATAACCTATGGATCAGAAGGCAGAGCAATAAAATATGTACATCTGTAACTGTTAATAAAACTTAAAATCCAAGCATGTTAAGATGCTAATTTCAAACTGAAGAAGTATTTTTAATTACCTTTTCATCTATACAATATATTGGCTGTATCAAAGTTGGTTCTTTAATTCAGTTATAATGAAGAATAAGCATTCTCTTAGAATATTTTGAAGAAAAAAACCACATTCACACATACACATGCATACACAAACAGCATCATATTTAACTATTTTAATAAATTCTATGTTATTCTGGAAAAAATAGTGCTAGACAATCTTAAAGGCATTAAAACCAGAGACATCAAAGAATACATTACATTTGTTTAGTGGATTCAGGTCTGTTTTTGCTTATTAACCAATTAATGCATTGCCTAATTTAGCATGCTATTAGTGTCCTTTCAATGGGATTACTATTTGCAGATAAAACAAAGGTTCTAATGGGTCAGGAAATTTCTTTGTCTGTTCTTCATAACAAAAAAACATGTTTCCACATAATTCACTGTAAAGTGAGTTATCTCAACAACTTTGTCCAGAGGCTAGAGATTTATGTTATAAAACTTCAGAAGACAATGGAAGAAGCACATTGACTGTTGTTGATATTCCAACCACATACAAAAGGAACACATAAAACACAGAATGGACACTTTATAAAACAAAGCAGGTATACATTAAAGAAAGACCATGAAGAGGACCTATCAAAGTCCACCATGCGATGTTTCCTAGAGCAACCAGGAAAGTTCCACAGTGTGAATGTGTACCGCCTTCTTCAAGAATTACTTCCCAGCAGCTGATATTTCAACTCTGCTACCTGTGATTTGAGAGATAGAAAACAGTTCAATACAATACAATACAGTACAGTACAGTACAATACATAAAATACCCAAATCTTTCATGAATTTGTCTATATCTCATATTAAAACTTCTTTTTAATGTGACTAGAATTGAAATGGGGCTTCATAGAGACTTCCAATTTTCCTCTTTTCCGATTGTCTCCAGACAAGTCACTCATGAACTAATCTCCGAAAATGTGTCCCAGACCTCTGTACCAAATAATTGCCACTTTGTTCCAGTGTGCACCTTTGCATGTCTCTACATAACTATAAATATTTATAGGCTAGCAGGGCTATAATTAATGAAAAAAAATAAGTAGAATGGGCTGGAGTGGAGCTGGATGGAACAGCCTGCAAATCTAGGGCCATATCCTTTTCAGTTGCATCAACAGAACATTTGAAATTATTTTTAAGATTTTTATTTTCCTTTTTTTGCAAGCATGCAACATGTAAGGAGGATGTGGTTAAAGAGAGTTCACTCTTTTCTCGTTTTCTATTTGGAGAGCTCGTCTAATTTGTCGTCCCAGTCCATTCTATATAATCTCTCCCAGCCTTCTTCGTTCAACTCTCAAGTGCAAAAGACAACAAGAATATTGGCCTCAACCCAAACAGTGCTTGATTAATCACACAGCCTCTTGGCGCAGTGATTGATGTCTGTGTTAAAAAGTGTCCCTGTTATCTAAATTGAGGCCTTGAAATGCCCAGAGGCTTCTAAAGCCAATCACCCACCTCATATTTATAAACAACACTGGAGGATGAACTCCATGGTTTATAGTGAAAAGGGTCATCACTCATTTTTATCCCTCAGACTTGCTTTTAGTAACGCTATCCACAGATGCACATTTTAGGAAAGCTTAACAATTCAAGGGCTTTTAAGGCTTATTCTAAGGTACACATTTACACCACTGTATTGACACTCTATCTGCTGAAAAGGCAAGTGTGTTCAAAATTCCATTGTAAAGCTTCATGGTGGATAAGTGGAGGGGGAAGAAACCAAGAGACATCCACCTGTTTAACAACTGCAGGCTGAAATGGTAATTTCAGGGTCATCTTCATTCTATTTATTTTATTTATTTATTTATTTATTTGATTTGTCAGTTGTTTACAAGACAATAGGTATCAGTATTAACATAGTTATGAATACATGAAATGGATACATATAAGAAAAATAAAAAGAAACAATAGGACAGGGATGGTAGGCACATTGGTGCGCTTATGCACGTCCCCTACAGACCTCTTAGGAAAGGGGTGAGGTCAACAGTAGACAGTCTAAGGTTAAAGTTTTTGGGGTTTGGGGAGGAAACCACAGAGTCAGGTAGAGTATTCCAGACATTGACCACTCTGTTGCTGAAGTCGTATTTCCTGCAATCAAGTTTGGTGCGGTTAACTTTGAGTTTGTATCTATTATGAGCTCTTGTATTGTTATGGTTGAAGCTGAAGTATTCATTGACAGGTAGAACATTGCAATGTATGATTTTATATACTGTACTTAGATCGGACCGAAGGCGGCGTAGTTCTAACATCTTCATTCTGTCAGAAGTTGGCTTGTCCTTTCTTGCTCCCTACCTCTTATTGAGGGGGGACATGGAGGAAAATCAACTGTGCTAGCTTCAGGTTGATATAGGGAGACAAAATGAATTTATGAATACAGTCAGTTGGCTTATCCTTGCTGGTCTTTGAAATGCTTCTTTCCAGAGAGCATTTCCTGACTGCTCTAACAGTTAGGTTTGCAGAATTTCTGTTAGCAAAAATGGAAGCCATGGAACACATAATCACCACCCCTTTGTCACTGTCACTATTCTACGCAGTGACAGCTCTGCCCTATTTCAACTGCTGTTGAATGTCTAATAATTATAATGCTTTGCCTATGTATTTATTTACTTAATTTACCACAATCTTCATCACGTTATAAGAATAGGATCTCATGCCTTGAGAGATCTACAAAAATAAAAGATATAGAGACACAACTGAGAAGCATCTTGTGGCATTTTGTATCATATCTGTAGAAGTCCTTGTGCATATAGGTCTGGCTGACACCAAGTTTGCAACTTGGTTTTTCTAACACTGTTGCCTTTTTTTTAATGATTAATGACCATCTCTGCAGTCCGTTCATTTGTTCCAGGGTATCTCTTTTCCTAACTCTACACCACAGCAGAAAGATACAATGGGAAAAATGGAAGACAGGGTTGCTTTAATTACTGAAGCACAGTTGTGAAACTAGGTTACAAGATTGCAAAAACAGGTTGCTTTCCTAAATCTAATCAGCTGCTTAGTTGATTTGGTACTTGATAATGCTTAAATAGCTTGGATCCATTTTATTAAGACTTGTTAATCGTCTTCCTAAAGATGTAATGATACTCCTGCACATCAAAAGGGTAAAATTAAAGGCTTGGTAGTATGTTCTTTATCTCTTTTTCCTTAGGACAAAATAAAATGCTCTCCTCATTATTTTGAAATATATGGCTGCATTGCTGTTTGCAATCTTGAACAGATTATTCCAATAGAAACCCTGTCTATACAAGTGCTACATTATTCATGTCTGTGCTGTTTAAATGTGTGTATTTCCCTTGCATAAATGTATGTATTTATCATCAAATTGCTATGAATTTCTGACATGTACCTAAAAAGATTTTCTACAAAGTATCTAAATAACTTGTACATATTGCAAAAAAGAGACCCAACAGGAGTGAAGCAGTATGATTTAACGGAGAAGGGGCATTTTTAATAAGTTCATCCTTAAGAACTTTTCCCCAAACTCGCTGGCCCCATAGGATACTTCTTGTTGTGCCTGTAAAACAGAGGTTTCCAAACTTAACAACTTTAAGACTCCAGCTGGCTAGAAAATTCTGGGAGTTGAAGTCCACAAGTCTTAAAGTTGCCAAGTTTGGGGACCCCTGCTGTAAAACAAAGCCAGCAAAACTATACATGAAATTGGGCTGCTCTGTATCACCATAGTGTTGTAGCGGAAAGGAAGGGAAAGAGAAAGGACCAGAGATGGTGAGGGAACCCAGGCTTTCCTCAGGCTTCCTGCCCACTGGAAAAAAGGAAAACCTTGCTTTTTTTTCTCCCACCTCTCTAGGAAACCTCTTGATCTTCTGGAATGGATTATTGAACAAAATGAGGTGCCTTCCAAAAGGCCCAAAAGGTGCTACAGTTCTCAGAAGCCAAGTCAGAACAGTGAGTGCAGGCACATAGGAAGACCATAAGACAAGGCAAACCTAGACCTGCTTGTAGGGATCCAGGACCAGCGCCATATAAGGATTTACAGGAGATAACCAGCACTTTGAAGAGGACCTGAAAGCACATTGGTAGCCACTGAAGCAACTGAAGCTTTGATTTCACACTGCTAAAATTGCTTTCCAGTTAGTGGATGAGCAACTGCATTTTGGAGCATCTTCCAAGACAATCCAATGTAAAATGCATTGCAAGAGTGCAGGTGTGGGATAGTTCATATGAGATCGAGTCACAATTGATAGTAGGCAATAACTCAACATTTGGTGACTATTTAAATAGAAAAGGACAATTTAATTAAATTATATGTAGGGATGAAATTGACATCTCGGATAAATAATAACATCCTTTAAACAACAATACTTGTGTCCTAATCAGTGCACAGTTATAGTGTCTGTAATGAAGTCCAAGGAGCTACAATGCTGTGATTTAAATACAGTAAAGGGGTTCATGTTACTTTATACTAGATGCTATCTAATTGATATGTCATCTGTCACCTGTTCACAAAAGTGGAGATATAAAACATGGATGCTGCTTTTCCACACAAGAGTTCTCCCTTCAAAATTCAGCCAGTCAAAACAAATGATATGTCTAAAAGTTTGTTGATATGCTTGTTTAGCCTTAGTTCACCAGTCATTAACTGTGGACTACTTGAGTTTATTAAAAGACAAAATGGTATGCTACATCATATTCTTTTGGAGAATCTGAAATCCTCAGAAGAACTTTGTAAGATGGACACTAAAAAGCCTTCTTTATAAAGATTTACATTTCAAGTAATAATCTGTATGTAACCTAATTTTTAGGGGATGTGGTAGCTCAGCAGCTAAGATGCTGAGCTTGTCAGTCAGAAAAGTCAGCAGTTTGGTGATGTGAATCCCTAGCACCACATAATGGAGTGGGCTCCCGTTACTTGTCCCAGCTTCTGCCAACCTAGCAGTTCGAAAGCATGTAAAAAATACAAGTAGGAAAATAGGGACTACTTTGGTGGGAAGGTAACAACATTCCATGTGTCTTCGGCATTTAGTTAGGCTGGCCACATGACCATAATTGGATTGGAATGTTAGTGTACCTAAGGGGACTTCCCCAACTGGAGAATCTTTCAAATGTGTAGGTTTCAAATCCCTGACTTCCACTCTGGCTGGCAAATATTAATGGTCATATAGAGGGCAATTAAATCATGCATCATTTATCTAAACAGCACTGTTTGCTATATAATCCTGATTAAGATCTTTATCAAAGCTTTTTTTCAGGTGTCTGTTGCTTTCAGCAGACATATTGTAATTTGGAGTAAGACCTTCTCTTCCTACTTTTAGTTCCAACTAATGTACAATACATCTGATGGCATTACTATTATTACTATAAACGCATCAAGTGAAAGCCACTTTAATATGCACTTCAATATTTATTTAATTTAAAGATAGCATAGCATCCTAATGAGCATAATTTATTTATTTCAATTGACAACTACATTGTTTTAAATGATTACTTGATCTGTCTTAATTACCTAATTACTTAATTACTTGATCTGTCCTCTTTTAAATTATGAAAAAGCAGGATTACCAAAATACTTTAACATTATTATTTATTTAACATTATTATTATTAAATGAAGCCTTCAGAATTTAAAACATGAGGCCAAGCAGATAAAGAGAAGTGCCAAAGGTAAGGACCACATTAAATTGCCCTATCCTGGCAGTCCATAGCAGAGGAAAGATGACTATATTTCCCACGTCATAGTAGTTGTGCTTTTAAAGTTGTAGCGACGTTTCAGCAGAATCTCAAGACACACATTAAGACTGAACTATGCACCCTGACTAAGGTACTGACAGCCAACAGCTTCCACAAAAGCAAAATCACTGGCTTGATCCACAAAAACACACTGAGACATAATAAAGACCCAGAAGATGAACAGACCCATGGAACAGCTGTCCTGCCCTACATAAAAGGTACTACAGACAAAATTAGTAAGATACTGCACAGACATCACATCAAGACTGCCTTCAAAACAGACAGAAAAATAGCAGCCATCCTTAGAAACCCCAAAGATAAAATTGACCTGGAAAACCAAGGCATATACGAAGTCCCCTGTGCATCATGCCCGGCCACATACATTGGACAGACCAATAGAAGAATAAGTACCTGCCTGGATGAACACAAAAATGCAGTCAAAAAGCTGGAACACACTTCCTCACTAGTCCAACACATGGAAGCCACAGGTCATAGCATCAACTTCAATGGCACCAAAACCCTAGCCACTATAGAAAACCCCAGCCACAGAATCATCAGAGAAGCCATAGAGATTGAAAAAAGACCAGAAAGCATGAATAGAAGAGACGATTCCACCAGACTGTCAATCATTTGGAAGCCTGCACTCACAAACAAAAAAATCTCCACACCACAAGCCAGGCAAACACCTGGGCACAGACAGATCCCCCCTGATACCTCCAGCTCAAACATACCCCAACCAGGCACCCAGATGAAACCTAGCTTCCTAACTAATGATAGCCGTCCATTTACCCGGAGCCAAGCTGCACTAAAGGCCTCCAATAAAGTAACACAATGTTGCCAGCCAATCAAGAGACAAAAAGAGCCAAAAAACAGACAGGAGATATTAGAAACACCAATCAAGCAGAACACAGCGAACTCCAAGACCAATAAACACAGACCAAGACTCCCAATCAATCAGGGTGAAGAAAAAACCATTCTGGCACAGCAATAGGCTGCCCCAAATTTAAATCTGAAACCACTATAAAAGCCTGACTCACAGATGAACACTATACAGAAGCCTGATGATGGCAGATGAGATTCTGCTGAAACGTCGCTACAACTTTAAAAGCACAACTACTATGACGTGGGAAAATACCCGAACAAAGCCGAATGCCATACATGTAAGTACCCGCGAAAACTTGGCATGTTTGGGTCTTTTCCTATGTAAGATTGAGAGTATCTTGGCAACACATGTTCTTACCAAAAAGCCAGCCAATCTGCAAACATCAACTCCATCAAGCAATCAAGCAATAACAACTCAGCCAACCTCCGCACCAGTATATATAGGGAGATGGCAGCTCTGATCACACTTTGCTCGCACAAGCTCGCACAAGCACAAGTTCACACAAGCACGAAGCCAAAAGCACCAGCCTGAAGATTGCGAATGGGACCTCGTCGAAATGTTGCCAAGATACTCTCAATCTTACACGGGAAAAGACCCAAACATGCCAAGACCTGCATATATATATATAGTATTCAGCTTTGTTTGGGTATTTTCCCACATCATTATAGTTGTGCTTTTAAAGTTGTAGCAACGTTTCGGCAGAATCTCATCTGCCATCATCAGGCTTCTGTATAGTGTTCGTCGAATACTATACAGACAAACACTATACAGAAGCCTGATGATGGCAGATGAGATTCTGCCAAAACATTGCTACAACTTTAAAAGCACAACTATAATGACGTGGGAAAATACCCGAACAAAGCTGAATACCATACATATAAATACCTGCGAAAACTTAAGAAAACAAATATATATATATATATATATATATATATATATATATATATATATATATATATATATTGTATATATTGTATATATTGTATATACTGTATACAAATACAAATGTAAACAAACCCCATTAACCTGTGCTTATATTTTTCTCAGACATAAGGGAGGGCTTCATTGTGATCTAGCAGTATCATATGAATATTCTTTATAGTGTTAGGGATATTTTTACTCCGCATGCATGCATGACTGCTATCTTGACTCTTTCATACTGCCTCTGGATGCCACTAGAAGAGAATACACTTGCCAATAAATACTATTGTAATTGTTCTGTTTTAAGCCCTGAAAAGTGTTTTGATTCTGATAGCATAAAGTATATAGAGAATCCTACTGATTTTTTCTTTGCATTTTATTTTATTTGAGAGGTTAGTTCCTGATATTGGTAATTTTTGCACATATAGAAAAAAATGGTATGATATTGTCAGTCAGCAAGAAACCTGAGGGAAAAAAGACGTATTAAGATTCAGCTGTGAGAAGTGACAATAGCAGAGCAGTATTTCTTTCTTTCTTTCTTTTAAACATGATACATGGAGATGTAAGGAGCAACTCATTCTGGCTTTTAAGGAGCAATCTTTGTGTTACTGATATTCCCACAGCTACAACTCCAAAGGGCCTGGCTTTGAAAATTGACAGGCAATTTGCTAAGGAGACTTTTTCACATCAGACATAGCATTTTGGGATCATGATTTAATGTGCATTCATCTTCATAAAATTATGTATGGCTATGTAAAAGTGTCTCCATGCTTAAGTCATAGTTCACAGAACAGACATTGAAGTCAATTATACTTAGATAGGTCACAAATGTTTAAATCCACTGGTTTTAATTGATCTATTCACAGACTATTATATTTTACAAATACCATTGCAATTGTATAGATACTAATACCATTAGTAGACGTAATTGATTAAGCTTGACGTGTGTGTTAGCATCCTTTTCAACATTTGTGCAATAGCGGCAGGACATAAAATTGATGCAGGGCATTGTGAGAATTACTGTAGTGCTAATTCTCAGTGGCAGTGTTCCTCAATGTTATCAAGTGAAGGAGATGACCAGTCTGAGCCTGAGGGAGGGGTCAAACTCATCATCAGTCTCGAGTCCCTTCACTCCCACAAGAAATCGAAATCCAGCCCTCCCCCGTCACCTGAATTCCACTGACTTGAATTCAGGAATTATCAGGAACTTGAATTACAACTTGTTTTGACCGTTAGTAGTTCAGATTTTTGTAATGAGTATAAGCTTACAATAAACCTACATATTTATTTCAATTGACCAGACTCCTGATTTCCTGCACTTGACATTAAGTTTAAAATGTGTGGGCTAGTTGTGCTCCTACCTTTTCAGACTAATAGCATCAATTGAAAAAAAGGAAGTGAGCCTCAAATTAAGACACTTGCTATTTTCCCTTTACCTAAAATTAAATGTTTATATTCTCCCTTCGTCTCTGCCTGCCTCCCTTTCCCTCTCTCTATCCATGCACTATCTTTCTCAATATTTTATGATTAGGAGGTTCAGAAACCACAAGTCTAAGATTCCCTGGATTGCTGAACATAACTCCTAAGCTTATCTTCCTAAACATCTTGGAACAATATTGTAATTGATATTGTCAGGAGCAACATAGGATATGAATTGGGTTCACCAGTGAACTGAAAATGAAACTTTTGAAGGAAGAAATACCTTTTCAGTTACTACATTACATTGGGAGGTGTGGTTCGTGCTCATTACAAGATAGATTTCTAATAGCAATGTAAGGGCTGTTTGAAACATGCAGTGTTATAGGGGGTTTTTTAAAAAATAAATAATTGCCATTGGTTAGTCTGGAATACTTTTTAGTTAAAAATTAACTAAACATCAGGCTAAATCAAATAATCTAATTTATTAAGCAACTCATTTTAAATCCCAGGTTTATTCATCTCTATTTTGCTGTTGTGATTCTGTTAATTGAATATGAATGTATTTGTCTAATTAAATATATTAATCCATCCCAAGTGTAAGTATAAATAAGAAGGAATTTTAAATATATTGAAAATATTTTTTGGAAAGTGGTTAAAAAAAATAAAATAATTCTTCCTTCAGTGCTGGTCTCAAAAATGTAATCAATTTGCATTTATTTTATCATATTTATATGGCTGTCCATCTGTGATTGTGGTTGGTGTACAATAAAATCAAGGATTAAAACATTTTGAAGCCCATTAGAAAAATAAACATGGATAAAACAAGAACGTGAGAGAGAAGATGTTTATATACACCATAATAAGTATGCAGGCTCTCTATTACCAGAGAATCTTTATGCTTGTTGAAAATCGTCACATTTTGAGAGATTTCTGGAAAGACCTAAGAAAAATGATGATCCAGAGGACAGGTGGCATGGCTGAAAAATCTCGCCTCCAAAATCTCATCAGGTGGGACTCTTTTACACATGGGTACTGCAATAGGCCTCTCCTGTTGGACTTCATAGGATGGATAGATGTAACAGTAGCAGGAAAGGGTGGTCCCTCAGATAACCTAAATAAAAATATCTGGCTCAGCTGACAAAGAATATGCTATTAAAACAAAAGGAAGAACTGGCAGACCTAGTGAAAATTCAAGTCATGAATAAGATCAAGTACTTGGGGATATATTTGACAGCAAGATGTAGTACATTAAAAGAGAATAATTATATCAAACTTAAACAGCAGATAGCGCTAGATTTGGCAAAATGGGAAAAATTACATCTCTCACTAATAGGGAGAATCTCAACAATCAATATGAATATATTACCCAGAATTTTATATTTATTTCAAACAATTCCAATTAGGCTTGGAAAAGACTATTTTGAAGATTTAAATAAAATTGTGTTGAAATATATATGGCGAGGTAAGAAAACAAGAATAAAGTTAAAGATGCTAGAATTAGAGGAGGATTTGGTTTGCCTAATTGGGAATTGTACTACCAAGCTACAAATTTGATGTGGGTTAAGGAATGGATAACACTAAGAAATGCTAGATTGTTGACATTAGAAGGACATGATTTGTTGCTGGGGTGGCATGCTTTTTTATGGTATAAAGGAACTAAAACACAGGGGTATTTTAGAAGACATTATATATGGGAGTCTCTGTGGTTAAACTGGGAGAAGATTAAAAGACAATGTTATTTGAAAATTCCAGTCTGGCTATCGACTATTGAAGCATTCTCGTATCCTATAATATACAAAAAGGAACAAACAGTTAGATATGGTGAAATATTGAATGAAAAGGGTAAACTCAAATCTATACAAAAATTAGAGGAACAAGGTATAAAGATGAATTGGTTTTCAGATGCGCAAATACATTCAAGGTATGATAAAGATTCTAAAATGGAAGGTTTCTATGATAAATTGACTGATTTAGATAAGATTTTGACAGGTACTGATGAAGAGGTGATTAAAAAATTATATGGATATTTATG
The DNA here is from genome assembly GCF_049901715.1 of Pseudonaja textilis. Taxonomy (NCBI): domain Eukaryota; kingdom Metazoa; phylum Chordata; class Lepidosauria; order Squamata; family Elapidae; genus Pseudonaja; species Pseudonaja textilis. The sequence goes on from NC_141990.1 coordinate 41,568,715, forward strand.
AGAAATTAAATTAGAAGAAGAACAAGTTAAAGAAACTATGATTGCTTGGGGGAAGAATTTTGGATATGGGATTGATTTAGAGAAATGGCAAAAATTGTGGTCTCAAAATTATAAAACGACAATGTCAACAACATATAAAGAAAATTAGTATAAGATGTTTTACAGGTGGCACTTTTCCCCGACAAGAATAGCAAGAATGTTCAAGAATAAATCCGAAAAATGTTGGAAATGTCATCAGACACCTGGCTCATTTTACCATATGTGGTGGACTTGTGCAGATGCTAAAAAATACTGGACTAAAATCCACATGTGGTTGGAAAAAATGACAAAAAAACATATAGACTTGAAACCAGAGATATTTTTATTGGGAATTTTACCTGAAATATATAGTAAAGACTTGAAATACCTGATTGTAAATGTATTAACAGCGGCTAGGATTGTATTTGCTAGAAACTGGAAACATGAGAAAATACCATCACAGGAGGAAATTATTAAGAAAATATTGGAATGTGCTGAAATGAGTAGATTGACATTTGAAATTAGAGAACAAGAGGATAAACAATTTTATAAAATTTGGAATCTATTCTATCAATGGTTAGACAACAAAGTACAGTAATGAAATATGTAGATTTTTAGAAAATAATAAATATATAAAGATGTACTTCTTTCTTATTATAACTACAAAATGATTTTAGAATAGATTTGGGATGATAATATGAACTGTTATAAAATAAATGAAGTAAATTATGGTTATCTTGTAAAACATGAATGAATAAAAGTATAGTCAAATGATTGATTAATAATGATACTAAGGTATTTAATTTTTGATTGACAATATGAGATTGTATGTAATGTAATTGTAATTGAAGACTACGAAATGGAAGCACAAAACAATTTGTAAACCAACCGGCACACTGTATGTACACCTATGGAAAATAGCTTGATGTTTTTATGTTTTGTTTGTTTATGTTTGTTTTTAAAAACCAATAAAAAAATTTAAAAAAATATCTGGCTCAGCTCAATCCAACTCACCTGACAGGGTAGTTGTTGTGAGGAAAATAGGAAGAGGAGGAGTATTATGTACATTCACTGGCCTGAGTTTCTTATAAAGTGATAAAGAAGGAACTTTTAAAAAGTCTAATAAATACACACATTTTAATGCTTATTGCGCTAATATAATATGAAAAGTTAACTGTTGATATTCCATACTGCAGAAGTGATAACTTCAATTTTGTTATTGTAATCACTTCAGAGCAGAGGTGGTATTCAGCAGGTTCTGACCAGTTCTGGAGAACCGGTAGCGGAAATTTTGAATAGTTTGGAGAACCGGCAAATACCACCTCTGATTGGAGATTTTACAGTATCCTTCCCCTGCCACGCCCACCAAGCCATGACCACAGAACTGGTAGTAAAAAATATTTGAATCCCACCACTGCTTCAGAGTGATTTTATGTATGCCCATCTGAAAATTGAATAGTGTTGTGTTTCAAGTGTATTAAAGAGGAAGAAAATTCTGAACTGATGAAGACCTACCCAAAAAGGAAGAATCAAAGAGAAAGGTTGACAAAAATCCTCTGTAACATGCTGCTTCCCCACCTTGTCAGGGTAGGGTTGAGGACTCTAGTCTTGCAAACTTCATCCTCCCAATAAAAATGTGCTTGTTTGACATAAAAAAGTACAAAAAAGGCAGGGCTGGAAAGAAAAAGTATCAGATGAATGGCTACCATTGCAAACTAATTGTCTATAAAAACAAGGGAACCAACTTGTCAAACTACAATAATTGATTTCCCCATCTTTACAGGCTATTCTCTTCCATACATACATAGACAACTCTCACATATAAATACACACACAAAATGAATTCCCCTCCCTTCTTCCAATAGATACAGCAAAGAAGGAGAAGGAGGAAGAAGGAAAAATAGGAGAGAGATAATAAAGGAATAACTACTCTGGGATCAAAAAAAGTGAGGCAAGAAAACTGGAGAAAAGGGAGGCAGGGAAACACCCTATTTAACCACTGCAAAATAATAATAAGCAGCTACTCTCAACAATCAACTAATCTATGGGCTTATCTTCAGATGCCTCCATCCTTTTCAGCAGCATTCTCTGCAGTCATCTGAAGTTCTCAACCATTTCAGGTCTTTGCTTTCAACAATTTCTTCTTTCCCAAAGGTACTTTTCAGAAAGTCAGCTGGACTTTCTTGGGTTTTTTTTCTTTTTTTGAAAATATTTTGCTTCTCATCCAAGGAGGTTCTTCAGTTCTAATAAAGTTTCATCATCATCAAGAAGCAAAACAAATTTCAAGAAAAAAAATCAAGAAACTCCAGTTGCTTTTTGGAAAAGCCCTTTTGGAACAACCATGAGCTGGATGATTGAGAATCTCCATAGACAAAGCCCTTCACTTTGCAGATTTTCCTACCAGGTGGCCATTATAATTATTTAAAGAATAAAAAATTCTTTTTAAAAAATGTTAATTATGCATGGGATATTCAGAAAGCACAAACTTTTTAAAAACTTTGTTACTTAATCATTCATGCTGAGATACTCATAGCAACTTCTATTTCACTACTACTGCCTTTAGTCCTTAGTCATAATTCTTGTAATTAAGTATCTTCCATCTGGTTTGACCTACTATTTACTCTAAATATGGTTGTGTAATGGAGCTGCAGTTTATACTCTACTTTAGAAATAATTTACCTAATAGGGTAACGGGCATGTTCCTTTTCTTGTACATTAAAAAGTCATCTGAAAAGAAACAAATCAAAATGGAAAAGGAGGGAGGAAAGAACTGTCCCAAAGTCACCCAACTGAACTTCATGGTTAAAGCAGGACTTGAACTCAGGGTCTCCTGCTTTCTAGCCTTAACTACTAAACCAAACTGGCTCTCTAAGGGATGACATAATATCCAATATGCTGTGACTTTGGGACACAAGTGCATAGGTGTGGTGTTTATGTGATGATATCACCATATGTTTCCTCAGTTTGGTGCCATCGAGATTAGCTGCCGTACTAAGAACTTACTGACTGAAGTTCAACAAGCAGAGAAAAGGGGACAATGAGAGAAGATATTGCAATGCAGTTCATAGAATATGGGGTTGTTTATAGTGCAGAATCAAAGTAATTCAATTTTAGAGTAAAAGGAAGGGTTCAAGAGGAAATGTACAGCAAGGGTGTGCAAGAATATTTTTTTTAAAGGGAACAAAAAGAGAAAACATGTCCCCACCAGCAATAAACACCCAGATGAGCATAAATTATCTCCAAGATTAACATGAGACCAACAATCAAGAAGTAAACAATGCCCCAATCAAGGAACTGCCAAACAAATAACAGTTCAACAGTAAACAGTCCAACCAAAGAACCTCCAAGATCATTCCCACCAACTCTTTTCAGGACAAGCCACTAGAATATAAACCAAGAGCAAACCCCACTCCTTACCAGCACTGATGATGTTACCTAGTTTGGGTAATGAAACATCTTCAAGAAAACAGCCAAGCTCAGAGAGCACCAAGGAGCCTTCATTTCACTCTTGAGCTACAAATATTTTCTTTTAAGAGAGGAGAATATTTGTATTCTCATGTAATAACATTTCCCTATTTTAAAATTCTATGCTTTCTTCAGTAAACTCCAGGTTATCTTTATTATTCATTAATTAAATTCACATTTTTGTTATCCATATTCATACCATATTTTAATACCAGGTATTAATATTTTAATACCAGGTATTAAAATAGGTAATTTAAAAAAATCAAGATGGCAGTCACAACCACATGATCTGTTTGTGTATGTGTGCATCTGCTTGTACAGGCACATACATCAAGTTTCTATGTCAGTTATTCTGTTATTGTTGCCTGCAGCAGGGGAAGAGGTGTTTTGTAACCTCTGAGTTCTTGACTCATCTATTGATCTGTCGTAATCCCAGTTTAAAACGATATTTCTCAGCCGTTCCCAGTCATACCTTTCAGGATGAAGGGATTTTTGGGCAATGAAGAAACCATTCGATAATGTTCTAAGTCAAGCAACCTCTTTTTTTTTTTAATGTCCCCAGCTACCTCTTTCTCAATTCATTCAGTGTGAATGGCAGATTCCTTCAGCGAGTCGAGTTTCACATCACCATAGAAACAAACGAAGAGGCAGTTTCATTAATCATTTAAAGCACAAGAAGTCTAGGTCAGTCTGATTGCTGCATATAGAGTATCATCCTAGCGCCACATGGGACTCAGTTGATTTGAATTAAAAAAGATTAAGCTGCCCCTGTGACGCCCAGCCCCATCAGTTTAAGTTCTCATGTAACAGTGGTCTCTGGAGCCACATGGATTAGGAGACTGGAGTTATGCACTTATTTTTCAGGACTCAGTGAAACATTAGAAGGGTGCAGGTGTCTGTGGGGGTGGGGAGGGAGGAAAAAGATCACATCTAGTTTTTTAGATTTGTTGCTGGCTCTTTTGAAACTGGATACAATAAGTCAATTTTATTTCACCATTGACAGTTACCACTCTTTCTGGTCATGAAATGGAACATTAATTAGGCAAGGCTTATAACTTGGCATGATTTCTTTGCGGTAAATTGGCAGGAAGGCAACCAGCATGTTGCAGGTTTGGGTGGATACTGACAATTTATGTGAGGTTATGTGTGGCGTTTCTGCTTTGGGAGAAGGTAAAGCATACATCACATCAGTACTGAGGGTGTTTGAATTTTAGTTGAAGGAAGATTTATGAACCCCAGGAAACTGACTTACAGGTAGCAACAAATCACTGTGGCTATAAACTTGTTGCATATGTACACCTCCAAATGAACATCCTCATCCTCAAACTGCTCACCTTATTTATTGGTTGCTCCAACACTTCAAAGAGCTTCATTACCTTATCCAGACTACATGATTGCTTCATTGAAATAAAATGTATCAAGGGGAAAGCTGCAGGTATATTCAGAACTTTTCTCCTGCAGGGTTTAGGGATCCCATTCTATTAATTAAACTGGAAGTTTCTGAAATTCTACATCTGTGTTTGCAAAATTGTTATATAACATTAAAAGATATCATAGATGGAGAAGTCTATTATCAGTCAACCAATTTGATCTACCATCTATCTACTATAAAAAAGTTAATAGATACTCCCAACCATGAAAGTTAACTACAAAACTGTCTATTAACAATCTATTGTTGTATTTAACTGACAGAAAGTCCACAGTATATTCTCTCAGAAACCCACAACAACCACTGTCTCTGATCCATCCAGGATCAAATACCATTTACTGATTCTTGATAAGTTTATCATCTTTGTTTTTCTTCAAGATTATGAGTGGAATCCTCCGAAGCAACTGCTTCTCAGTCTCTCAAAAAGAAAGTGTCCATTGAGAATATCTCCATAATACTTGTTGTTCAACAAATCTCCCCACAAATTGGGACCAATGTATCTTGATAGTGGTCCTGTAATTGCACATGAGATACCCATTCTGCAAACCCCATCAATTTTTCTGAAGAACTCAAGTTCATTGAGCCTCCAGTGTATGTGTTTTGTGATTGAAGTCCATGTCAGGGGATGCCAACATGCTAAAGGAATTCTGTTCAAAAATTGAAAAAATAGTTTTATTTTTCCTCAGTGCAAACACTAGCAGAATAGGAACATTCTCAGTTTTTGTGGATTCTCTTGTTTCTGTAAGAGAAATAGATGACAATGAGTTATGCTACTGGAAAAATTTGAATGTTGTTATTCAAACTTAAAAAATATTTTTATTTAAAGTACGTTGTTTTTACTTGGCTGCTACTCTAGAATTGCTTTTTTCCCAGACAACATGGAATATGAGGTTGGAAATTGTATACACATGTTATAAAATTAAAAGGAACAAAAGCTGTTCCATACATCTACTATTGAACTATTTGAGGGAACGGGTACCTCTCAAATCAGTGAAATTCCTGAATAGAAGCATACAAACTTTTTGAAGCCAAAAAATATGTTAAAGAATGTTGTGGTGAATAAGGAGCTGGACTGCAACAGGAGTGGGTTGCATGTGCCAAGATCCATGCTCCAAAAGGCAGCTGGAAACAGAACTAACATTTAAGAAATATTAATATGATGATTCCTCATATATCTAGTTATTAACTTCTTCTGTCTCATTAAAAACACTGAGAAGCACTTGCAAAGGGTTAATGGGTCAGCTGTGGCCTAGGGCCCCTTTGGCCCCTTCATATCATATTGGTCATTGAGGAGGCCACATCAAAAAAAAAAAAAAACCAGCCTGCCCAATAAAGTCTTCCACTTGTCTGACATGATCAGAAAAAGAGGGTGTTGATATATTGTCCCATAGCTTTCATCTCTGCCTTTATTACTAAATGATGATTGTGGCAATGAAAGTAAAATGGTTCTTCTCAGACTTCTGTTGTCCATAATGAGAAAAAGAGATTGCAATACTCTTTTGCAAGGCTGTCTGCTGGGGAATCAAAAAAAGTCCAGATGGCTACCATTAAACATGTAATCAAAGCTCCACTCCTTTTTTTTAAAAAAAATTATTGGTTTTTAAAAACAAACATAAACAAACAAAACATAAAAACATCAAGCCATCTTCCATATGTGTGCATACAGTTTGCAGGTTGGTTTACAAATTGTTTTGTGCTTCCATTTCGTAGTCTTCAATTACAATTACATTGCATATAATCTCATATTTTCAATCAAAAATTAAATACCTTAGTATCATTATTAATCAATCATTTGACTATACTTTTATTCATTCATGTTTTACAAGATAATCATAATTTACTTAATTTGTTTTATAACAGTTCATATTATCATCCCAAATCTATCCTAAAATCATTTTGTAGATATAATAAGAAAGAAGTACATCTTTATATATTTGTTATTTTCTAAAAATCTACATATTTAATTACTGTACTTTGTTGTCTAACCATTGATAGAATAGATCCCTAATTTTATAAAATTGTTTACCTTCTTGTTGTCTAATTTCAAATGTCAATCTACTCATTTCAGCACATTCCAATATTTTCTTAATAATTTCCTCCTGTGATGGTATTTTCTCATGTTCCCAGTTTTCAGCAAATACAATCCTAGCCGCTGTTAATACATTTACAATCAGGTATTTCAAGTCTTTACTATATATTTCAGGTAAAATTCCCAATAAAAATATCTCTGGTTTCAAGTCTATATGTTTTTTTGTCATTTTTTCCAACCACATGTGGATTTTAGTCCAGTATTTTTTAGCATCTGCACAAGTCCACCACATATGGTAAAATGAGCCAGGTGTCTGATGACATTTCCAACATTTTTCGGATTTATTCTTGAACATTCTTGCTATTCTTGTCGGGGAAAAGTGCCACCTGTAAAACATCTTATACTAATTTTCTTTATATGTTGTTGACATTGTCGTTTTATAATTTTGAGACCACAATTTTTGCCATTTCTCTAAATCAATCCCATATCCAAAATTCTTCCCCCAAGCAATCATAGTTTCTTTAACTTGTTCTTCTTCTAATTTAATTTCTCATAAATATCCATATAATTTTTTAATCACCTCTTCATCAGTACCTGTCAAAATCTTATCTAAATCAGTCAATTTATCATAGAAATCTTCCATTTTAGAATCTTTATCATACCTTGAATGTATTTGCGCATCTGAAAACCAATTCATCTTTATACCTTGTTCCTCTAATTTTTGTATAGATTTGAGTTTACCCTTTTCATTCAATATTTCACCATATCTAACTGTTTGTTCCTTTTTGTATATTATAGGATACGAGAATGCTTCAATAGTCGATAGCCAGACTGGAATTTTCAAATAACATTGTCTTTTAATCTTCTCCCAGTTTAACCACAGAGACTCCCATATATAATGTCTTCTAAAATACCCCTGTGTTTTAGTTCCTTTATACCATAAAAAAGCATGCCACCCCAGCAACAAATCATGTCCTTCTAATGTCAACAATCTAGTATTTCTTAGTGTTATACATTGTTTAACCCACATCAGATCTGTAGCTTGATAGTATAATTCCCAATTAGGCAAACCAAATCCTCCTTTAATTCTAGCATCTTGCAAAAGTTTTAAATTTATTCTCGCTTTCTTACCTTGCCATATATATTTCAACACAATTTTATTTAAATCTTCAAGGTAATCGTTTCCAAGCCTAATTGGAATTGTTTGAAACAAATATAAGATTCTGGGTAATATATTCATCTTGATTGTTGAAATTCTCCCTATTAGTGACAGTTGTAAATTTTCCCATTTCGCCAGATCTAACGCTATCTGCTGTTTAAGTTTGATATAATTATTCTCTTTTAATGTACTACATCTTGCTGTAAAATATATCCCCAAGTACTTGATCTTATTCGTGACCTGAATTTTCAATAGGTATGCCAGTTCTTCCTTTTGTATTAATAGCATATTCTTTGTCAAGATCTTTGTCTTATCTTTATTTATTTTCAAACCAGCCACCTTTCCATATACCTCCATCTTTTCTATCAATTTGGGTGCTATTTCTAGAGGGTCTTCTAAGATGAAAACCAGATCATCAGCAAATGCTTGCAGCTTAAATTCTTCCTTTTTGATTTTCATTCCTTTTATATTCTTTTCATCTTTAATATTTCTGTTTAGCACTTCCAAAGTTAACACAAACAACAAAGGTGATAGTGGGCACCCTTGTCTTGTTCCTTTTCTTACATTGATAGAATCTGTCAGTTCTCCCTCTATCATTACCTTTGCCATTTGCTTATAGTATATAGCTTCTATTGCTTGAATAAATTTTCTAGCAAAACGCATCTGTTCCAACAGTAATCACATGAATTGCCAATTCACATTATCAAATGCCTTCTGTGCATCTAGAAATATCAGAGCCATTTGTTTTTCAGGATGTGCCTCGTAGTATTCCAAGGTGTCCAAGATTACTCTCATATTGTCTTTAATTTGTCTCTTTGACAGAAATCCATTTTGATCAGGATGGATAAAATTATTTAAATATTTTTTAAGTCTTTCTGCCAATATTGAAGCAAAGATTTTATAATCTGCATTTAGTAGGGAAATAAGTCTATAGTTCTTAATTTGTAATGGATCGGCCTCCTCTTTTGGAATAAGTGTAATATAGGCTTCTGACCATGATTTAGGTATCTTCTTCTTTAACATAACTTCATTCATAACTTCTAGCAATGGAAGATTCAACAATTCTTGTAATGTTTTGTAAAATTCTGCCGGAAGTCCATCTGGGCCTGGTGCCTTTCCATTATTTTGCTTCTTGAGTGCTTCAGTTAACTCCATCATTGTTATATTGCTTTCTAACATTGTTTCAGTCTCTTTAGGTATCTGAGGTAAATTAGCATTCTGTAAGTACTGTTTAACTCTTTCCTCATCAATATTCTATTGCATATATAATTTCCATAGAAGTCTCGAATGATTTCCTTCTTCTCTTTACTACCATAGCAAACTTTGCCTTGGTCATCTATTAATTGCAATATTTTCCTTGATCCTTTCTCCTTTCTCAATTTGTATGCTAACCATCTACCTGGTTTGTTTGCGTCTTCAAAGTAGTTTTGTTTAGCACCTCTAATTTTCTGTGCTAATTCTTCTTTTTCTATTTGAACCATTTTATGTTTAACTATATCTATTTTTAGCTTGATGTCCTTTTTCTGTGGCATTTTCTGTAGCTCTTTTTCAAGTCTTTTATATTCATCCTCTAAGGCCTTAGAGGCTAATCTTTTCATAGTATTCCTTTTCCTTGTATAGTCTATTATCAAGCCTCTAACATATGCCTTCATTGTATCCCATACATTCTGAATTGATGTATCTTCTTTTTTGTTTTCTCTAAAGAAAAAAGCCAATTCTTTCTCCATCCACTGTGTGAAGTCTTTTTTTTCCTTTAAAATAGTATTGTTTAACGTCCATCTAGATCTTTTTTTTGTCCTTTCCATTTAATTGTCATTGGATTGTGATCTGCCCAAATACTTGTTTCAATATTTATTTCTTGAATATTAGTTATTAATTCTGTTGACATCCATATCGTATCTATTCTGGACCATGGTAAGTGTCTATTTGAATAGAAGGTGAATTGTTTAGTTTTAGCATTTCTTTCTCTCCATGTATCTTTTAAGTTTATTTCATCTACCATTTTAAAAAAAGATTTAGGGAGAATCTTTCTGTTTTGCTTTATTATTTTCTGTGCTGTATAATCCAATTTATTGTCTACAATTCCATTAAAATCTCCCATCATAACTATATTAGCATAGTCCAGTTCAATTATTTTCATATGTAGTTTTTTGTAGAATTCTTCTTGTTTGTCATTCGGAGCATAGATTGCAATCAGGAGTGTTTTCGTATTATTGTCCATTATTTCCACCATTAGTATTCTTCCATCATCATCGGTATAAATCAATTTTGCTGGAGTGGTCTCTTTAATATATAAAACCACTCCTCTTGTCTGGCATTGGGTCAAGGAAGTAAATATTTTCCCTAGTTTTGGCTGTATCAACAATTGTTCATATTGTTTTATAATATGTACTTCTTGTAGACTATATCAAATTTTAATTTCTCTAATTTATGAAAGGTTTTCCTTCTTTTAACAGCTGAGTTAAGTCCATTTATATTAATTGTAATTAGTTGCTTCTCTTCCATGGTTATATTTTGTAGTTAGGTTTAGCAGCTCTCGTAGATCTTGGTTCATGTTGTACTTTGGCTTCCACCTTTCCACCTACTGCACCTTCTTCTTTTTCAATTGCCATTTGGCAGTCCTCTTGGAATTCAATTAGTGAGATCTCTTTTTCTGCCTCTTCCTCTTTCCCTCCAAAAAATTCTGTATAAAATAATTCCGCTTTCTCAATTGAGTCAATTCTATGTCTCTGGTCTTGCCATGTGAACATTAAACCTTCTGGAATCAGCCATCTATAATTCACCTCTTTTTTAAAGTAGCATTTTAGTCAGGAATAAGTATTCTCTTCTCATCTCTCTCACTCTTCTGGGTATTTGTTTCAAGACCACAATCTCCTTGTCTTTATATTTCAATGTTTTCTCCTTTGCCACTTGCAATATTTGCGCTTTAATGGCTTTCTTTGTAAATCTAATGTGAACTTCTCTTGGTAAGCTATTTCTCATCGCATATCTTGTGAAAACTCAATAAACTTCATCTATTCCATCCATCATCTTCTCTTGAGTTATTTCCAAAGCTTCAGCCAGTATTTCTATCATTATCTCAGCTAAGTTTTGTCCTTTTTCTTCCTCTACGTTTTGAAATCTAAGATAGAATTCTGATCTATCCATCTCCCATCTCAACATACCACTTTTATCTTGTTCAACCACCATTAATCTATTATCAATATCTCCAATCTTCTTGTCTCTTTGTTTATCTTCTTCAATTTTTTGGAATCTCTCATCAGACTTCAACTTCATTTGTTGAATGTTCTCCACTTTTTCATCGGGTTTCCCTGTTCTTTGTTCAATGTTCTCTTTTCTTTGTTCAATGTCCTCTGTTCTTTATTCAATGTTCTCTGTTCTTTGTTCAATGTTCTCTATTCTCTTTTCAATATTCTCTGTTCTTGCTTGAATATTTTGAATTCCTTGCATAATCATCTGCAGAGTCACTTTTTCTTGTTCTTTTTCTTGCTTTAACATTGTCTGTATTGAATGTTGTCCTCCAGATGCTGGAGAGGAAGAAGTAGAAGTTGAACCAGGAACTGTAAATTTCCTACTCATTTTAAGCAATTCAAAATCTTCAGGTTCTTCTAAACCTTAATCCAATTGTAAAATAACCAATTATAGTTCAAAATAAAACTAGTATAAAAAAGAAGCCCAATAATAATGATTAAAAAAAGAAAAAAGAAAAAGGGAGGACAAAATTTCTTCAGGTTCTTGTATACCTTAATCCAATCAATACTTAGATAAAGACTTAAGAAAAGAAAAAAGAAAAAAAGGAAAAGGAAAAATTCTTCAGGTTCTTCAACACCTTAATCCAATTGAGAGGTCTCAAATAGAAAAGAGTGCATAAAGATAAACCAGAAAGGTAGATGAAAAAACAAAAATACCAGGAAAGGAGAAAAAAAGGCTATTTCCTTAAAAAAAAGAAACATTAATACTAAGGCTTTCCCTTTAAAATAAAAAGCAAGCATAGAGATTGGACTTCCAAAGAAAAAAAGAAAAACAAAGACAAACTCCAACAAAGCCAAAAACCCAAATGGTTATTTCAAGAGGAAAAAAAAGGATAAAATGAAATACAATAAAGCTGGTGAGGAGGGATAGCATAACTTAGAAAAAGTAAAAAGAGCACACTGCACTTTGTTTAATTTTCCAAGGCTCTTATTATAGCTCTCTTCTCCAAAAACTTATCACCTTTTTTTCCCCTAGATTTCAACACCAGACTCCAGCTGTTGATAGAAACCCAGAAGAGCACCTGCAATAACACTCTCCCATGCTCTTCCCTCTATCTTATCAAATAGCAATGTCCTTGAAAAAGAGTCTCAGTTCTTTCTTTCTCAGCTTTGTCTGGTCACAGGGAAATAAAATATTTTCAAGCCTCTAGTTGGCAATGTTACAAAGTTTCTTTGCTTTCACTTTCCCCCTCCTTTTCCAAGCAAGATATAATAAGAATTTATATAAAAAAAGAAAAAGATATTTAAAAAAAGAAATAACTAAAAGGGAGCCTCTAGCCTAAAATATTACAAAATCAAAAAGTAGAAAAAAATAGATGTAAAAGAAAAAACCAGTCCAGTTTCAAAATATAAGATCATGTATAGAAAATCTAGCAATGAGAAAAAAAAACATTACTTTGACATTCCTGTTTAAAATCGCCGCTTAATCACTTCTGTCAAAACTTTTACAGATTCTTTCTTTTCCTTAGGGTGTCCTTTCAGATCTTAGAATAAAGAAAAAGTTCTCACCAAACCGGCACACTCTCTCTTTCTGTTCTATTGCCGCTGGCAAGAAGAGCTTCTCCTGGATCTACCAGGGACTTTGCAGTATCCCTGGGATCGACAGGATAAGCTCTTCACTTTCACCATCTCTTCGGGACGGTTTAGATCCAATAGGACCGTCCAGGAGCAAAGATATCGGCAGTGATCTCAGACCTCCAAGATTGCATGTCATATCGTCGTGACGCCAGCTCCTCCCTCTCAAAGCTCCACTCCTTTTTACATGCATTGTAGCAGGGGCTTTGATCACATGGTTGTGGTTCCTGTCTTGATTCTTTTTTTAACTTCATCCATGAGGACATCTTTGCCCGTGTAATTGGTTTCTTGCTGTTGGGTAAGTGGATGGGCACAGCCCCAATGTTACTGGGTCTTCAGGCCTTACTTCACTCCACTCCAGCCATGACCCTTTTTAAAAACTGAAGATGTTAGCAAAGTATATATGGCTCTGGTTAGAAATGGGTTTGGGGGACTTATATTATTGGAGAGTTGGTTTCTACTCTGATTACCTTGGATTGTTCTCTGGTCTCTCAGACCAGGTGATTCTTCAACTGCAATAATATCTGGCACTATCTGGCAATGCATGCACCAAGGGATAACTAAATCACACCCCACCAACACTGGTACTACATAAACCTCACATTTACTACAAGGTACTACATAAACCTCACATTTACTAGCACAGATGATGTTAGATAATGAACTGTCCATAAACAATCAACCTTAGAGAACACTAAAGACTCCATAAATCCTTTCTGTTTTACTTTGATTATTATAACACCAGAGCTACAGTGATACTGGGAGGGGAGGGGTCTGTATTCATGTCCAAGGAGTAAATTGGGAAAGAGGGTTGAAGTCATAGGAAAGTCTCAGGAAATAGTGAAGTGGGACCAATCCCTAAAGGAAAAGGCAGGCACTGGTAAACTGGTCCATGCAGGAGCCAGCCAGTGAGGATTGTCTTCCAGAATGGATAGGAAGAACAAGAAGCAGAGAAATGAGCAATGGGTTGCTATAATTCAGACTGAGCACCAGCCCAGTCCCATTAACCCCACCCCACCCCCAAAGAGTGAACTGGAATTTCTGAAGTTATTTTGTTCCTGTTTTGCAGGAAATGTATTAAGATTACATCTTCATTCATTCTGGAATTGGAAAAGACCAACAGGACCTTTTAATGAAAACTTTGTAGATTGAACTGTACCACAAAGTCCATAGGGGAATCTATTAGTCTTGATAACTGTTGAATAAGAAACAATATATGATATCAAAGGCACTGTTGGATCATTCAGACTGAGATGAAATCCCTCCTGTTTGACTTAGGCCTCTGTTAAGTTCTTGCTAATGTGTCCTTGTACATTTTGATTTCATTGATGAGAATCCTTTAGGCAACTGTCAGAAAATATCCTGAATGAGATGAAAATGAAAGGTTCTAACTATGTTCTTACTGCTAATAAACCACCAAGAGACTTCCCCTACAAGGGGTAGGGGTGCATTTGTGGAGATTTAACACTAATAATGCAACCCTCAAAACCTCAAATTCTCTATGGTCCTACTTTGCTGTTATTATCATGAAAACACAATTTGAAACTAAATGCCCCTTACCCTGGCCCAAAAGCTCAGAAGGTTATTTTTCCATGACAAATGACTGTTCCTGTACAATGGCTGACTATTATTTGAAAATGAGAATAATAGATGATCTGGGTAACAGCCCATCTTGCTTCGGCCTAGTTTGTTTTGATTGAAGTTCCATGAGGGTTGGATAAACTCAAGAGGACTGTAGTTTGCTCAGACAACCTGTGATAATAAATCAGTTCAAGATGTTCAGGATGTTATTCTATGTTCCCTAAATATGTATGCTCTGGAAGACAGACACTTTCATTTGTTTCCTCACATTTCTCTCCTATACAATCTGCCTTTCAGCTTGAAAGACAGCCCTCAGAGGAAGGGCTCTGGGGCATGGAGGTTTAGTACCAAGGGATCTATTGTCCCTGTCATCATGTATTCTGTCATCATGTGGACACCTATTCTCCATTATTCAGTTGTCAACCATCTCTTGATGCCATTGCTGGAGCCAGTAGCATTACATTTATCACAACTTTTGAAAGCTAGCAATTCACAGGAACATTGCTTTGATGAAGAAAAAGCCATGCTATTTTCCCCTGCCTCCAATATAGTTGGTGCAATATAGTTGATCCTTATTTTAGTTATATGTTATTTTTCTTGTAAGTTCTCAGAAATTTGATCTTACACATAGCTTCTTGTTTGTCTCTTTATCCAGCAAAGCAAAGCAACACAAGTTGATTCCAGACAGCACTCTTTTCTCCTGTCCTAGTTCCTTTTTTACTGTTAATAGCTACAATATACTCAACTGGTGACCATAATGGAGCCCAGATGTTCATCATAAGTCATGATGTTCATAAGTCAAGGTATCCACCTGATCAGACAATTTTATGACTTTTTTGTATTGGTCATTAAGCAAACACCACAGTTGTTAAGCAAAAGTCATGGTCATTAAGCAAATCCATGAATTTTTATGGGCTTTTTGTTTTATGTTTCCATCCAGTTCTTTCCCTTTTTTCTTATTGAAAAATACTACCTAAGAGAAAGTTATATGCATCTATTCTATCTTTCCAAGAATTAGCTTTTACTTTTAGTTAAAGATCGGCCTTCTAAGTATCATCTATCAAACAATGTCATCTTGTGAGATGCAGGAATAATGACCTTTTGGCTGTGGCACCTATCCTCTGCAATGATATCCCCTCCAGAATTCTGTATGGTTCCCACCTTAAAGCACTCTATAGATTATTTAAAACTTACTTTTCCTCCCAAACTTTGCAGTAAAGTAGCTGTGTAGCTCCTTCTAGAAAGTTTAACTTTATTTAAGATTGGGTAGTTCTGACTCCCTGTGTTCTTCTTTTTATAGGTATTTCTTTTCCCTGTTTCAATGTGTAAGCCACTCAGATCAAGAAGTCAGGCAGCCTCAAAATTTTAATTTAATCAATAAATAAAATACTGGTTGAGTACATTCATGACAAGATGCTAGATAGTCATGGGCAATATCTGACTGTTCCACTGTGGGTCCTCTTAAATGTTGAGAATTTCAAGTATATGGATACTGAAACACCTTTGCCAGGAAATATCAATCTTGTCATGCCTCAGTTGGAATCTGATTCCAAGGGGGAGGTCAAGCAGCTGACAGGGAGTGGAAGTGTGGCTCCGGTGGCTGTGGAAGAAACTGGGGAAGGACACAGTCCAGCTGAGCCTTCAGAGGAAGACCCAGGGCCACCTCCTCTTCATCCTCGTACACGCAGGGAGGAATGGAGAAGGGAGCAACATGAGTTGCATGGGTTACAGGGGAGAAAAGGACCCTGATTCCCTTCATTAGCTGCAGCTGGAAAAACAGGATTTAAAAAGGGCATTTGCACACAGAACCTTACTGGAAGCAAAGCGTGAATTATCTTTGTTTGTCAAGTCTTACCTGGGTTCCGTGTCCTCCCAACTGTGTGTGTTTCGTTATCTTTTGAAGTCTGCAATTCCTTATCCTGCCCTGTCTTGTTAATTGCTGCAGCGTGGTTTGTGTTGGTTTTTATTTATAAACTTTATGTACTTTTGGTTCGGACTGAATTTCTTCCCTTTAAAAACTGTTCTTGGGAGAGTTTTTTTTCCAGCCATGATAACTGGACATTGGGGGCCAAGTTGGAGGTATTAAAGGGACTTTACCTACTTTTGTGACTTTGTTGCTTTTGTGCCACACCCTGGGTCATCACAAATCTTTTGTATCTTCCGAGATACATTTTCCATATCTTCTATATTTATTCACTTGTAGTCACTCATGCAGATTGGACTATTGCACTCTACCTGGGGCTGCCCTTGAAGATACCTGAAATGCAGCAGCACAATTATGTGCACTCCTAGAAAAGCAGATGTTTGACACCTCTGTTTTGCAAGCTGCACTAATTTCCAATTTGCTTCCAGGTCCAATTCAAGATGCTTGTTTTAACATTTAAAAGCCTTCATGGCATGGGACCAGATTACTTCAGGGACTGCCTGTCCCTGGTAACATTAGCCCATCCCATTAGATTTGGCAGAGAAGGTATGCTGCGGGTACCATCAGCTATGAAGCTACATTTAAGGAGTCCCAGAATATGTGGCTTCTCCCAGAGTTGAAGTGGGTGGCTATGCCCATTAATAAGTAATCAATAAATATTCCCATGGTTGAGCTTAGTTGGGCTAAAAGGCAATTTTAAAAAATTCTTCTATGCAGAAAACCCTATTTTGTAGCAAATGACAGAATAACAGATTTGGAAGAGAGCTTGGAGGTCTTCACAGGGAAATGGCTGCTTTTCCTCAATTTAGAAGTAGGTAAGCATGCTACTGTTCTGTTATATTGCAGTGAGCTATAAAACTGTCAAAGGATGGGAGAAAAAAAGAGGAAATTGGCCAAATTATGGTTTTTTCTCAATTGCTAAAAGAATTGATAATTCTTTCCACAAAAAAGTCTGTTGCAGGAGTCAGAAGCCCAAAGACGAAGAAGATGGCTGCCAAACCAAGTTGAGTTTTAGGTGAAGAAATGCCAGTTTCAGAGTGGACCAAAACCATTAAAAATCTGCATGTTCTTGGCTGTTGGAAGATTACTGAAGGTGGAGAAGAATCAGTCTTTGAGGAATCAGGTTTCTTCTACACAGAATCCTCTAGGGAAAAAGGATCTGAAGATCCATGCTCTGCTAGCCATAAGAGATTGCCAGCTATGTTTATCGGAAGCACTTGATTAACTCGAAGAGAAATTTAGTAATATATATAGTGATAGGCATACAGATAGTTCTTCCGAAGAAAGAATCCTTTGCAAGTCAGGCAAAAGTTTAATCTCTTACTGTATGTTTCCTCATACCCTTGCTATGCACTAGCCATCATACCCCATGTTAGCCCTCCACACAGAAGAGCAGTTAGAGTCACGAAATGATTTATTGATTTACTGTATAACCTATTTAAGCCAGTTAAATCAGAAAAAGAAAGGGTGAACTGAAGAGTTGTTATTTTTTCATTTGTTTTATATGAAACATGCTACCTATATGTACAAATTTTACATACATTTCTAGCTGTAAAACTCTGAAAGAAAATAAATTCTCTTGCACTGTTATAAATCATGGTTGTGGCTTTGTCAATTCAATAATGAAAACATGGATTAAGGGAGACAAGGCTGGTGAAATTCTATAGTCAAAGAGAAAAAGCAATGTCTGGCCTGAACTAGAAGGTTGGTTGAGTCAAGTCTTCCTGCCAAGAAAAAACAGACCTCACATCAACTGTGCAGCATTTCATATGAAAAAGAAACGATTTGGTTGCAATTCAAATACACTAAAGCTGAATCTGAAATAAATTGACACAGCTCCCATACAGATTTTGCTATGAGGTTACGAATTGACAGACCCAATCTGAAAGCAACATTAAGTGGGAATGCTTGAATATATTCACAATTTAAATGTTCTACAATGCCCAAAATGGAATTATTGTGGGCATCATGGCAAAATTCATTTGGCAGTTAAATGCCAAATGCCAAGCACTGTTCCAAACCTCCTGTAAAAGTGAGCAGGAGACTTACCAGAATGCAAAAGTATTCTAGCAATTTTCATTTTCTGTGGAGTGGAGAAAAGTTATTTTGGTTATTAGAAAACCACATGTAGCTCCTGAGCTGTACTCTTAAATGCTGCTCTTGCTCTTTTATCAGTCTGATGAAAAAAGGAAGAGTAGTCAGACTAATTTTATTTCATTTAGGGTGACTTTTCTGACCTTGTGGTCATAATATATCCAAACATAAGCACAGCATTTGATTTAATAGTTTGTGATTTTCAGATTAGCAGGCTAATTACAGTGTGTATGGAGATGATCCACAGCTGGCTTGAAAATCATGTTCAAAGACAGCTCATCCACAGTGCCTTATCAAACACAAATGTTTGTGCTACAGAATTTGCTGCTGAATTAATACTCATCAGTATTTTTGTTAAATACTTGGGTAAGGAAGTGGAAGGAACACTTACTGTGACACAAAGGTGAATGGAATAGTTAAACATCCAAACAGGAGTACTCAAAGTGTGAAAGCTTGGGAGCTACAACTCAGCTTTAGTAAGGCTTACAGAAAGCTAGCTGCTAATACTATGATGTTATACAGAGCACGACAATTTTGGAGGAGTTAGGGTGGAAATGAGACTGAGAGAATTTATTTGCTGATAAAATTTGGAGACTTAATCTGTGAGTGCTGTAGTGCCACATGCACTTGTGGATTAATCATCCTTGTTCTAAAACACCACAAAATTTGAAATCTTGATAGACTATGGAAAAGGGATGAAAATTTAACAAGAGACAAATATAAAATATTTTATTTAGAAAAAACAAACTCAAATATATAGGTATGGGATTAGTGGTGCTAACAGTATGTATTAAAAGGACCATCGCATCCTATTGTCACATCTGGAGTTCTATGTCAATTTCTGGATATGGCATTTTAAAATATAGAAACAACAGCAGATTTTTTAAAAAGGATAATTTCAAAATTATGTCTCATGTGAAAGATTGAGAGACCTGGGTATGCTTACCCTTAAGACAATTTAGTGGGTATAAAAGAACGTTTTCAGTTTTCTGGAAATATTTTATATAGAAAAAGTTTGTTCTCTATTACTCTAGAGTGCAGGAAACAAAAAAAAATGGCCTTAAATTATAGAAAGCTGGATTCCAGTTAAACATCAGGAAAATATTTGAAATTATAGCCAATTATAAAAATAAGATGGTACGTTCCCCTTCATGGATTGTGTACAAATCAAAATTTGATAGCCATCTGCTGGGGACAGTTAAAATGCTCCCTTCCAGCTATATGACTTTGGATGGCCCTTTCCAACTTCATACTTCGTACACATACCCTCTAAGGACATAACTGGTAATACCTGTTTAGAAAAAGGATTTTTAAGATAGGACAGTAAAATGCTTTGAATTTCTATGTGGTACCTAACTAGACTGATTTTTCAAGGACTTGGACTTAACTTAAATAATAAAAAAAAATTCCTTATACTAATCTAAAGGAAACACTTAATGGAGGTAGTAATAGGAACAGTGCAGAAAGGTTATTATGCATTTCTGGAGTTCTTAGTTTGAAAGGAAAATAAAATAGAGTGTACTCCAATATATAATATGAACTTTAAAATAGTAGATTTTGAATCAGAACAAAGGTAAATAATAATTAATGGAAAAAGGAACACAAAATGGGCCGCAGTTCCTGCAGAAGAAACTATGAAAGGCAAAATTCTAAATCAGGGGTGTCCAACCTTGGCAACTTTAAGACTTGTGGACTTCAACTCCCAGAATTCCTCAGCCAGCAAAGCTGGCTGAGGAATTCTCGGAGTTGAAGTCTACAAGTCTTAAAGTTGCCAAGGTTGGACACCCCTGTTCTAAATAGTTCCATTGAATCAAAATGGGGGATAATAAAGGAAGTCAGTATAGGTACATGAAAAGTCTACAAAGAACTGAAAACGAGAAAAGACACATATTCAAAAAAAAAAAAAAAATAGAAAAGGAGCCACAATGAAGAATACACAAAGAAAGTGTAAAACTGTAGAGCTTATTCATGAAAATGAAAGTTAAGCATATGTTAAATGTGGTACTAAGACCAAATTGACTTTTTTAGATGTATTAAAAATACAAGGAAAAGAATCTATATGGGTAGTCCTCGACTTACAATAGTTCATTTAGTGACCATTCGAAGTTACAACAGCATTGAAAAAGGTCACTCATGACTGTTTTCCACACTTATGACCATCGCAGCACGTGACCAAAATTCAGATGTTTGGCAACTGACTCATATTTATGGTGGTTGTAGCGTACCCGGGTCAAGTGATCACCTTTTGCAGCCTTCTGACAAGCAAAGTCAATGGGGAAGCCAGATTCACTTAACAACCATGTTACTAACTCAACAACTGCAGGGATTCACTTAACAACAGTGGCAAGAAAGGTTGTAAAATGAGGCAAAATTCACTTAACAACTGTCTTACTTAGCAACAGAAATTTTGGGCTCAGTTGGGGTCGTAAGTCAAGGACTACCTGTATTTCAGTTGCACTTTACAAAATGCTTATAGGTAACAAAAATATATATAGTTACTTTGGCTCGGTCTTCTCTAATAAAAATGCATGTGCTCTTGGGTCTTCTACTCTTCAATGTTTTCATTTATAATTTGGATGAAGAAATGGAGAGAATGCAAATCTGTAAATGATGAAAAATTGGGTGGGATAGCTAAGAGAAGAAGTCAGTTTGGGCAGGGATTAAAGGCACTAAATTAGAAACCAGGAAAGTATGTGTCATTGTTCTAATCCTGCGTTAGATACAAAGCCAACTGGATGGCCATGTGCCTGTCACTTCTTTTCAGCCCCAGGAGGAAAGCAATGGTAAAAAGACTGCAAAGAAGACTGCATGGATTTGTCCCATGTTGTCATGAGGAGTCAAGATTGATTTGAACACAAACAGAAAAAGGGTAATATCTTGGAAAACATTTAAAGGATAAAATTCAAATAGATTAGACTGACTGGATGAAAATGTACAAAGTTTTTAAGAAACTAAAATCAAAAAGACAGCCATAAGAAAAGAGATAAGGCTAATCTTGTTTAATAATCGTACTTGTAAAAAAGATGTTTTAACTATAATCTAAATACAAATTAATTGTAATCTGAATACAAATTAACAATATAATATGGCGCACAAGGTAAATGCATTTGAGGCTGCAAATAATAAAGAAATAATTCTTTATTCTGCTTTGTACTGTATGTACTCCTGAGCAGTATACTTACAGAGAAAATACAAGAAATTCAAAGAGTTTCAGAAAAGGACAATCAAGATACTTAGGGAATTTGACACTGTAAAGAGAAATTGAAGGATTTGGTTTTCTTTATCTTTTAGAAAATGCACCAAAGAGGAGATATAATAGCTCTCTTAAAATACCTGAAAGAGGGTTCCACAAAAGGTTAAGAACCATTCTATTTTGTTTTAGAGGGCAGGGAATACAATAATGGATTTAAACCAAAGAGGACAGGTTATAGATGAATATGAGATGAAGAGGATTTCATAAGAGTAAAAAGCAGTATGACAGTGAATCAGAGACCCTGAGTTCCTTTCAGTGGAAGGAATCAGAGATATGCAATAGTAATCTGTCATGAGTGATTTATTTGGAATCTTGCACTGGTCTAATTCTAACTCAATAATTCTAAGTAGGGAAAAACAGATATTTTTGAGGGAAGTAAGATGGTTTCAAAATGATAGGGCAGGAAAGAAAGTGGAATGGTTAGACTGGACAGAGTTTCTCAGGAAAAGGGAGAAATTGGATGCATTGGTTATATAGGCTTACCTTAAAACTTGTGAAGCAATATTCCAACTTAACTCTAAATTGTGCTCCATTCCTCACTAATTCTTCTTCTGGAACCATAATAAAATTGTTCTTGCTCCCATGAGCCTACCTGCAAATTTAGATGAGGAAGATTTCTTGCAATAAATTCTGTTATTTCCAATGGAATCAGGCACAATCTGGATTTACAGTTTTGATTATGTACAGTTATTTTTGCATTACTACTGGCTAGATTTGAAGGAACAATTTGTAATAGCTTTGTTTTATCTATAGTGCTTTGATCTCTCAGTCCAAGAGAAGTTTTAAACAAAGCCAGATCCTTTTACAACAACAACAAAAAGAAGACTAAAGATGAACTAGCATGTGTTTCTAATAGTACTTTCTTCTTGGTGTCATAACTTAAATCAACAAGATGTGAACAGCGATTCTGTTATCACGTTTCATTGGTTATCGGTCGTTAATTTTTCCTAATGAAATATCAGCAATTTATATACAATATCTCCCATTATGTATGACTTGACTCTACCACAACCAGAAAGCCTCTTTGAGGCCAGAAAGCAAAAGCAATCATTTATATCTATATTTTAACACAATCCTAAAATGTATATTTTTATCATTAAAAATAATTCTGAGCAGATTGCTTAATCAACAGAAATCTGTGTTTCATATAGTTCATTTTACCTTCTCCATGAAGTCCTAACATTATGACTTTGAGTAAACCAACATAACCTGTGACAGACTATCTGTCATATTTGTGGGCAGTCTAACGCTTCACAACCTCCCTGATTCTAGTAACATCAGCTGTTCAGTAAATTCAGATTATTACAGCAAAAAGACTGGTCACTTGTGGAACTCCCCCCCAAAAAGGAGACAAGAGAGTAAAAGAAAAGTTTACTATCCTGATTTATATGGAAAAGTAGAAAATTATAAATAACAACTAGAAATACAATATATGATTGGGTATCTGTATACTTTTGTCAATTGTCCAGTTAAAACTATAGGACTTTCTTTTCAATCTCTTTAGATTGGAGAATCATATTGTGGCACTGTTATCTTCTAGAAGATCTACTTTCAAGCTATTTTTATCTTCAAACAAGAACTATTTTAACAAAATAAGACAAATATTTTAATTAAATGCAAAATGTTTTGAGGCTACTGTACATGTTTGCAAGACTATTTGCTTTGAGAATCAGAAACTGTATGGTACTAGTTTAAAAAGTGATGCATTTAGATTTCATCATTTTCTGTGGGGCTTTTGTGTAACCAGCTGAGAATTTTACAACTGAGATGCATCAACAAGAATTGGGTATTTTCCACTTTTTTATAACTCTTGACAATCTATGAATCCCAATAAACTATCTTAATGTATGGTTGAGACCTGTCAATAGTAACCAGAAGATATTGAACCCACCATTTTCATCCTTCCCAAGTACACCTTGAGTCCCAGTGAAGTGCCCTTGTACAGGCAGATTTAGATCTCAGAAGAGATCTAAAGCAAGATGGAACAATGACATTAGTAAGTATTGTAGGCCCAAATGGCAAAGGAAAGCTCTGGACCGTATTGGTTGGAAACATGCAGAAGAAGCTTTCATCCTGCAGTGGATAGACAATGGCAATGATGATGATGATGATGGTGTTGGTGATGGTAAGAGGCAGATTATCAACAAGGTAACAGGAAGGGAAGCAAGTGAATGGGAGATGCTTATTATGTTTATCTAAATTATAGCATAAGATATATCACACACACACACTAATGTGTTTTCAACTTTGAAGGACAAGCAATATGGAAAATCTTCTTAAATCCTCACAGTTGTTTCCTCCAACGCAGCTTAGAGAGCCACCTCATTCAGTAGGAACCAAATATCCAGAATATTCTTGTAAATCAACATTCTGCATCTTGAGAAGCTCTGCTTTCCTTTTAATTTTTTTTCTAATAGTTGTCTTTTGACATTTCTGAAGCTGAAGAAGAAGCTTAACAGGTTATCCAATTATCCAGGGTCAAAAAATATGGCTGCAGGCTTCCCTGTGAATGGGAAAAAACAAATAAGAATAAATCCATCTATATCATGTTATATCTCTATGAACCTATTTTATATTTATTTTATCTGAGTGTTATATGTCTATAATTTGAAAATTCTGACATAAAGCTCATCTACTTAATTTCAAACAGTATTTGTGGCAGAATTGGAGATGATGAAGAACTCAAAGAAGAGAAAGATAATTAATACATAAAAAAGAAGCAATGGGTGGAAACTAATCAAGGAGAGAAGCAACCTAGAACTAAGAAGACATTTCCTCACAGAGCAATTAATCAGCGAAACAATTTGCCTCCAGAAGTTGTGGATGCTCCAACACTGGAAGCTTTTAAGAAGAGATTGGACAACCATTTGTCTGAAGTGGTGTAGGGTTTCCTACCTCAGCAGGGGGTTGGACAAAAAGACCTCCAAAGTCCCTTCCGACTCTGTTTATTCTATTCTATTCTATTCCATTCTATTCTATTCTATACATTAATTCAAACCTCACAATTTCTTTCGCCCTCTAAATCCTTAGCTATGCAGCTTTCTATAGTTATGAATACACATACATATGCATTCTGCTCATGCACTTCAAATTCACTTCAAATGAGCATTCTTCAAGTGTCCATTTGTGACAGAATCGCTAAGATAGGTAGACATACATCAGGCCTCCTCAGGCGATAATGTGGCTTTGTTCAATCTGGCTGCTGGGAGGTCATCCTTAGGAACAGAATTTGGGAGGACAAGAAGCTGTAATATAAAAGCTTTGTGGATTGTTTTGACTGCTAAACTAGTCCAAAAGCAAAAGTCACTTTTCAAGAAATGTGTTGAAAGAGGAATATATTTCAGTGAGGCTTCCCCCCACCCGCTTTGGGCAAAATGTAATGCCGAAGGTTTCAGTCAGCAAAGCTTTTATTCTGCAGTCCAAACCCTGAATCCACCGAAAAGCTGCAGAGAATCAGGTCAGAACTTCTCCTCCGCTTTCTCTGCCCCTTAAGGTCAAACAGATGCTACAGTGGAACCCCCAAGTAATAGAAAATATCCTTATGTTTATATTTATCATTGGGGGGAAGGGGAATGAAAGTACAATTTGCAAATTCTAAAAATAATTCCATTACTCCAAAAGCATCAGAGACAAAACTGGTATGCTAAACAGGAGAGCAAAGCAGGGAGCAATTACATATATTTTATGCTTGTGGAAAGCTACATAATACAGCAGCTTCCTATGTATTAAACTATACCTAGAAAAGTCATATTCAAATAGGTAAACTAAAAGGAGAATGAATCCTTTGGAGCATCAGGAGATTTTACACTTCAGAATGACATATCATAATGATCCCTAATGTCACTGTCTATTTACACATCTGTTTAACATTTGCCTACAATTACTTAGGGTTGTGTTATTGTTATTACTGTGCTTGTCATCATATTAATACAGCCGTACATTTAAATTGATTGTAATTGCCAAACTTCCTGAAAAAGCTTGGTTTTGTGCAAGTATTTAATTAAACCATTGCCCTGAATTAAAAATAATTATGTAACTATACTCCAGTATAATAATACACTTCTCTCTCCTTTTTCCCCTCCTCCCCCCCTCCTTTTTCTTCATCTCTCTGTGTAGGAAATAGGATTGGTTTAAAAAATCATGTGTACATTAAAGGTCAACTACTACATAATCAACCTGAGCTAAGAATTTAAATTAACATTGCATCTGAAACAGCCCTTCCTTCTGTGTTAAGCTACTTCTGTTGCCTCCATTAGATCTCTCCCCTAAATTCTGCTTTAAAATAAAATAGGGACACAGTATGCAATTTAGGGGGAGGGGCTGGGAACCACATACGAACACTGAGTTGTATGCTACAGGATGTACTCCTCAAGATAAAGAAAAAAATCCATTGGATTTAACTTGATTTTAATTAAACTAACAAATAGAACATAGTATCAATTACATAGAGATTCGGGTAATCCTCAACTTATAACTGTTCATATAACAATAGGTCAAAGTTACAGTGGCCTTGGAAAAACAGATTTGCAACCTGTCCTCGCATTTCTAATTGTTATACCAGCCCTAAATCACAAGATCGCAAACTGGGTGCTTGGCAACCGGATTGCATTTATAATTGGTAGTGATATCCTGCAGTCACATGATCACAGTATGGCACCTTCCAGCAAGCAACGTCAATTGGGGGAGCTGGATTCATTTAATGCCAGCATGATTGGCTTAAAAACCATGTGATTTGCTTAATGACCACAGTCATTCACTTAATGATTACAGTAAAAATGGTCATGGAATCAGGTCTGGTCACATGACAACTCACTTTTACAACCATACCAATGTACAATGGAAATTCCAATCTCAACTTTGATTGTAAATTGAGAACTACCTGTTGAGAAACTTTGGACATATTCACAATTAAAATTTGGCAACAGTCTGAAGGCCACATCCAAGCTTCTAAGTATGGAAATGGGGCCCTCTATAGGTTCTGAAGGTGGATTCCATTCCTCTTTGCTTGAGAATAAGCATTCTGTGCATGTTTCATCATAGCAAAGGTGAAATGAGGAGCAAATTGCCTCACACCATATTCCTGTCAGGCACAAGAAATCAGGAACCAAGACTGTTTGAATGAGTACAATGGAATTCAAGGAGGGCTGAGCTTAAATCTCTTGTGGATGCAAAGGGATTCCAAACTTATAACAGTCTTGACCCCACCCTCAGGCTCAGTCTGGTCACCTCCTACAAATCCTTATTTAAGCTTACATCAACTGTTTAGTCTAAAAGCCAAACCTATCATCAAGAATTGCTGTGGAAAGACTATTTCTTTTGATCACCTTGAACAAAAAGGCCTTAAAATGGAAAAAAAATATATGAGGGTGGGATGTCTCCAATAATTTTTAAAGTCATCTCCCTAATTAGATCCCGAAGCATATAAACAGTAGACTTTTTTTTGTATGTTCGTTTTCCTTAAAATAAATCTATAGTGCAAAATCTCTTCAAAACCTTGTTCATGTTTTCTGAAATAATTTTTATAAAAGGCTTGACATGCCATGATTTTAAAATAACACTGACTTTTCCAAACAGTTCCCACCATAAACTTTTTCCTTGTTTCAGAAAAACTCCCTGTTGAAGGCAAAAGCATCACATTGCCCATCATAAGTAATTCTTCACATTCGCCATTCCCCATTTCTTCCACTGCTTTCCAAAAATGATGGAAATATACTTAACTTGCAAGAAATAGTTGAACATTTTGCCTTTCCTTCTTAAAATAGCTTACAATTTATCCAAGAACTAAAGCTACTTTTTCTCAATTGCAAAACGCATAAGAAATGCTAGGTTTAAATATTGAAATGACTCAAAGTAGACATTCCCTTTCTTCTAGATATAAAATTTAAGTAGGGGTTCTGTATCTCTTACTGCTAATGGGGAAATGACTGCCAAATGAATGGTTTACATTGGAGTCATACTTTATTTATATATTACATCATGATATGGACCTTTCATCGCACTCTCATTCCAAGCCACAGCAAGACATTTTGACACCTTTTAGAAATTTTTCACATATGGCACGTTGCAGCAATTCAATCTATTAAGAGGCAAGAAATATAGATTAAGCAAGAGATTTTTAAACAATCAAAGGAAATACTTCAAAACTTGAGATAATATATCTTGCCTACTTAAGGATATATCCACACTAGTAGAATGTCATATTTAATTTGATTTTTTAAATCATGGGGGTGGGGGGGTGTTGTTCCATAGGCTGGATTGCAACATGATGATAGAAGTGCCACTGATAAAAGCAGTTACACATTACACTGTTCTCTCTGACACCACGAATGTCTGGCGGTATAAAAGATATCAAGATGCTCCAAAATTACTATTGCCACAAATATTCCTTTTTCATGCTTGGGAGTTCAGGGATCTTTTCCTTTTCTGGATTTTTAAACTAACTGTGTTTATTTTAGAGTTTATACTCCAGTTTTTGCACGTTTCCCAATTCCAATCATTGAATAATTATGAGGTAAATTGTAGCAATCAAGGCCCAAGGGCTACAAAAAGGAGTATTATTTGGATGTGAAAGATTTTTAAAAGTCAGATATACAAGCCACAGGCTTGCACCAGAGGTGGTATTCAGCAGGTTCTGACCGGTTCTGGAGAACTGGTAGTGGAAATTTTGAATACTTCAAAAAACCAGCAAATACCATCTCTGACTGAAGATTTTACAATATCCTTCCCCTGCCACTCTCACCAAGCCATGCCTACAGAACCAGTAGTAAAAAAAAAATTGAATCCCACCACTGGCCTGCACCCTGAAGACACAGCTGACCATGCAAAGTGGCATTCAACAATTGGAAAAGCAGACCCTGCACTTGTGGGAATATGTTAGGAAGAAGAAGAAAGATTTTTAAAAGTCCCGTGACTAGAAGTCAAGGAATGGGGCAGACATTAAATACAAGTGGCTGAGGGTAGATTGGTGTCTTGATGGATACAAACCCTAAGATAGGGTTGGGGGGTGAAGAACTTGCCTTTATTTAATGTGGTTTAATACTCTGGAAAAACAGAAACATGAAATGAGAGATGAAGTTCACTGAATGAAGTGCAAGATGGAGATCTCCTATATGTTAGTTTTCTTTTAATTTTGCAGTTTGTCTAACCCTTGAAGGCAAGTAAGGAATGTCATTTCTCATTTATACCATAATTCCATTATGTGCATTGCTAATATCCTGTTTTAAAGCTGAAGATACGTGGATGAGACATATGGCTAAGGCCACCTAGTGGACCATGAATGGATGAATGGTTTGAATGAATGGGAGAATAGGAACAGGACACTCAATTAGAGCCAGTGAAATTCAAATTTAGTTAATTAGAAAGTTGATTTCCTAATTAGTAAAAAATACTGGAATCAGATTCTGCCTTACTTAGCTTAAACCTATTGAGGTAAATAAATGTGACTTAGCCGTTTTGATGCATTAATTTCAGTAAGTCTATGTTAACAACTCATTGAGTGGATACCACTCTAAGTGAAAATGCCCACATAATTTTCATCTGCAATATCAGATGGGTGAAATCTATCCATTTTAGGAGGCAAGGAAACCCATCTCATTGTTCTCTCGTAGTGGCTTTTCAAAAATGGATCTGATCCAGCTAAGTACAGACATTGCAAATTATGGCACTAATTTTTGTCATATCCTACTTGCCCTATTTTTTCCAGTAATATTTGATTAAGGCTAATAATGTTGGCTGAATTGGGATATCTGAAATGGATAATTCCTGGGTGCAATCCAGAAACACAGAAATCAGTGGAAATGCATCTAGTGACTTTTACGGGGCACATATTCCAACTCCATATTCTTCATTCCACAATACAATTCCAGCAGTGCATTTTTCCAGACCTCAATACTGCAGTTATCCTATTCAAAAAAAACAATCAAGTCATCAACCAGTGTAATAATGTTATTGTTACATTGCTAGGCCCAATTAATGTGCAGCCAAATAAGAAAATGAAATGAGATTGCCAAATATTTAAGGAAACAAAAGAGAAGCAATGGTTCTTTCAGAGTATCATTTATCTCTTATAATAGGCTATTCTGTCCCTGTTAATTTGACATCTTGTTATTTTTCAAAAGCAGCTCCCCACCAATCAACGTCCCCACGTAAGCCTGTTTCACTGATGAAATGGAACAGCCATATCTAACAGTGACATCTGGCACATGTACAAATGAAATCAGCTCGCCTCATTCATCCGACGGCGGCTTGCCAAGCATCCTGCAATGAAAGCATGCTAAATCTACTCTCTATTTCGATGGTGAAAGATTAAGAGGGCATAATCCACTTGGAGTTTAAGATTTCATGCTCTGCTTCTAAACAATACATTTGTGTTTAGGGAGAGAGATTCACTCATTTTTTTAAAAAAAAATGGTCTGTTGCTGGGGAGTGAGTGGGGAGAGTGAAAACCAACTTTAATCTCCTTTTTAAAATTTAAAACTTGGTGGGTTTTTTACCCTAATTTTAAAAAAATACTATATATTGGCTAGTATAGTGTAGCCAATGGCTGGGTTTTGTCACTGTATTAAACCATCCAGAGATTTTGCTAATGGGTTGCTCACTCTTTACTTCCTCACCCCACCCCACCCCCCAAAAAAATTCATTTGGAAGTGCTGGGACATTTCTATTGACTAACATACTGAAATATTTGTACTCCAACTTACAGCGTTGCTGGTTTTTATCAACACACCATTCCAAATAAAATCTGGGCTAATGGGGATGCTGTTTCCAGAAAGGAATAGCTGGAGGACTCAAATGAGAAGAATTGAAATAAGTGTTTCTCAACCTTGGCAACTTTAAGCACTGTGAACTTCAACTCCCAGAATTCCTCAGCCTTCTGGGAATTGAAGTCCACAGTGCTTACAGTTGCCAAAGTTAAAAAACACAGGTTTAAATAGTTTTTTTTAAAAAAAAAACAAATCAACTGAAAAATAATTGCATTTTTCTCTTAAACCTCATACCCACAACAGTAGATTTAAAAAAACAAAGAAACCTGCATGAAAAAAATGCATATGATAGTCCTGATCTAGACAACGTAATCATATGCTTAAAATTAAAGAAGTGGGCTGAACAAATGGCAATTTGCACAATAAACAGAATCAGAAGTGAATGGGTCTGAGGTTGAGTTTACAGTACATGTTCTACATAAATGAAAGCAATGAAAACAATGATGTGCAGGGAAATGCCATTCACCTCCTAATTGATGGGACAAATTATATCTAGCAAAAAAAATACTGGTGGAGGTAGAAGAATATTATTAATAAATCTCCCTTCTGTCTTACTTTACCACAATCTTTTACTGCTTCTGTGACTGCACTTTGCAGGTAAAGTATCTTAAAACTGAGTATTATATGTGGTCTGTGAATGTTATGAACTGTGCTTTATTAACATATGATAACTGTATGATAATTCAAAAAATGATCAGCCGCTTCTGAATGGATTCCCTTGTTGCAATTCCACATTATTTCTTCTTTTCCTTGGGAATGCCTTTTGATAAATATTATGATAATTTACCTTTTAAAAAAAAATTGTAGATACACTTTCAGAAGAACAAGCCGAGAAATCTGCTGCATCAATTGCTTGCTTTCAGTATCCTTTAAACCTCCAAATGTGTTTTTAGGAATGAGAGCTCCTATATGTGAGATTCACATGGAACATTAATCCCATTTGTTTGCAGATCCGTTCCAGGGAATGATCTCCAAAAAGTAAGCAGCATTGGACTTCATTAATATTTCAATGGAAGGCTGCCAGTATTAAAGGCTAGTCTTTAAAGTTTTTTTAAAAAAACTTCAGAAGAAAGTAATGACAAACCACACTATTGCTAAGAAAACTACTGGCTGTGCCTACTAATTCATCACTGAGCTTAACTCACAAGAGAATTTGTCTTCTTTTATATCAGCTGTCAAGTATACTTCCTGAATAATATTCAAAATAATTGAAACAATTCAAATGAATTTGTTTTAACAAGCCAAAAAGTCATCATATCATGAAAACAATATGAAATAGCTAAAGAGGGGAAACCAAAGTGCTCAAGGGAAACATTCTTTGACACTGAAAATATCATCACTTAAACCGAACCTTTTGGAGGAGAAGTTTCAAAACAAAAGTACCTCCACTGAAGGTGTATTCTCTCTCATGAACACTGCTCTCACGTTTCAAGGCAGAATCAGTTTGCCACAGCAGGATTTTTTGCTACCTCATCGTCATCTTCAGCTAGGAAAAGATAGAGGCTTTTCAAGGGCCCAAGAATCAAATGGCTAAAACCAGCACTCAAATCACAGTGAATCTTGCAGAATTGTAATATGAACCTAATGCCTGTGTCTAGCATATGAGTCTGTTTGCCAGAAGCAAGGAGATTCCTGAATTAGGTCTGTATGTGACAGGCCAACATTCCAGCATATGATTAAAAGCAGGGTGGAAAGTGAGGTGGCAGGAAATTAAGCATAACCCTTGACACATCCCCTCCCATACTTTACACATGGCTAATGCTGTTGTTCCTCCTCCTCCTCCTTGCCGAAATTTATCTCCTCCTCATTCCAAAGCCATTTTGCCCTGAAAAAAAGTTGCAATTTTGAGTTTGGCCAGAGGAGAATTAAAACAGAAGCCCTGGAATAATGCTTCTTCAATTGGCCATGCACAATGTTTCTGATCATTCCTTATACAAGAGCTGTGATTTCTAACATTTTTCAGTGGAGTTTAAGTGGAATTCACGTAGGACAGAAGCCTGAACAACATGGTGATGAGCAATAATGTTGCTCTATTCAACAAAGTTCAAGCAACAATCGATAGTACCTTTTATTCAAAAAGAGGATACCAATTATAACCAAGCAAAAACAAAACACAATAAGTTAACTCTCCTGACTCCTTTAACACCTGGTTTACAAAGTTTAACATTACAGGAAGAGAAACCTTTTTGGGGATTGATATTATTTTCAGTGAAGAATTATCATCTAATAACTATATTCATAGAAATAAGATATGTGTTACATTAATGATAATAACTAAAAACAGCAAAATGTCTATAGGCAAGAAGTGATATCTTACAAGGCAATTATATTAATTTAAAAGAGATGGAATCCAATGTGTTTTCTACTCAAACTTCAAGTTCCATCCATCAGAAGATGAGAGACAATTGCTGCAAGGTTGATAGTGGAGTTAATTATCTCTTGCAACCTATAAATCATAAACTGTATCTAAAAATCCACATCAAACCCATGATCAAGGATAATAATACATATTTTCACAATTTTTCAAAATGGCCAATTAGGTGTCAAAATACTTGACCCAACAAATCTGATTAATAAACATATTTTACAAATCAAAAACTAAGAGGTTAACAAATGTACCATGCTCCCTTAATGTGGAGTTTGCAAAACAGCACCTGAAGGACTCTCAGAGTGCGATGAACAAACTCTAAGTGGGCTTTCATGTGTTTTCCACTGCGGAGAGAATTACAGAGGCTTCCATCTTGCCTCTTTGCCAAAAAGCCCAGATTGGTAGAAGGCTGCAGTGATGGTTGTCCTTCTGGAACTCTGTCCCATTTCTACACAGGATCTCTGGAACCCAGTCAGAGTGACCATCAGTTCTTGGTCACCCCTCTTACTAAGGCCCTTCTTCTCCCTCAATTGTTCAGTTTGACTGGCTGACCAGCTCTTAAAAGAGTCCTGGATGTCCCAAACTTTTTCTATTTGAGAATTATGGAGGCCATGGTACTCTTAGGAATCTAGTGCAGCAGAAATTTTATTGTAGCCTGTCCCAGATCTGTGCCTTGCAATAACCTTGTCTTTGAGCTCTAGAGGCAGCTCCTTTGACCTCATGGTTTTTGCTCTGCTTCAGTATTCATTGTCAGCCATGACACCTTCTATAGAGAGGCATGTTCCTTTCCAAATCATGTCCAATCAATTTAATTTACTACAGGTTGACTCCATTCAAGGAGTAGGAACATGTCAGCAACATTGAAAAGAAATGGAAGAAACTAGAGCTAAATTTCATGTGCTGTTGCAAAGGACCTAAATACTTATGCCAATGTGATATTTCAGTTTTTTCTTTTTAATAAATTTACAGGCATTTCTAAAATTCTGCTTTCACTCTGTCATTATGGAGTGCTGAATATAGATTAATGAGGGGGGAGAAATGAATTTCAACAACTGTAGAATCAGGCCACAGCACAACAAAATTGACAAAAGTGAAGGGGGTCTGCATACTTTCGGAATGCACTGTAAATCCCACTCTGTAGTTCTTGTCATTCCCTGCCCTCTCTAGCCTCCAAATTTTAGGAACTAAAAGACTAAAAAAGATTTACCTACCCTTGAACTAATAGAAATCAGAATGTCTTAATAACTTTCTGCAAATCAACTAAATACATTTTTACTAGCTGAACTAAATCTCTCTTCTGGTTATATATGCACCTTAGTTAAACTGACCAAATTCTCCACATCACCCTGGACTGAAACGGCATTTCAAAATGGTGATTTGAGGCAATATATATTTTTTAATCTTCAAGGCTTAATGTAGCTATTTTACTATTTTCCATACAACTTCCTCAAAACATAAAGGGCCCACATAACTGGGCCAAAATGTTTACCTCTGCAAGGAACAGAAATGGCAGCAGATTGCTATCCACATCTCCTGATGCCCTTGGAAGCAAGGAAGTAGTAAAGAATTCACCCTGATTGGAAACTGTTGCCTATCCTGGTTGGAGGACAGGCAATACTTAATTTTAAACTTAATTTTAAGGAGAGAGGTGCCATATTGCATTGTTAGTTGGTCAAAGGGCGTTTTCAATGAGAAAGGCAGAACATAAACCTCAGCGGTTTAACTAAAGTGGCAAAGTGCCTGTTCCAATACTTTTTGCCTGAATAGCACTTAGCCATAATGCATAAGCTAGCTTCCTGATGCTCTGTCAGCTACGGCTCTTCAATTCAGAAGGTTTCCCCCCTCCCAGCAGCTTCACACCCTTCACAGGAACCATCTATTTATACAACCTTGGCAGGGAAACGCCTGTCTCAGCATACTTGACCCAAATTGATCACTCTGTTATTGACACTGCTCTGGCACTTCCTGTATGCCTGGGCAAAGGAGAGTCTTAATCTCCATATGTCAAAATATAGAAATCGGCACAAAGAAAGAGAATGCCTTTATGCCCATTTTCTTTTCTCCTTTTTTCCTAAGTTGTCTCCTTTTTTCCCCATGTTTGTGTGTGAGAAACATCAGATGTATGTTGTTTGAATTATCACTTTTATTTGTCAGCTTGCTTGTTTCCTTATTATAGTTGTGTGCTGCTGAGTCATTCCAGCTCACAACAGGTTACAAGATAAAACGCAGTATAAACCTCCACTGAAAGACAATTCAAAGCAAGAACAAAAGCAACAGAGCCCTCATGATGGAATCAGAATAATAAAAAGTAAAATTGTTCTCTACAGTCTCCATAACAGAAAATTCAGGAAGTTAAAACTAGAAGCAATGATAACAATGGGGAGAAAAGAAAAAAAATAAAGATGGCAAAGGATCACATCCCAAACATCCTCTAGAAAAGTTCAGCCTTTGTTCACTTCTAAGATCATAACCAAAAGAGGCCAGTGGCACCTAAAATAGGAAGTAGTTCCCAAGGATAGCTGCCCTCCCTGAAAACAATGTTTTCTAGCCTCAGAGTCATTCATCTAACAAAGATGGTTTTTGGTCTTGTGCTTTTTTTTCCTTCAAACCTATACAGATAGTCTTACTACAAACATCTCTCTTAAGGTGATCTAGTAGGACCAAGAAGAAGGGTCTTATTGTGACGGCTACCACCTTGTGGAACATCATCCCCATAGAGATAAGATTTTCCCTCATAGTTTTGCCAGTGAGCTGAGGACCCCATGGTGGTACAGAGACCATTAAGTGTTTTGTTTGATTGTTGTTGCCAGGTGGGGTAGACATTTATTGTGTCTTGTATTTGAGGTTTTGCTTCTGTAAGCCATCCACAGTTACCATGAATGAATCAGGTGGCCGCATGAATTTTCTTAATAAATAAAAAATAAATCTTCTTTTAGCATTCTGTGTTAAAACTATGGTGTAAAGCTGTAGTGTGGTCAACTGAAGCTTTGCGGGTGAAGAGACTGGACTATGGAAACCAGATCAGAATTGATTCGCAGAGAGAATGACTAAATTTCAATGCACAACACTAAATTTTCTTATGTGCCCATAAGAAAAAGGCAGAGCCTTGCTTGCACCAATGTAGGTGCCATTTTCATTTTTTAATCCTAACCCAAGGAACCTGCTGTATTGTTCCCAGATTAGTTAGCAACGATCCTTTTCAATTCATATGTGGCTTCAGTTTATCCCATCTGGGAGAAGTTTGGGTAAAGGTTTGCCATTGTACTGCATTCATTTTAGCTGTACAAGTGCAGCTTCAGGGGAGGAAATGAGCAGACCAAATCTACCATGTCTTATCTTCCATATGCTAGAATAATGGCATGCTGCATTTCAGGAGACGGTTATTAGTTGTGAAGTGAGATTTATGATTTTGCTGTCCCCGAGGACAGCTAGAAACCATCACAATTAAAATGTAAACTAGCCTGCTGAGAATGCCCTGGCTGGAGCTGTGGGCAAAATTGTTTGTGAAACTGGTCAGGAACAATTCATCTGCGTGAAAATATTAGTCCTGCAACTTCCACCAAGATGGGGGGGCCTGGGCAGGGATTGTATGCCATGCCTTCTGCAAACTGCTGAGATGAAAGATGCCTTAAGGGAAGTTTTGACTCAAATGCTATCCCAAAGATTTAAATCTTACATTTATATAGGCATAAGTTCATTCCACCACCCATGTGGCTTTACGCCAAACCTCTAGTGGCAGTTTTCTTCCCCTATATCTCTTCTCTTAGATTTGGCATCTGCAGCCAATTCCAGCTTCCCTGGGGGTCCGATTCAACTTCATTAGAGCCATTGGCCTTCCTAGGCTTCGTCCATAATACACTTAATTTAATTACTTGATTAACCAATTTTCTGGTTTTGCACTATATAGTGAGCCATAAACTAATCAAGCTGGGCTGGTACAGCATCCTATTGTCCCCCCTCCACCACTAAAATCCCTAATCAAGCTTAGCATCTTGTGAAAATGTAGCCACTAGATTTTTAATGGAGCTAGTATTTTGTGGAACAGCATATAAATCTCATTACTGGAGGAAAGACATTAAGAATCTGCTATACCTACCAATAAAAAGAAATTGTCATACTTAATTCTGATTCAAAAAGTGTTAAATTCCAAAAGCTATTTCTCCATCTTCAGAACAGCCTTAGCTGCCATAGTCAGGAGTTTGTGGAAGGATATAAATATAGTCAATTAATCAGTTGGTTTTGTTGTTGTTGTTGCCTTCAGGTAAGCCAGTGTGACCCCGGGCAATTGCCTGGATTTATCCCTGCAATTTTCTTGGTAAGATTTCAGAAGTGGTTTGCCATCCTTCCAAGTTCTGAGAGAGAGTGGGATTGGCCCAAGGTCACCCAGAAAGAAAGGAAGGAAGGAAGGAAGGAAGGAAGGAAGGAAGGAAGGAAGGAAGGAAGGAAGGAAGGAAGGAAGGAAGGAAGGAAGGAAGGAAGGAAAAGGAGGGAGGGAGGGAAGGAAGGAAGGAAGAGGAAGGAAGGAAGGAAGGAAGGAAGGAAGGAAGGAAGGAAGGAAGGAAGGAAGGAAGGGGAAG
Source organism: Pseudonaja textilis (assembly GCF_049901715.1). Taxonomy (NCBI): domain Eukaryota; kingdom Metazoa; phylum Chordata; class Lepidosauria; order Squamata; family Elapidae; genus Pseudonaja; species Pseudonaja textilis. Next base: position 41,606,200 of record NC_141990.1, read on the forward strand.
GGACCCCCAAATTGCTTTTCTCATTACAGGGGTGGGCTAGGGTCATCAAACAGAAATTCCTAACCTTACCCACTTTCTATTTCTGCTTCACCCAAGGTAGCCTTCCCCTCAATAAACAAACAAACAAACAAACAAACAAACTCCCTCTGGTTTTTAAGCTTTCCTGCAAAGCTGGAGGCCAAGCCCTTTGCTGAGAAGTTAAAGGCTTGTAGATGAGGAACTATCTTGTACACGCTTCATAAAGGGATCTTTTGCACTCTCATTTAAAGACTGTTCCCCGATGAGGATGAGTAAAGTAGCCACTAAAATCATTCCATTTTGTGTGTGGAGAAACAGAGAATTTTCAATATCATCTCAATATGATTTATAAGATTAGATAAACAAGAGGTAGTAAAGAATCAGTGATGCCAAGTTAATGTAAACAGATCATTTTTATATTTATTTTTTCATTTATTGAAGAACTATCTTAAGATAAATAATAATCTACAAAGTAAGGCATCCTAGAAAAATAATGACTGATGCTATCATGGTTACATTCTACTAAGAGGACTCCTTGTTGCTCTCTGAGCTTTGTTGTTTGCTTGCAGATGTCTTATTACCCAACTAGGTAACATCATCCTCAACCAACACCCAGGTAAAAACATCAGACATACAAATAGAGGAGTTTATATTTAGCTCAGTCCTTGGTGCTTTCTGATCGTTTGCAGACATTTCATTACATGAGTAGGTAATATATTCAGTGCTAGCGAGTGTGAGTTTATTCCGTGTTTATCTACAGTTGCTTGCCCTGCCAATGTTGGTGGGGATGTGGTTTTTCTTCTTGATTAGAGTGCTGTTTTCTGCTTGTTTGTTTGCCTAGTGCTAATCCTTGTTTATCTGGGTGTTGGCTGTTGGAGAAGACACGTTCTTGTCTTTTTTTCCCCTCAAACTTTTGTTGTTGTTTTGAAGGGTATGTAAATGTGCTTTATCTCCATATTACCTAGTTGGGTAATAAAACATCTGCAAGCAAATAAGAAAGCTCAGAGAGCACCAAGGATTCCCCAGTTCAACCCTGGGCTACATACATGTATTCTCTTCTTTTGCATTCTACAAAGAGCTGAATAATATCAGTTGCGTATTTCAGAATGAGGTCCTCCACAGAAGGCCATAGTAATTAACTTTACTGATGTAGCACTGATTTTTCCATGTCTGCCTGCCTGTCTGTCTGTCTGTCTATCATCTCAAACTGCCCAAGGAGCTGCTGATTCAATCCACAGAGGAATTATTGAGTCTATCATTTGCACCTCTATAACTGTCTGGTTTGGTTCTGCAACCCAACAGAGACACAGAGACACAGACTTCAGAGGATAATTAGGACTTCAGAAAAAACAATTGCTATCAACCTGCCTTCAGTGGAGGACCTTTACTGCACAAGTCAAAAAGAGGGCTGTGAAAATATTTATAGACCCCTCACATCCCGGACATAAACTGTTTCAACTCCTACCCTCAAAACAACACTATAGATCACTGCACACCAGAAAAACTAGACACAAGAACAGTTTTTTCCCAAATGCCCTCACTCTGCTAAACAAATAATTCTCTCAATGCTGTTCAACTATTACAAGTCTGCACTACCATTACTATTAATCTTCTCATCACTCATTATCACCCATCCATCCCCTCCCACTTGTGACTGTATGACTGTAACTTTATCACTTGTATCCTTACGATTTATATGGACCGTTTCCTAGCATGATTTGATTGCTTATTGTACCCTATGACTATCATTAAGTGATGATTCTTGACTCTTTGGAATGTATCTTTTCTTTTATGTACGCTGTGAGCATTTGCACCAAGACAAATTCCTTGTGTGTCCAATCACACTTGGCCAATAAAGAATTCTATTCTATTTTATTCTATTCTATCTATCTATCATCTATCTATCTAATCTATTTGTCTATCTGTCTATCATCTATGGCTTACAGAATACAGGTAGTCTTCAACTTACAATGATAACTGAGCCCAAAATTTCCATTCCTAAGCATGACAATTGTTAAGTGAGTTTTGCCCCATTTTATGACCTTTCCTGCCACAGTTGTTAAGTGAATTACTGAAGTTGTTAAATTAATAACACAGTAGTTAAATGGATCTGGCTTTCCCATGACTTGGCTTGTCCAAAGGTCGCAAAAGGTGACCTTCAGCCAGCAATCATCATAAATACATGCCAGTTGCCAAACACCCAACTTTTGATCATGTGAAAACTTATGACTGTTGTAGCAATTTTAATGCTACAACGGTCATAAGTGTTAAAAACAATCATCACTTTTTCAGTGCTGCTGTAACTTTAAAGAGTCACTAAACAAACGGTTGTAGTTAAAGACTACCTATATACAACCCAACCTCTGTTAAAAATGTGATAACATTTCTAGAAATAACTCCTGCATTTGAATTATCGTGTTAGAATCCTAGACTATAGCTAAACCTTAACTCTTGCCTAGTTATTGCCAGTATATTTATGAACTCTCACTTACTTCTTGTTGTCTGGACTGATGCCATTATCAGAATATTTACATGCATTTCAACTTGCCATAATAGCACAGAACCAGTAAACTTGGCAATGTATAAACAAAGTGGGAAGGCCACATGGACTAAATCTGAAGGAAATTGTTATTTGTCAGATGGGTTGAAACCTGGGATGCTTAGGAAGAAATATATTCAGAAGCAAAGGGGATGAAGAAATAAGAATATTGTAAGCCAGGCACCCTGATATTACATTGGTGGATTGTTCTGAAGAAGCCCCATCATATTTTTACTGGAAATTCACTTCAAATTTGCAAATAAATGAGCTATTTTTATTTCTAACGAACATCAAAAAGTTCATTACTTATTTATTTATTTGATTTGTCAATCACTTGCAAGATAATAGGTATAAGGATAAACATAGTTATAAATACAAGAAATGAGTACATATAAGAAAAATAAAAGAAACAATAGGACAGGGACAGCAGGCACTTTGGTGCGTTTATGCACGGTCTTTCTTTCTTTCTTTCTGCATCTTGTCTTCTTCCAAGCTTATAAATACCGGATTAAATAGTCTTCAGGATTCTGGAATTTACCTCAGGAGAACTCACCTCACCAGAACTGGGAACACCGTTACCACGCAAGTTTCCCACCATGCATTTTGATCATCATCATTGGGAGGTGTTTTCAAGATTCTTTACCTTGATATTATAATATTCTGGGCTGTTTCTGGCATCATGAAGAAATAAAACTGAAAATGAAATGAAAATAAAATGAAAGCTGGTCAGTGACACAACTGAGAAATACTAAACTTTATGAGGGGAGGTTTCAAAGTACTTTCACTTTACTACTTTTCTTACCATTGCAATTCATAAACAGAAGATGACCTGGATGTCTTAGCATCTAAACACATTCTGGACTAAATGGAATGAGTGGGACATAAATATCCTATTTATAAGGAATGCCAAGCATGTCCTCCGTTACTTCAGCTCCACTTGAGAAGTGACATGAAATGAATGAGATATTCTCTATGTACCTTAGGCATTTTCCCAGCCATCAGTTACATAGGTAGAGGATAGAGATTAATGGAGTAAAGAAGCATGAAACAAAGTTCTGACTTTAAAATAAAATAAAATAAAACTTAGCTAATAAAGGAGAAATGCATATCATTCAGCAAGTCAAACATCAGGTCAGTTATATTTGTTTTTATTCTTTTATCTAATGTTTTTAACATATACAATTAATAGAACAATCTTTAAAGTTAAGGAAAAAATAAAATATTGAAAAAGAGGCAATCCCAGACAAACTCAAAATACAAACTATGAAAGAAAAGAAAAAGAGAAAAAAATTCTCTTACACTGATCAATAGTCACTGATTTACTAATATGGTAGATACACTAGCAGCTAGAAAGTCTTCATAATTCTAGCAGATCTGGAGTGCATTAAACTGATAAAGACAACAACAGAACAAATTGAGCACATATACATGTTTATAAACAATTTTATTTTTATATACAGTTGTATTTGTATTTTGCACTTTTAGCAATATTCCATTATTAATTAGAAAGTTGATGATTTTGTCTGTTTGTGCAGGTATAAAAATTTAATTCATTGTTAAATTATAATTCTATTCAATTTTGGACATTATAGCCATATCCATATACCCATTAATTTCAGATACCAGACTTTCTCATAGTGGCCAACCAGATACAAGCAGAAAGTTGAGACATACCTCCCCCGCCACCATAGTTTCCTCCAGCTGCAATTTGGAAGTAAAATTGCACCTTCAGAACTAAAACCATACATTAATAAATGGGTCCCCCACTTATTTGTCTAACACCCTTTCAAAGCCATTGAAGTTTGTGACCCCCATCATGTCTTGTGGCAATGAATTCCATAGGTTAATTATGCACAATTCAGAGAATCACCCTCTCTGGTCTGCTCTAAATTTCCCTAAAGTCCTAGAGTTTTGAAAAAGGGAGGAAAAGTTCTCTCTGTATCTTCATACTATGCCTTATCTCATGCACTTCAGCCATGTCCATCCTTGGTATGGTTTTCTTCCCTCCAAGCCAATGAATCCCAAATTATGCAGCATTTTTTTCATATGGAAGATTTGAGCATCCTGATCACCCAACTATTTACTAAGACTGCATTACTATTACCATTAATCTTCTCACTGTTCCTATCACCCATCCCCTCCCACCTGTGACTGTAGGACTGTAACTTTGTCGCTTATATCCTAACGATTTATATTGACTGTTTCCTAGTATGATTGGATTGCTTATGACTATCATTAAATGCCATGACTATCATTAAATGTTATACCTTATGATTCTTGACTCTTGACGAATATATCTTTTCTTTTTATGTACACTGAGAGCACATGGACCAAGCCAAATTCCTTGTGTGCCCAATCACACTTGGCCAATAAAGAATTCATTCATTCATTCATTCATTCGATTGTATTCCTCTACCTTTTTTTTCCCCAATCTAATCCACAGCTTTTTCCAACGTGTCAACTAGAACTGCACACAGGACTCCCAGATTTGGAAGCACCGGAGGTTTGTGTAAAGGCATTGAGATCTTGGCGATTTTATTCCTAAGGATGGTAGGTTTCCTGTGGTGGAAAAGGTGAACAGTCCAGAACCTTTAAACGGAATTCTTGTCCTGAACAGGAATTCCACCACCCCCATCCCTCCCCAACCACCCAAATGACCCTGGGAGTTGCCCGGTTTCCCGCCTGAGTACTTCTTTCTTTCCCCCCCGCCTCCCCCACACACCGCACCCATCCCCAAAACGACAGCCTTGCTCTCCCGGGGGCTCCTCCCGGGTAAGGAGCTGGATCGAGCCCAGGTGAGGCCTGGAGAAGAGGGACAGTGTGAGCGAGCGCCGGGGAGCTGCCGCTCAACGCGCGCCTCTCCTCCTCCTCCTCCTCCTCCTCCAGCTGTAAGCCGATCCCTCCTCGGGCTGCCCGAGCCTGGGAGGACGCCGCTGGTAATAAGACAACTGCTCTGAATCAGCAGCGGGCCCGGGCCGCCGCGGCCTCCAGTGCCCCCCCGTCTCCGCTCCCCACCCCCGTCATCTTGCAATCATCAACGGCATTAACCCGGGTCGAGGAAACAGGCTCTCGGGTTAGTGGTGGGAGGCTGTGAAAACAGGGGGGCGGCCAGTCGAGGAAACCCGATCGCTATTCATCAAGCTCGGGAGGCGAGCAGGGAGAGGAGGAGGAGGAGGAGGAGGAGGCAGAAGGAAAGGGAAAGGGCCCCCCTGAGCTGCTGGCTCCCGGCGACCCGGGCCGAGGCAGTTCAAGCAGGCTGCCTGGCGGAGTTATCTGGAGGGCTGAGGAGACACACGCCCACCCCTCCCCGCAAGTCGCTGGCCCGCACACGGACTCACTCTCTCCCCCCCTCACCCAACCAACCCTACTCGGGTTTTCTAGCCCCGCCTGAGCTCTGGTACGCGCTGTGCCAATCCCCCGAGGCAAAGCGCTCTCGCGTCTTGGTCCAACCATCTGTTTCTCTTTAGCCTTGTTGTTGTTTGTTCTTGTTGTCTTGTCTGAAGCTTGGAGTTTTGCAGGGGCTCGGACGGGGCGTGGGGGAGAGCGGGACTCTCTTGGTCCCCCCCGCCGGGGGCCAACGGCGCGACCTTGCGCCAAAGCCGCTCGGAAATAAAAGTGCGGAGAAACGTATTAAGCGGTTGATGTGCATGTGGGGGAAAGAGGCGTGGGGGTGGGGGTTGATTGGTGTGTTTTTTTAAGCATTTGTTTGCTTGTTGATGTAATTGAAGACACTGTTAAACCGAGATTTACAAACAACGCATTTTAGTTGCTTAACCGCTCAAAGACAGGAAAGCCATGCAGCCTTGGCTGTAAAAGTCCTTGTTCAAATTTAAAAAGAAAAAGAAAAAGCAACCCTAGCGGCCGGCAGTATTTCTGCAGCTCTAATTCAAGAGCTGTCTTCTCTTTAAATCTCAAAACAAATGTTGGGCGTTTCCATGGAGATTTACATGCAAGTAAACTCTGCACTGTATATTTTGCGCTTGGCAGGAGCTCTTTTTTCAAACTGGAGAGACTGTAGGTGCGCAGCCCTGCGTGAGCGTCCTACCTGACAGATGGACTTAGTTACTTACCGTATCTATTTACATGTATAGCTGCCTTTCCGTTAAAATGTGCTGAAACGACTGATTAAGATGCAGCTCTTTTGGTTTCGGAGAAATGTATTAGGCTAGGAACCAAGAAACTGTTTATTAGGCAAAGGAACTTACTCGGAAGAATCAATGTCGTGACTTTAGCCAGACTGACTTCTAGATAAGTGACAGAAGTAGTATTCCAGTGTAAACTGTACATATCCTTCCTCCATTTGGAAGTTTGGAAGCAACTGGACACAAAGAGAGAGAGAAGGAGGGGAGGAAACGTCAGGAAAAGATGGATATACGTTATAGTTTAATTTAGCATATTTAGAATTCAATTATTCACAAGATTAAAGAAACCGTAGTTTAGCACGCGCTGTGAAATCATCCATTGCTTTTAATAAGAACGTCACTGGACTATTTTTTTTCCCCCAAAGTTGAGGTGGTCCAGCAGTAATTCTCCATCCCTTTGAATAAGGTAACATCCGCAGGCAAAAGCACATGCGGACTTTCCCCTCATCATAAAAGTTCAATGAAATCGCAAATAGGCTGTCCGTGCTGGGATCCGAAACACGTGTCTGTGGGTGAGACTCCCCCACTTCAAGCCTCTAGATGAGGGCGACAGCCTTCCCTTTTCCGGGATTGTGAACCGACCTGGCTGTGCCGGTTCAGCTTCTCCGGGGAAAAGGAGAGAGGGGAGCGGCAGTGGGAGAAAGGGGGATGGGAGAATCCCAGGCCAGAGTTCAAGTCCACCTTGAGCAGCCAGCCTCTTTTCATCAGACCAGTCTATTTGATCGGATTGTTGGGCGGGGGGCTTTAAATGAAGGGAGATTCCTCCTGAAGGAGAAGCCGCGTATAAATCTAACTAAAAAACGATTTATATTGCTCTTACCTACTTCTTAACCTGTACCCAAATGAACCCTCCGCTTTTTTTTTTTTTAAGGCGGTTCTGTCAAAAAAAAGAAAAAAAAGGAAGCTGCCTCTTGGTCATTTAATTAGGAAGGCCAGCAATCCAGGAATCTGCCGCGGGAGGGGTCCAGGGCAGCAACTTTGTCCCTGCACTTTCCTTCTTCCTCGGATACTGTTTCTTCCGCTAACCGCCCCCCCGACCTGCGCTGTCCACTTTCATTGGGCTTTTTTCAAGTGACGGCGCCCAGAAATAAATCCCCTTTATATACAACTGGAGCCTCTGCGGTATAGGGCAAAAAAGTCAAGATGGGGATCACGACTGTAGGATCAACACAACCTCCTGTCGCATTTTTGGATAGTTCAACCACATCGGCCTCCATCTTGACTCTTTTGACACACATTCTTGTTTGACGGAGCTTAGCCCCAGCGTTCAACCTTCTGCCGTAGATGAAGTGGAAGGCCAGTGGCGACGCTTACTGAGGCTCCTTTTATTGTTATACAATGTAAAGAGATCATGGGTCTCTATATTTTATGAATTAAGTGTCAGGAATAGAATTCTTTCTGGAGGAAAAAAAGATCAGTGTCCGTCCTCCCCCGACCAAGTGATATCCCAATGACTGCTATTCCCATCGACTGATAGGAAATGGGAGACGTAGTCCGACCAGCCTTATAGGTTTGGCCAGGGGAAGACCAGGAATATAAGCAGGAAACCCAATTCAGCTGACAGGATAAACGTATCCAGTTAATCTGTTTTTTTTTGGGGGCGTAAACCCGAGTGGCTAATGGTCACTTAGGGCTTGGTCCAATATGAGTGGAACCCCGACTGGCTAGAAACATCTGGATGGGAAGAGAGTAGAACTGGTGCCCGAAGGCAAAGTCTGGAGCATGGGCATGATTGGCACCAGAGGCAGCGATTCCGCTTCTTGCCCTTGGCTGCTCATAATTCCAGTCCCCCTGATTTCAAGAGTCCCATCTGGGTCCATCTAAAGAGGGAACCCAGGAGACCAGGGCCAAAACTGATCTAATTGCATATTGGATTTCCTGTGAGCTAGTTAATGTCTAGGAATATCAACCGTTGCCTCCAGGAATGTAACAGATACTAGCAGCGAATCCGCATCTGCTGTTTTTGATAGCCGCAAAAGAGCTATCCGTCCATCACTCCCGGGGAAACCGGGCGAGTACATGCCGGTGGACCAGAATTGTAACCTTTACATTCCTTTTGAAGCCCCGCCGTGCTGCCCTGCCCGCTTTAGGTTTAGACGTAAATGCTGGATAAGCGAAAGGTTCCTGCTCCCTCTTCTCTCGTTAGTTTCGTTCTCAATGGGAGAGGCTGGGTCGGGTTTTACTCAATCTAATGAGACGCCTCTGTCTGGCCCTCGTTTTTCTCTCCTTAGGCCTCGACTCGGCTTTTCTTTCCATTTGCTCGCTCTCCTGGAAGAGTCCAGATCAGTCACCGATCACCCCTCGCTCTGGGTTTCAGAGAGGGCAAGGCAGTCAAGGGCGACCCATTAAACCGGAGACAACCGGGTTGTTGGGCGGCTACGAGCCCAGACGAGGACGGGAATCCTTACCTGTGCCTCCTGTGGAAAGTAGAAAGGGCACATTCTGCTCGCTGACTTGGCCCGCGATTTGATCTGGCTGTTTTTCTCACCTTAACCTTCCACCCCGGCACCCACTTCTCCGTAGTAAGCCCCGGGCAGCGCTTGCACTTCCCGCGGCCAAATTCTTAAGAGGCTGAATTAGAACTTGGTCTCTCGGGTTCCGCTTCAAGACTAAGCCGGCTTCGAGTTCCCATCCCGGAAAAAAACATCCGATGCACTGGATATAGTGTATACTGTCAAGTCAAGGCACATATTGTGAATGGGGGGTGCAGCCCTGAACTGGGATCATAAGGGAGACTCTCAAATCATCTCTGATCTTGGTTTGTTTTTCCAGAAGCAAACTCAGGAGCTTCCTCAGAGACAAATGCTCATTTCATTGGAGAAATGTACCCAAGGGAACGCAATCCCTTATGAGAAACCTAGGGCTGGGATTCTAGTCACGTGAATTCAGTGGGGAAAAGGTAACAAGGGCACTTTCAGCGATTCTCCAGACGAATGGAAAGATGCAGGTGTCCCGTTGATTTTTACTGGGAGAATAAGAAACCCTCCGTGGACTTGGAAGTCACTGCCCTGATATGCTCCCAGACAAAACCAGTGCAATATTTCAGAGGTGGGGAACGACGGCCCCTTGATGATTTGTTGACTTCAACTCCCAGCATTCCTGAGCCAGCTACGTTGAAGTCCACAAGTCATCAAGGGGCCACCGTTCCCCCACCTCTGAAATATCGGGCCATTTAAACTCAGGAAAGTAGTCTCAGACCCGAAACCATCGCCAGTTGTCCATAAAAAAGATTAATAAACAAAGCTCATTAAAGCCAACTTCTGTATTCTCAGGCATGACTAGGATATTTCTTCCCTGATGGCGCCAAAGAAGGCCAGCTTGAAATGCGCTGTTCCCTTCACCACAATCCCTACCCGGCCTTTATTGCATCTGTTCTGGCTCGCGGCCAGGGACGCAGAAAATCCTGAGGGGAATTGAACTTCTCATTACGCAAACCGACGGAAGTATTTTTCTCTGGGCTTGGCTACCACCTTCTGCAGGATGTCTCAAGCTGGAATGGGGGGCGGGGGTAATTTATCGGTGGAGACGATCTGGTGACATGAAGACTTCCCTGGGGCTTCTTTGGACTGAGTTGTCTGCTGGTGCTGGTGCTTCTCTGGGGAGCATCTCCAGAATTTGAATGTGGTACAATAAAAGCAACCTACGAGGCGGAAAGAGAGAGGAGAGAAAGGCAAATTTTCCTTCAGTCGAATGAAATAACTCGGTTTGAGGAGGTGGGTGCCGATCAATCCTGGTCTCTTTCTTATGGAGTGGAGAGAACTGGTTGAACCTCGAGGCTTCCTTGCCAGGGAAATTGGCAAACAAGCCAGCCAAAGCTTCAACGCCTCTTCTTTTTTTGTGTGTGAGATGCAGCTATGAGGAAAAGCGGGATTTTTTTTTTTAACATTCTAAATCGGGGTGTCCAACCTTGGCAACTTTAAGACTTGTGGACTTCAACTCCCAGAATTCCTCAGCCAGCAAAGTTGGCTGAGGAATTCTGGGAGTCGAAGTCCACAAGTCTTAAAGTTGCCAAGGTTGGACGCCCCTGTTCTAAATAAAGCTTAGAATTCCCTTAAAGGGGAAATGGTGCGGGAACGACACCCCGTCTTTTCCCCCAAATACAATTGTGTCCCTCTGCTCTGCTCTTTCCTCCTTTATCTTGATGACACCATAGAGAGAAAGGTGTCAAAAATGGAATTGGGGACCCATGGATAAGGAAAGAACTCAAACAGCAAGGAGCCCCAGAGTTAGGCTGATGAGCAAGAGGGAAAGGTGAGCCCGCGTTTCTCGACACTCCCGAGACGCTCCTCCAATCCCACCACAAGTCACCTGATTTCACCGACAAGGGAACGCATGGTAAGCAGGACAGGCTTGAACCATCTTCAAGCTGGTGGCATGAAGGGAAAGGCTGCTCTGAACCCAACCATTTCTCCATGGCCGGAGCCTGCAGTTGAGATGAGGGCACCATTGTGTGACCGAGGCAGCGCAGCGTGACTGCTCCTTGCGTGCGTGTCCATAACTCTCAATTGGGGTGTGTGTGTGTTACCTTTCTGCTGGACCTGGCTCCAGTTTGAAAAACACACCGCAGTTTTTCCCCCTCATGTGACTTGTGGTTATGCCAAAGAGATTGTATAGGATCGCGTTGTCAAAGCTACTCACCACCTGCCCTCCTCCTCCTACGTCTAAAGATGGTAGATTTGGTTCCCCGGGGGTTACTGAAAGGTGGGGGACCCTCCCAGAGGTTCAAAGCTGAGGAGCACTACTCCCAGGTAACTTAGTATATTGCTGCTTAGTATTGTAATAATCCGAGGGTTTTCAAACTTGGCAAGTTTAAGACTTGGGGACTTCCATTCCCAGAATTCCTGAGCTACCATGACTGGAGGAGGAATTCTGGGAGTTGAAGTCCCCAAGTCTTAAAGCTATCAAGTTTGAAGAGCCCTGTAATAATCTATCCAACTTGACCCGCTTCTAAATGTTCAGCCATATCCTGGCAGTTGACAGCGCCGAAGGAGAACGTACTCCGTCTACCCGTTAAATAGCCACACACATAAGAATCTGCACAAACACACTGAAGGCAGAGGAGAGGGGAGGGGGAGCCAACTTCTCCTGCCGCAACCCTCCCTGCCTCTGGGGCTCGACCCCGTTTCAAATCCCGGCTCCATCGTAACGATACCTAGCACACTGTTTCTTTCTTTCAGGTCGAGTTTTTTTTTTTAGCATAATTGAGTTAGTCACAACATTATCTGAAAATCTCATCCCGCGCAGCTCTCGGGTTCTCTTTAAAAAGAGTCACCCAACTAGGCGTGCAAAACTGGGCAGGGTTCTTCCCGCAAAGTGCCTCCTCCCCTGCCACCACTCAGCCGAGGCCTCACCGAAGGTGGCTTTGGGTATTTAGCCGACCAGGGAACTGTCTCCAAGCTGCACCCCAAGAAGATTCGCGTCAGACCGAGGCGTTTCGTGAACAGCATGCCACCCGGAAAAGCGTCCTCCCTCCCCACTATCACCACCGCTGAATTGGAAAACTGCTTAAAAATGAAAAGTAGTTTTGAAGCTGGCCCCCTTCTTTATTTGAAAAGGGGTACCGGCTGGCTTGCCCGGATTCCTTTCCTTTGTTATTTTTCTTATACTTAAAAAAATGGTAGGGGTTTTTGGCTTTGTTGAGGGGTTTGCAATCCTTGAAAGTCCCTTGGAATTCCAGGAGTTTTGTGCCGATATTATTGATCTATAAGAGGCATGGCACTAGAAGAATTGCAGCGCAACTGGTAATATTGGCTATTGAAAAATAGCTGTTCAGTTTCGATCACAAAAATGACTCCACCGCTGTGCCTAGAAAAGGACCTGTGTGGTCCTAGAATTTACAACACCGTCAAACATGCTAATAATCTTCACGGTCAACATCTTTGCTACTGAGTACATTAGTTTAACCGTTGCTATAAAAATTGTTTTAACTGTTGAAATTTAGCAGGATCCAGAACAAAGGGTGCCTTTAATTCCTATAGGTTCTATACACAAAGCAAGAGACTCGGGGATTCTGCTAGACTAATTTTTTTGAAAATTGTTCCCTGACCAGCTTAAACTTTTTACATTTTGCTGGGTTATTATTTTCTCTCTCTCTCTCTCTCTCCCCCTCCTTCCCTCCCTCCCCGTCTCTCCCTCTGTCTCTCTCTCTCTCTGTCTCTCCTTCAGTGCACATGCACATTCTTGTTTTTTATCTTCTCAGCCACCCTATGAGGTAGGCTGTGCTCAAGAATTCCAAAGGTTCTCAAGATACTTCATTGAAACTACACGACTGAGCGAGCATTCTGCCCTTTCCTCCAATGGCTATTCTAGCGCTGCAAAGAAAGATTAGGTTTACCAGCGTGGAAATGTTATCACACATCTAAGAGTTGTAACTATTAGCCATGTGGATTTGAAAAAGAAGCTACCAATGTAAGTGGTTTTAAAGGATAACATGGAATTACTGTTCTCAAAAGAAGAGTTTTGATGATTAGAGGTTATCCTGATGCTCTTTCATTTGAGAGACAAAAATATCCGTTTTATTCTTCCGAAAGCAAATCAGCACAAGATCAAGAACAAAAAACATGTAGAGATGTTTCAGTTACATCCAGCCTGGAATCCTGTTAGCAATTTACAATCCGCAAAACTGCTCGCAGGGATATCTGTAGACCCAGCCCGGTTTACAACCCGGTGCACAACCCAGTTTAGCAGTGGCCACTCTTGACTTTTTAAGTGAAAATACCGTAGACTTCTGCTAGGAGCCAAGAGGTTTCTCTGTAGGGAACTTAGCTAGTATGTTTGTCCAATACTGCCTTGATTTCCCTAAAGGAAAGGCGGAATAAAAGCAAGCACATTCTTTGAAACAAATTTAGAAATCGGATGATTTACTGGCCGTTGGGTTTATTTAAAAGTTTACTGATTTTTATTGGGTAGATTAAAGGCCAGAAATTAAAATGCCAATGTTTAGGATTTCGTTTTTGGCTGCAATTCGTCAAACACTGAATAGTTCCTATGCAGCACCTGCTCAATATACAGGAGTATCTAGAATAATGTAAGCCGAGTGAATAAGATTTATTTCCCCCGCCCCCCCAAAAAACCCAGTTTTTTGGTTTACTTTTTATAGAAACAAGTTCTCTTGAACATCTAGGAAGTTTTTGTCGAGTCCAAATGCAAAGAAACTGTAGTATTGGTGCTGCAAAGCTCCAGGCGACCACAAGGAGGAAGCAAAGAGCAATCTTTACTTCACTAGTGGTGGCCCGAAATTTGACAGTTCAGATGAAGTAGACCTTAGTGCAGACTTGTCGATGCTTTCCCCTGAAATGGCTATTTTCGTTCGGACTAATGGGAAGGAGACCCAAAAGCCTCAGACTTTGATCCCTTCTGCGGATCGCCATTTGACCTGAGAAGCCTCCCCCTCTCCCCGCACTTCAGATGAAAATTCATTCCCCGAAATGCTGGGGAGAGCAGTTTGACGAAAAGGTCCTAATCGGGACATTGACTGGTGACCCATTGACTGGGTTTCTGGCTCGAGCAGCCGAACAGAATTGAAAAAACGTAAAGGTGAAAAATGTGAATAAACTTTACTCCGTCAACAACCCCCCCTCTGGCTGATCCCAATCCCAGCTGAGCCTCGTCTTGCTTTGCTTCTTCGGAAGGCGAAGTCAGCGCCGGCTCCATCTGTACATTCAAAAGAGGTGGATCGGTCCCAGGGCTTTGGGACCTCCGCTCTTTTCCCTTCTGACTTTTCCCAAGTTTTCCCCCCCCCCTAAATGTTCTGCCCTTCTCAAAGGACGGGGTTGGGTGAAGTCGGTACGCTTTGCGCGATCAATGAGTTCCCTAATCTGCTTCTGCTTGAGTCGACGTCCAGGATTTGATGAGACATCCCCCCCCACCCCAGTTCAAAAGTGGCTAATAATACCGGGCTCGAGAGACCAAGGAATCCACGCCGTTTTTCCCATAGGACGGGGAGGGGAGAGGAGGGGAGGGGGGCTTTTCCCATGGTGATGCAGAGCAGGAGGGTATCTTCAATCAGCCCCCAAGAGAGAAACTGACGTCTCTTCCGGCGAAGGAGAACAGCTGCTGGTCTCTTATCGCTCCCGCCCCTTCCCAATTCCGACTCCCTCGTCCTTCTCAGCTGCCCTGGATCGGAGCAAGTGAACTCATTTTGCGTCAAAGAAACCCTTAGGAGCAGAAAGGGGGGTGGGGGGCTGCCGCTCTACATCTCTGCTTCCTTTCCAGTTTCGCAAAGACCTGTTGTGTGTTCCCGGGACACTCTGGATCTGTGGCGTTTCAATCTAAGGGGGATATTGGGCTTCCAAGTGGTTGGAGGGCTTCGTTCATACATTCACTACGTAGTTCTTGCAAACCCGTACAGGACACGAGCTGCTGTTGTATTTAACCACAGGTGGGAAATGGGGTTGCGAGCGAAGGGCTTGCCGGTGGCCCACCTAAATATTCACTTCAGGGGTGACCCTGGAACTTAGAGCTCCCAGAATGACATTTGGTGTCTAACGCAAGCTAATGGCAACTCGCTGTCCCACCATATTCAGCCTAAATATTTGTAGCGCCGTTTCTGCTAGC
The DNA here is from genome assembly GCF_049901715.1 of Pseudonaja textilis. NCBI lineage: Eukaryota > Metazoa > Chordata > Lepidosauria > Squamata > Elapidae > Pseudonaja > Pseudonaja textilis. The sequence continues at coordinate 41,621,455 of NC_141990.1, forward strand.
TAACATAACACCTTTAGCACTCAAGCTATATTTTGGTTTTGTTGAGGTTTGGAGCCTTAAAACTAAAGAGATTCCCGTTTGTTCGGGTCTCCTTTGTCTGCCTTTTATTGTTCCTGGACAAGCAACTTAGTAACTTCGGATTAATTGGACTCCACAGCCTAATTAATTTCAGCGATTCGATCTCGTACGGGAGCTCTTCTGACGATTTCAGTGGCAAAAGCCGTTTCCTTATCTTCTGCCTGTCTGCTTGGTGGGATTTAGGTACTGCAGGCAACAGTTAAGAAGATTGGACTATATATAATAAGCCTTTCTTTCCTAGGACAGAGGGGCTCCCCTGTCCCAAAACGGTCCTCACAGAATGGGAGATAAATCTTACGGACTTCCATCTTCTGTGCGGTGCAGTCTGGAAGTGCAGCCGAGATGAAGTCGGCGGGAAAAGCTTCGTCTCCCGATAACGCTCTTCGTTCCTTCGTGCCTGTTTGTTTGCTGCGATTTGGAAGCAGTTACGGCCCTGAGAGATGTAACCGCTTGGGATCGAGAGCCCCTTTCGACTCGACCGCCAGGCTCCCAAAGCCAAGTTACAGGCAAGGAAAGTGGAGGCAGCACCTCCTTTAAAAACTACCTCCAGCAGCCGGAGAAAGAAACGCGGATGATATGCAGCGCATCAAAGAGTGAAGTTGTTAGAACAACCCAAAAGGCTCCGGGGTGGACGTACCCCGCGTCCGGAACCGAGGAGTTTCCCCTTTTTTTCCCCAAATCACGACTTTTCAGAGTGCTAGAAAAAGTATTTCCAACAAGATCTAAACTTTTCTCTTAAGCAAAAAAAAAAAAAAAAAGGTTGTACTCAATTTCGGAGCGAAAAAGCCGTTCTTGACACGAATGGAGGTGTCAGTGAAGCCTCTTGCTCTTCAAAAGGAAGTTCCGTTCACTTATCACACAAACCCTGGAGAGCGGCCTTTGGACCCGGTGTCCTGGGCTGTTTTTCCGGTCCCATCAGGGTTTTCGGGTCTTTAGGTGATTACCATGGGACATAGCTGAGTTTGCTAGTCTCTCCACACCCCCGCCCCATTTGTCCGAGTTCTGGAGGTTTCTGCGCGTCCCCGGGCTCTCGCCTGGCTCTATCTTCCAGAGATCCATGAAAGCGGCTGCGGGAGCCATCCTCCTGACATCCCGTCGCTCAGGCAGCAGGGCTTCTTCTCGGTTTTCTTCCTTGCCCCTCTGTCAATGGGCTGAGAAAGGCAACAGACCAGGGGTCCCCAAACTTGGCAAGTTTAAGACTTGTGGACTTCAACTCCCAGAATTCTCCAGCCAAGTGGAGAATTGGCTGGAGAATTCTGGGAGTTGAAGTCCACAAGTCTTAAACTTGCCAAGTTTGGAGACCTCTGCAATAGACTTAAACGCGCTTGTCCTATGATTCAGTTTCCCCGGGAATTAATTCTCGGGGCTTTAGGGTGAGTTCCTCCCCTCTTATCTTATCGCGAGCAACCCCAGAATTGGGGGCTTGGTATTTAACGAAATACTAACTGAACATAGACGGAATGCTTTTCCTCATTCCATTTATTATAACCAGCTATGAGAGATAAAATCAGGGAGTAAGAATTTGGGAGATCAATCCGTTGGTCAGCTTGGAGTCCGGGAACATTTTCGACCGCTAAACTCTCTAGATCAACCGCCAAGCTCTGCAGGAAAGGAAAGGAAAGGTCGATCCCCGTAATTAACTGTGGACTTGTGTATTTTTTTCAGGACTTAAGTAGCCAAGGGACAAGAAGCGACCAATGGAAAAACTTTGAGGGAGTCAGCAATGTCTAGTGAGACTGGGAACGCAGCTTGCGATCTTCAATTATCCTGCCAGAACTGAATTTTCACCCACTTGTTGCTCCAAATTGCCTTTGACATTCATTTGCAGATGTCTGTCGGCTTTTTTCTTTCATTTGATCTCCTTCTATCACTTTTACCCCACTTTCTATGTAGAAGGAAGAGGTGAAATTAAAAAGAGGTGGAAAATAAAACTAGGAAAAGCGCACAGGTATCTCTTATTTCTATCGCAATGAAACGATTCCTAGATTATAGCGGGTTAGTGGATGGATAGATTGATAGATGGATAGGGCATTCTCTGCTGAAAGGGTGGACCGGGCTTCGCGCTTTCTCACCTGCAACTCAGGTGTGTGTTTTTTGAACAATGAGAGAAAGAGCGAGGGAGAGGGAAAGAGAGATGAAAAAAAGCGTTCTTTGTCAAGAAAAGCTGAGAGAAGTTTCTAACGAAGCAATAACGAGCCACTGTATTCTCTATTTGTCTTTCAAAAGTCGTTTCCCCACTGTCCGAGGCCCACAAGTAAATCATTTTAGGATGGACTGGCGCCTATGTCTTTAATGTTTGGCTTGATTTTCTGTATGGTTACTTTAAAAACCACTACTGAATTCAGTGGACTTACTTCTGAGTAGTTGTTCTAAGGGTTACTTAAGCTGCAGTCCTAACCTTACCTTTTTGGAAACATTTCTTACTGCTTATCTTTAGATCAATGAATGCATTTAAATAAATAATATACGCATTTGGAAAAAAAAACTCTTTGTTTTTACAGCTTTTTGCAGCTTTCAAGGAATGGTGATGGTGGGGGCAACAGTTTATCTGCAAACAATACTTTAATATCGCTCTTCCTTTTCATTTCAGGGTTGCAACTGAGTTTGAAAGCAGAATGGTTTTAGAAAGCTGGGGCTGGCGAGCAGAAAGGCTACAGCTTGAAATGATAAGATTCCACTTAATGACTCTCCAAATTGTCTTGAGATAGGCAGCCCAAACTGTAAACAAAGGGAAAGTACATTATTTGAAAGGGGGGAAAAAACACCGTGGTTTCACCTTTTTAAAAAAGTGAAGGGGCTAGCCATGTATATTTTTTTAAAAAAAAGATTCATTTTCTAAGTTAATGGGCAGTAAGAAATTCAACGTTTCCACCAGAGCTTCCACCAAAATCTTCAGCAATTCTGAGCTGCTCCCAGGCTTCCTACACTTCGCCCACCCCACCCCAAGTTGGGAGTTCTGAAATCGTGAAAAGCCCTCCAACTAGGGGGTCTCTTGCCGTCTGGGGAACAGGGGGTTACTGCCGTTGTTCTAGCGCCCCCGCTGTCAGTCTGCAACCAGCCCTGGGTGGATCTCGAGGAACCCTTTCCCTTTTCTGTGTTTTGCAGTGTCAATCACGGGCACATATTGCTTTCCCCTCCCTCACCTCCTTCGTTCCCCCCACTCCCCAACTACCATTTAGTAACATCCCAGCTCTGAGAGTCCGCCTCTGAGTGGCTCGCAGCAATCTGTCAACTGAGCCGGGCAGCCACCTCACAACAGATCCGGTTACTTTTGATTGACAGCGTCACCATGGCAAATAATTTGATTAAAACTATTGTCTTCTCCCCCTTGGCAGTCCCCGAGTCAGATAACCGGACCAATCACTGCGCGGCTAATCACTTTTTCATGCCAGTTTAGAACAACATTTGGAAGGAGAGAGAGAGGCAAGGAAGAGCAAAAAGGAAAGGGGAGGGGAGGACGGGCGGGGGGAGGGGAAAGAAGACAAGAATCGGCAACGAAAAGAAAAGAGAAAGGGAAGAGAGGAGAGGAGGAGGAGGAGGAGAAAAAGAAGGAAAGGGGAAGCCGGGATTTAAAGGACTTGATTCCATGTAAGCGATCCTATGGCAGAAAGGAGGGGAAGAGAGAGAGGGAGCGAGGAGCGAGCGAGCGAAAGAGGAACTTGCGAGCCGGGCCAGGGGGTGGGGAGTGGGAAAGTTCCACTCTTGCAAGCGCCCCTTCCCTCGCACAATAGAGGCGCCAAGTTTGACGGTCGGAACTCGGGGACTTACAAACCAACCCGGAGCCCCAGAGGCCGGGCGTCGGCGCGGGCGCTGCGCGGGAGCCTCCCTCGCCCGCGAAGCTTCTCCGGCTCCATGGGCGCCCCGGCCGGGACAGGAGCAGCCGCGCTGACCTAGCCCCAGGGCTTTGCGCTCGCGGAAGGCAGCCGCTCGGGCGCGCCGTGGTTGGCTGCTCTCTCGCGGAGCCCTTGCCTCATTGGCGCCGGGCGTCGCTGGCTCGCGGCCCCCCACCCCCTCCACGACCGCCTCTCCCTCCCCCTCGGCGTTTCTCCCCCCACCCCGCCACCCCAGGCGGTGCCTGCGGGGCGCTGGGTCCGGACGGGTGCCCCCTTTCGGCCAGGGCAGATGCGATAAGAGAGCCGGCGGCGACGGCAGGAGGGCCTTCCCGGGCGCGCCACCATGTCCATGCTGCCCACTTTTGGCTTCACCCAGGAGCAAGTGGCCTGCGTGTGTGAGGTGCTCCAGCAAGGGGGTAACATCGAGAGGCTGGGCCGCTTCCTCTGGTCGCTGCCGGCTTGCGAGCACCTCCACAAGAACGAGAGCGTCCTGAAGGCCAAGGCCGTGGTGGCTTTCCACCGAGGCAACTTCCGCGAGCTCTACAAGATCCTGGAGAGCCACCAGTTCTCGGCGCACAACCACCCCAAGCTGCAGCAGCTCTGGCTCAAGGCGCACTACATCGAGGCCGAGAAGCTGCGGGGGCGACCCCTAGGGGCAGTCGGCAAGTACCGGGTCCGCCGCAAGTTCCCCTTGCCCCGCTCGATCTGGGATGGCGAGGAGACCAGCTACTGCTTCAAGGAGAAGAGCCGGAGCGTCCTGCGGGAATGGTACGCCCACAACCCTTATCCGTCCCCCAGGGAGAAGCGGGAACTGGCCGAGGCCACCGGGCTCACCACCACCCAAGTCAGCAACTGGTTCAAAAACCGGAGGCAGCGGGACCGGGCGGCGGAGGCCAAAGAAAGGTACGAGTAAGTAGAGCCGTTGCTCCCTTCCGCTACTCTGCAAGGGGAAAATGCTCTGCTTCGGGGACGGTCGGGAAGGCTTAGCCCGAAGGGCGCTGCAGTGGCCCGGGGGGAGGGGTAAAGCTCTCTTCCCTTCCGAGCTAACCCTCGGGGGCTCGGGGCTGCGATTAAGAAAGGCACCCGCAACCTGGGAACGCTGCAAAGGAAGGGAACTGCAGGGCTTCTCTCTCCGCGCTGAAACTTTTTCTTTTCTTTCCTTTTTTTAAAAAAAAAAGTTTTGGAAAAGTTCGCTTAGGGAGGGGGATGTCTAAGGGAATCGGTTACCGCAGGGACCAGTTTGTTTTATTCTAGAGCAAAATCGGGCTGGGGCCAAGATAAATAGTTCTGATTCGACTTGGATTTCAAGCCACGTCTTCGGAAAAGTTAGCCTATACTAGATACAGAAGTTAAGTTTTCAATGAACGGGAGTGGAGAATTAGAAAGAACTTTCTTGAAGGGAAGCCAACTGGCATCGTTCCTTTTATCCGTGTCTCTCATTTCCTAGTCTAACATCACAAAAGACAAGAACACAAAAGACAAGAACTGTCAAATTTGCCAGTTGAGGCTATTTTTGCCAGCTCAGAAGTAAAACCCATACAGATCAAAAGTAGCCTTTCGAATTTCATTTTAATTGTAACAGCGGGTTTAGTAAGAGCAATGCCCCCAAATCTATAACTGAGAAATAAATGGATCACCATCATCCAAGATGTCGCAAGCGCTGATTTGTATGGGGGGAAAAAGACTTATTTAGCCAATTGTCAATAAGCACAAAAATAGGTGTTTTAATATCTTTTTATCTGTATCTAAATAGTACTGAATGTCATTTCACTGTCGGTGTATGCATCCTGCTTTTCAAATGAGGCAAAGAGGCCTCCAGCACTGGATGGGATACTGTATTCTTCCCAGGAGGTGCTTGTGAGTTGAATAGTGTCTAGGGTTCACTCCTAAATCTCCAACTGGCTTTTTTTTTCAACTGCCTTGAGTTTTTCTTAGATGTCTGTTTAGTGGGCTGTGAGGTGTATATTTGAATAAGTGGTCTCTAGACTTTGTGGGTTTTTTTGTTTTTTGTTTTAATCTAACTCCATTCTTTAAAAACACACCCGCTTGCACACATTTTCTCGAAAATAAATCCCAGGAGTTTCAGTACCGTTTAAAGCTTGACCCTATAGCTGCTTATCTATCCGGATGCAAGTTCCCTTTCACTTCATGAAGACTAGCTTCCGTGTCAATAGGAAGGTTGGTGGAGCTTCTAGACATTAGATCAAGGGATAGTGCGCCGAGAGCCCCCAAACTTCCATACTATCAACACAAACAAGTTATATTTATTTCTAAGAAACAATGCAGATATTCAAGTTCTATAGGAAAACCGTGTATTTCTTCTCTCTTCCCGCACGCCTTTTTCTCCCCCTATTTCTGTTCCTTTTTGCTGAACTTGCCCTTCTAAAGCAAGGGCCTGGGATCTTCCCACTGACAGGAACCCTGCCTGGACCGATTGCTTTTAAGATTTTAAGTCTGCTACCAGAATCACCGGTGGCTAGGTCCTGGGCCTTCCTTTTGGGTCCTTCGGGAATTTCAGTGTGCGCCTAGATGGTCCCAGACCAAAATTATCTTCTGGGAGATGATTTTGTCCAAAATCATCCCTGGATTCTTGGTTTGATAGATTTGTTTTTTTTTCCTCCAAGATCTAATGTCTGGGACTCTGAGATTCTGGCAGAAAGAGAGAAAGACACCCCAGGCCCCCCAAGACGAAGACAGTAAACCAGAGGCCCTCTCCATAAATATTGCAGAACAAGGAGAGTTTTATGCTGGAAAAAAAAAAGAAAAAAGCAGGGGGATAAAGTCACTTAGCGACCCAACTGGATTAAGGAACTGTTGTGTTAAGGAAGTCTGAATTATTCCAAAACATCCAGCGGGTCAAGCAGAAGAGTTCCCAGACAAGGCGGCTGGCTATTCTGCAGATTTCCAAAGCCTCTTCCATGTGAACCCGCTTGTGTCCTGGATGCCCTTCTTATTGAAAAGCGATGAGAAGGATTTCTCTGACGTTCATTTCGGGCCCGTGTTTCAGAAATAGCTTCTTTCATCTAGGTTAGACTTCTACAGTAAGAGCTGTACCAGAAAGGAAGTAAGTAAGGAAAGTTTCCAGAGTTGTGCCAGATCATTTTGGGAGAGCAGCCTCTACTTCTTTGAATCTTGTAGTTCTTGCAGCTGTTTTCCCAGGGATTGCCTTGAGGACTACTGTTTTGATAAAGTCTCTCTCTCTCTCTCTCCTTCTCTCCCCATTCTCTCTCTCTCCCCACTTTATAGCTGAAATTGATATGAAAGTCTTGTAAAAACTGAATTAGAAAACCAGGTGCAGGCAGGAAGAGAAAACTTTGCATAATACCATCAGACTACATTAACTGCTCCGCAGCCCAAAAAAAGTGCATCTAAATAATAGGAGTTTGGAGGGTTGCCGTTTGATTTTCAGGAGGCCCAGTGCAATTAAGAAAGCCCTTCAAACACGCAGAGAGGGCAAATGTCAGTTCTTCTACAATAACCTACCTGAAAAGAGATGAATTTGACACAAAGTTATCCAGGTCCCTGGCTACTTTCATTGTTGGCACCCTCCTATCCAGTAAATAAAGGCAAAGATACTTTCCTAATGAGGCAAATATTGGTCGAAAATCAAATGCAAAGTACCAGCTCCCACCAACACCTTGGGTTAATAAAAATATATATATTATCTGCTTGGTTTATTAGACCTAATCTCTGTACTGCAATCCACAGTTCGGTAGGGGTAGGGTTTTTCCTGAGAAATCTCGGTAGGGTTTTTCCTGAGAAAGTTGACTGCAGTGCTGGGTTGGACAAATAAGCAAAAGTCGATTACACCAGGGGGGTAGCAATCACTCATCTAAATAAATAGCCCCACATTCCCAGAAAAGAGGCATGGCTTTGGGAAGTGAGACTGGTAGAATAGGGTCCTAACTACCCTAAGAAACCACCATTTAACACCTGCCGATCCTGCACATTTTAGAAAAGAGGGTTGTAAAACTTTAGATGCAGTTGCTGAAATACACCAGCAAACTACCAGGTCGACTTTCACTACTGCTGATGGACTTGGCATCCCAAATGGGTTAGAATGGCAAAACTTTGTGGGCCTCTGCTTCTTGAGAAGACTTTACACACAAGAATACAGACCGAGTCCTTCACTGAGTGGCCAAATATGGAACACCATAGTGCTGGGGGAAGGAATTGCAGGTGGCTATCGAGATTCAGACAAGGAAGGTTTCTGTTTACGAGCAACAAGGCTGGTTCACCTCCAACCTCTGCAGATTTGAACCCAATGTCTCTTCCTGCACGTACCCAGGCAGGGCACCTTCCCACCCTATAAATAACTTGACCAGTTGCGGAACTTTCAGGCCGGGATTCCTATCCACTGAGATCCAGGAGAGCAGAAGCTTCTTCTGGGCAACCATTTCCTAGCCACCTTGGTTTACGTGGGTGTAGCCTTCCGTTGAGAAGGTTATGGAAAACGAAGGCCTGTAAACGTGTCGCGTATTTCTCCCGGATTGTTAATAAACAGACTTGAAATTAGAGATCTTGAAAACTGGAAACACGGGGAGTGGGCTGGGCTAGAGGGGAGGAATGGCATTGCTTTTAGTTCATGGCTCTGGCAATCGATCCAGGGGATCCCCAGGTGTGTGCCGTTGGGTTCCCTTTCCCAAATCTGGAACCTTGAAAGGAGATTGAGCTGGGTAGCGTTTAACACGAGCATAAAGAGCCTCTTGATCCGAAAGCCAATTGTAAAGCACTGGATCGGATTCAAGGCATTAGGATCGAATTCATGCCAAGCATTTCCCTAGATGGACTTGAGCTACTTTTTTTTTTTTTTTTTTTTTGGTAGTGGAAGAGGAGAAGGGCTGCCCAGGCTGACTTGGTTTTTTTGAGACATCATCTTTAATTCCTACAAGCACCAACCGGAAGGCAGTAATGCGGGCGCACAGGTTGGCTAACGAAAAAGCAGAGCAAAATGTCTCCCTCCCCCAGTAGGAGCCAATTCATTGCCGGGTCCTCAAAGCAGGATTAACAAAAGTGATTTCGGGTTTTGAGAAGGTCGCAGGCATCGACCCAGCTGCCCAGCTGCCTTCACTTGACCAGAGGTTCCTTTCGTCTGAGCAAGGACGGCAGAGAAGCGTCCTTACTCAGAACTTACTTGCAGGGTAGTTCATAAGAGTCTTAGCCAATTGCTAAGACTACAGTGATATTGGTCTGACTCTAACTAGTCAGAAGACCACTAGTCAGAAGACCATATCAGAAAAGTGGTCACGAAAAGTGGCACTTAGACCGCAACCCCGACTTTTTTTTAAAAAAAAAAAAGAACTAGGGCATAAACCAGGATGCAAATTTATTTACATTTAATTAAAATGAAAAATAGTTGGTAGGCTTCCTCTCTGGTCTGTAATTTTTCTTACGGTGTACGACCTCCCTCGTTTCTGTTACATAAGAATTAACTTTGGTAACACGACCTTTGAAGGTCAGGAGTGGGGAGGAAGAGATGCACCCGAGGCTTCCTGGGGTCTTCCTGGGATAGAAAATGGGGGTACAGTATTAGAAGGCGCATTTAATGGGAATTTCCCGTTTAATTGGAGAATTTGACTTTTCGACCCTGTTTGAAACACTGCCTGAAACTCCAATGAATTGCACCTGGCCTTTCTAAGCTCATCAGAAAGCTCCCTTTGGTGCATATGATTAACATGAAAGACTCTTGAGGACAGTCTTATAATAAATACAAAACGTAATAATAATACTTATTATTTATGTGTTGTCTGACATTCAGCGACTATTCGCTTAAAGGGAAGCTCTCCTGAAAGTGTTGCCGTTTACTTTTGAGTAAAGATACCAGATCCGCATCCGCATTACCACCACAGCTTTTTCTTTTTAATATAAGTGCAGTCAAATTTAAGGCTGTTTTTGCTGTTGCCATGACGGTCACCCGCTGCTTAATACCGATATCTGGGCAACTGCGCTGACCTGAACTGAGTATCAAATGGGATCGGACTCCCTTTCTTAGCCACCTTATACTGCAAGTGATTTGGATCCAATTAATTTGGTTAATATCAATAAGAAGTCCCGTTTTTAATTCTTTTGTTTTTTAAATGGGATTCTTTGGGTTTAAACAAAAGTATAAAGCGTTACATTCAAATAAACGTAATCTCAGTATCCCCACAGGTCTTTAAAGAGAGATGCAGTGGAATATTTTCAAACTCAGGAGCCCTCTGTGTCTAAGGCAGCGTCTTCATAAGTTGGGAAAAGTTTTTTACTTAGACGGGGCGGTCGGCATACTCAGGAACCGCCATCAGCCACCTTTGAGATCAACCGCCATACAGATGACCTCCAAGGGACTGGATTTTGTCATCTCCTTTTTTGTTGTTCAAAATCAGCCTCAGTCAGCTCAACTAAAGACATTGCCTTCAAAATCTGAAGTACATTTTTTTTTTAAAAGAAAGAAGCTTCTCCCAGAGCGGGTGTATGAGCAGCATCTCATGAATTGGAGCGGGGAGGCTATTTTGAAAAGGTGGTCTTTTCTACCGGATTTTAAGTCGGGCCAGTAGCCTTTCTTGGGAACTGCCCATTATTGGCTGGAACTAATGATTTCCAGCTGAACCAAAAAGTTTCAGTAGCTGTGTGTGTTTATCCCTCTTTTCCTTCCACTTTGTTATGATTTTTTCCCCCTCCGGTTCTAAAGACACCCTGCTTTGCTTTTTCCAGAGGCTTGTGCCACCTGAAATATTAAGTATTTTATGGTGGTGGAAACTCACGAGAATTTGCTTGATTGGAGGTGTAGCAGAGGTAATGAAGCGAATATATCATGCACTTCACAAAACAAGTTTTCGTGTAAAGCTGGAATCCTACAAAACGGGTCAGAAACCTTCTAGAATCTAGACCAGGTTCAGATAAGGCTCTGAGCCCCGACCCAGCGTGTTTTGGGACCCAGATGATCTGATGGGTTGGTGATTCAATGTGTTGGATGAGCCCAGAGAATAGATTCAGTAAACCATGGTTAACTTACAAGGGAGCCACTTGGACGAAGGCAACCTCTTAACTTCAGTCTGCTCGCTTTAAAAGGCATTTATACCCTTTGACCAAAGCGGCCTGGAAGTGGAATTGTTTCTCTACATACAAGATATTTCTTTTTGACATAGCAGCTCGGTTTGGAACCGCTGACGTTCGGATATAAAAACTGGACCTCGCCGGCCCTCTTTGTAAGAATTGCGGAGATAAATCGAAGAAGAAATCCCCCGGTGGCCTTACTGCAAACTTGGAACCCTCCGGAGTAACCGACAAAGAGATGGCGACTTCCCTTCCAGGGTCTAAATCACCTACCAACCGCCCTCCGTCCACCTTTCCCTCCCTCATTTCCTCCTCGCTTTGATTTTGCTCGCTTTGGTGAAAGAAAGAAAGTTGTTTTATTTTGCCGTACTCTTTTCTCCTAGGTCAGCCTCAAACTGACCCAAGATGTCCCGCAAAGAGCTGCAGGCGCAAGTTTTGCGTCAACCCGATTTTGATTCCTCCCCTCCGCGTTTTTTCTTTAAAACTAACAGCTAGATCGCAGCAAATCACACCTCTTCTACATTGCCACCCTCCACTACCAACTTAAAGCCGAAAACGCAGCCGGGAAAAGCAAGCTGGCCTGGGCATTTATTTGCACTTCAGGCCTTTCCCAAGCGCGTGAAAAAGCTACTTCTTCAGGCTCCGTATCGAGAATCGGCGTTCCCCGTTTTTCAGAGGCCGCCGCAAACTTGGAAGAAGTCAAAACGAGCGAAGGGAAACGGATGACGGAAGTCGGCGGGCATTTGTTCTTGGAAGTGAGCATGCGCAAAGGATGCTATGCCGGAACTTAGCGTGGAAGCAACCCTCTCGACCCAAGCGGCGTTAGGGAGTGGTGCAGATCTTAGATTAACCGCGAAAGCTGGTGAGGATCAATGTGGGTCTGCAAGAGAAGGGGGCCTTATGAGGGGCTAATACAAAGCGTTATAATTGTCCCCGGCAATGATGTACTCCGTATATTTGAATAAGGCAAATAAACCCCGCGGCATCTTCCAATCTTCAAGAAGAGATTGGACTGCCATTTGTCAGAAATGGTGTAGGGTCTCCCGCTTGGGGGACGGGGGGGGCTTGGACTAGACTCCCTTCCAACTCTGATTATCTGTTATTCATTACCTAATGTTCCCCGGTAGCGTTAGAGCCTTGCTCCTACAACTTAGGCTCTCAAAGAGATTAATGGATTATATAAATGCCCCCGGGTCTGGGAGTGACTGCCAACCGAATGAAATGTTTAACCATTCTGTTCTAAGTTGGGTGTGAATCGCTTGGTGATTATCATTACTTTGCTGTTGTTGGTGGTTTTTTTTTTTTTTTGCATTCTCAATCCCTTTGGTAGAGTTGTGAATATGATTTACGACTCCCAGAGTAAATATTCTCAGTGGTACAGGGCTGTACACGACTTATGGCCACAAACTGAGCCCAAAATTTCTGTGAGACATTTGTAAAGTGAGTTTTGCTTCATTTTATTACCTTTCTTGCCACAGTTAAGTGAATCACTGTAGTTAAGTTAATAACATGGTTGTCAGGTAAATCGGGTTTCCCCATTGACTTTGCTTATCAGAAGGTTATAGAAGGTGATCACATGACCCCAGGACTACCATCATAAAAATGAGTCATTTGACAAGTACCTGAGTTTTGATCATGTGGCCATGGGGATGCTGCAATGGTTGTAAGTATGGGGGGAAAAGGTCATAAGTCACTTTTTCCAGTGTTGTTGTAACTTTGGTCACTAAATGAATTGTTATAAGTTGAGGACTACCTGTACTTACTTTCAGGTACCTGTCCACAGGTTCTTAGGCCCGTCCTGGCCTAGTTCTGTGTCTTCACTCTTACTGGGGACGTTAGTGAGAATTAGGGCTTGTGAGCTTGTCTGTGATCAGCCCCTATGAAGACAATCTTCCCTCTCAAAAGTACTGCCTTTTTCTGGGCCAAGCCATGCTTACATATCTCCCTGCGGCATTTAATTTCCTGTTTACATCCTGTGGTGGGGATGCTCCTTCCTCTCCAATAATTTGTAATGGCCCACCACAGCCATTTTGTCCTGGGCCACTGGACTGTCTGCCCTCTTCTGGATGGACTTCACATGAATCAGTGAAAAAGAGTAGCTTTATTAACAAATGCACTGGTAGATTGATGAAAGAACGGCCTTTTCTCTATTCGTCAGGTTACTGATGGCCAGGTTACTTTCTTTTTTAAAACCCATGTAAATGGATAACAGTTCTGCCAGTTTTCCCTTGTAGCCCAAGTAGAAGGGAGTGTTTTATTTCCCCCCTCACCCATGAGTATACATGCTGGATTGAGTGTGAGGGAAAGTCAAAGGAGAAGGGCTTGAAGTCTGTAGTGGAAGCCATATATCCTCAGAGACCCTTGCTTGGCACATATGGGGTTGGGGAACAGGGGAATCCACAAACCAGGGTCCATGTAGCCATCACCCAGATAAAGCCCTTGGCTAGCATGGCTGCCAAAGCTGCAGAACAAGATTTAAATCTAGACAGCAATATCTAAAGCTAGCTTAATTTCCCAAGAGTTTCATCATGAGAGGCAAGCAGCTTACGGATGCCATGCCAAACAGACCTTAAGCTCAAGGAAATGCAGAGCCTTGCCTGCTACCTAGATATATGTCTATTAAAAGAAAACATTATTCATCTTTTAAGGAGATTGTTTATTATTTAGGTTTGGTAGGCTAGTTTCAGAATTCTTTAAAAAAAAAAGTGACACCTAACCAAGAGTGACTGGGTTCACACACAGTAATAAAGCATACTGAGGTTTGTTTGGTTTTGGCTTAGTATGTTGAGTGAAATGAACCATGGTTTTTAAACCATGTTATGTGGGTTAGAATTGTATGTGAACTTATTATTTATGACACATTCAACAAAGAAATATTAGAATGAAAAGAAATATTAGAATGATGGTATAAAGTGAAATATAATTCCGCCACCAGCCTAGTTTACATCTAGCACCAATAAATAATGCAATTTGTTTGTTTTGGCTGTGTGAATCTAACGTTTGCGATGTTAAAGTGTAGTTTATATAGTTTAGTTATTGTGTGAACTCAGCAAATGTAGTTTATCCAATAAACTATGGTTAACACAAACAATGGCTTGGCAGAGCATATAAACCCAGCTATGGCATAGTTTAGCTCCTCCAGCCCTCCACTGTAGTTCCCATCATTCACAGCTGATGAAACTTCTACAATTTCCATCATGCTACTGTTTCTGCCTGGCATCTTTTGAATGTTTAGGTCCAATCTCAAAGTTGCTTATGGGAAATTTAACCTAAGTACTTTCCTATTTATCTTATATCCTTTATTATAGCCTACTGTCTTAATTTGGGATAAAGCATTTAAAGATATATGCCCCCACAAAAAGGTGTCAGTGATTTTTACCTGAAGCATATTCTCCATGGCTCCAACAAGAGACATCCATAACAATTTGGGGGGAGTGGGGAGGGCTTATTAAAAAAAAAAACCTCACATATTTAAGTTGAAGCAAATAAAAATGAAGTTATTCTTGTCCATAAATCACTTTGAAAGATTTTTTTTAAAATAGACTATTACAGTGCTATAAGCAGGTGGGGTGGGGGAAAAGGAACCATACCTATAGCTTCAGGTTGACCTGTGTATTATATTCTGTGCCTCTAATATGCTGTCTATGGGCAAATGGTGTCCCCTCACCCACAACATACTATTTCAGCAGCCTGTACTTTTATTAAGGATGGACATGAGGGAGGAATGTGGTGTTGTGTCCTTTTGCAATCTGATGTTTTCTCTCTTCCTTGTTCTTTCTCCTATTCCCCATCCCCTCTTTTAGGGAAAACAATGAAAATTCCAGTTCCAATGGCCACAATCCGCTTTCCTCCTCTCTCAACGGCAATAAGACAGTTTTGGGCAGCTCCGAAGATGAGAAAACACCTTCCGGCACCCCGGATCATTCCTCCTCCAGCCCTACCTTACTTCTCAATTCAAACCCAGGCTTACAGCCTCTCCACAGCTTGGGCCATCCTCAGGGTCCTAGTGCCATTCCAGTTCCCAGCGCGGACCCTCTGCACCATCACAGTTTGCAAGACTCCATCCTCAACTCCATGTCTTCAAATCTGGTCGATCTCGGCTCTTAAAAATATTTGCTGAACCTACCATGCTCTCTGAACCCAGCCTCTCTCCTTCTGGGTTGTCCTCCTCTTCTTCTTTTAGTCCCTCCCGCCCCACCCCCCACTTAATTCCTCTGCTCCACAAACCAAGGATCTGAAACCATGGAAGGATCTATAAAATAGATCCATTATTTCCCTTTGGATCAATTGCCGAGCAGCTGACTGTTACCTTATCTGGAGCATAGCGTAAATTCAGAAACATTGTAAGCTGCCCAGTGACTTAAATCTTAAGAGGATGTGGAGAAACTCACTGCAGAAAAGTGGAGGACGAACATTACTGTAGGATGGAGGGAGGGAGGGGGTGGCGGTTGGTGTAAAAGCTGTTCTTTTGACAGAGTGTACGGGGCGGGGGGGGGACACCCGACCCACAGTTGGATTTCAACTTCTTAACATGCCTCTGTAAATGTGCCTCAACCTGATCTGCAGGGATCAATTCATGAAGCTGCTGAGAACTGAAGAGCTGAAGCCAAAGCTCCATCAATTTCAGCAGGATATTGGGAAGCAATACTTCTCCCCTGTGGTTGCTCCCACCACCAACTGGCACCCCATGGTATCCTCCTCCTAAATCTGGAGGCTTTAGTTACTGGGCAACAGTGATAAATTTTATCTGCCGTGAATTTGTCAAACCTTAAACCCATTTTTATTTTTTCTTGCTTGCGGCAGCAATCACTTGCCCATGTAATTGCAGAAATGCTCTTTCGACTCTTGTCCAAGGCAGACCTGGCTCTTCTGAAGGGAAGCCACGGAGAGGCCACACTATTTTTATCAGACGCAGAGGCTGCCTGAAAAGTTGATGGTTCTGTCAGCCTTATATTGTACTGCAGTTGGAAGTAAGGAAGCCATTGGGACCCTTTTGCAAAAGAATGGGATTATTTGCCTATTTCTGGGATCAGAGTAATAGGGCAACATTTTGTTTTCACCCCAGAGCCGATCTGTTTCCTTTTTGGAGAATTCATCTTGCTCGTGGACAGCAGTCTATGAAATGCCTTTTCTTGTAGGGCAGAATCAAAGGGCCTGATAGAAAAGAAGGAAAAGTATAGCATGGTGCAGTGGTTAGAGTAGAGAACTAAGACAAAGAGAGTGTCGAGTTCAGATCCTCACTCAGGCATGAAGCGCACTGGATAACTTTGGGCCAGTCAAACACACTTAGCCAGGCTACCTCACAAGGTTGTGACGATAACATTGGAGGGGGAGTATCTTATATTCTCCTTTTAAGTGTTTGTGGGGGAGGGGAATGAGATATAAATGAAAGAAATAGAGAAGCCACACCTCTTAACTTATTTGAAGAGAAAAAAAAAGATTTGTGACCATTGTACTATATGCCAATGCTAGCTATTCAAATGCTGTAATAGCCACCAGTTTGTAAAAAGTTCCTGCTTCTAAGCATGACCGCGTCCAGATAATAGTCCCCTCCCTTGTAACCTGATGCTATGCAAAGCACATGAACCTTGATTGAAGGGAAGAGGGAAATGGGCTTCTTTTGCCTTGTATAATTCCCTATCGCTACCCACCCACCCAAACATTTAGGTGGGGAGGAGAAGGCAACACCCACAAATCACTCAAGCCAGATATCTTGCCTCCACCTGATCCAGTAGCTCCAAAGGTGAACCTGGGTGAGCTGCTTGACACTGCAAACATCCGCCTCAGTTCTTTCATCTGCAAAATGGGTACAAGGGTGAGTTCCCCCAGAAGGTTCCTGCTGAGGCACTGGACAGCGTTTTGCACATTTAACTTTGAGAGAGCCTCTTATCACTCGTTATTATTTTTAATACTATTAATTGTGTTTCCCCTTGAAGCCTGTGGGTCCAACCTACGTCAAGGTGCTTCATTATACAGTCTTAGGCGAGCCCTGGATTTCCTCCTAGGTCAAGCCCACGCGGACCCCAGGACATCCCTTCAAACCAAGCAAGGCGAACAGCGAGCTTGATGACAGCCGTCTTTCTCCGGGGCTCTAGAAGAAGCCGCCGCCGCCGCCGCCCTCAACCCCCAAATGCAAAGACGGTTCCCTAGCCTGCTAGGCTCCCTCCAATTTTGTGTATTGTTTCTATCCTGTGAAAACCGCCTTTGAAAGATATTTCTGCTTCTATTTTATAATAAAAGCGAGACATCCAAACTAGCGATGCAAGAAATGGGAAGAGCTTCTGCGTTCTGGGTTCAGGTTTTGTCAGTGCTTTTAAAACAAGCCAATAACCGGGAGCCAATCGCGTCGGGTAGCACAGCCGGGCAGCGCTCTGGGGAAAAATGGTCGCAAGAAGCGGCGAAACACAACAGCCAGAAGCTGTGCGCAGGGTGTGGCAAAATCGCCCGCGTTTCCGCACCTCAGAATAACTCAGCTTCGATCCTACTAACCATCCTGACTTTTTTTTTTTTGGGGGGGGACCCTTCCCTGCCCGCTCCTCTGACAGCGGCAGAAACCTTCAGTGGCAGGGCCATCTTTCCCAGAATTTTTCAAGGAAAATGAAAGTTTCCTGAGGAAACGGACCCGCATCGTTTAGGAAACGGAAGTTTCCCCAAACGAGGCGGGAAGATGGCTTGGCTCTTTTTCCTAGGTTACCTCAGGTCGCTGCATAGCCATTTTGTGCTAGGCTCTTTACAATTTGAAACTCTCCTCAACCTATTGGTCCCCAGATCTGCTTCCTTCCAAATTGCAAAGCAGAGACTTTGGTTATTTCTCTCGCCTCTCCTCCCTTCTGTGCTCACCACGGTTTTTTGTTTGGCAAATCCCAGTTTTAATGCTCAGGATCCTAGTCCTCTTTGAGCAGGAGTGGAGGTGAACTTTATTTCTTTCCCTCCCCAATAAAACCCTATTTTCTTACAATTTCTCTTGAAATTCCTGAAAGACAGAGAAAATGGTGGTGAATAGCATTGGAAGGGTGGGGGGGAAGAGAAAATAGATCTAAAGGTGTAAATTCCAACGTTGGAAAAAAGTGAGAAATATTTGAAGAAAAAAGTGGTCCAGGACAGAAAGGAGGTGTGGAGAGAAGAAAAGAGAAAGAATCAGGGTCCAGAGAACTGGCCAATTTAGGTAGTGAAAAATTCTAGTGGTTGTTCCTGCTAAGTTGGATACTGGAATCCAGAGACCAGCTGAACCAAATGAGAGTTAAATGAATAGTAGCTTCTTCAAGATCCAGTGATTTCATGGAACCATCTGATGTTTTCTTGACAACAATACAAAAGTAATTCATAGCTTCTTCCAGGACATTTTCTCCACTTCAGTTCCCTTCCCCACATCCCAGATCACAGACCCAGGATTTCCTGATGATTTCGATCCAAGTAGCAAGCCAGTTTGGCATAGTAGTTAAAGTGCTGGCCTAAAAACCCGGAGGTTGTTGGTTCTATTCCCAACGTTAGGCATGAAAAACCAGCTGGGTGACTTTGGTCCAGTTACTCTCTCTTAGCCCAACCCCCTCACAGGATTGTTGTTGTGTGGAAAAACAGGAGTGGAAGGAGTATTGTGTATGTTTGCTGCCTTGAGTTACTTATAAAGTAATAAGGGCAGGATAAAAATCTAATAAATAAATGAATACTAATCAAGTGTGACCTCTCTCAGCTTTTCCATACCAGCAAAAATATACCAAAATTATTAGTGCAAGCCATATTTACAATCCTGGAGAGGTTTACATAGATTCCATTAAGTTCAGTAGGGTTGCCAATACAAATATGAAATTCCCATTTGATCAGTTGCTCATTTATTGAGCAAAATAAATGGTGCTTTTGTCATACATAGGCCATAAAGATCTGACCTCTATCTACTATCAGCCAAAATGTTTTCAGTCATGAATGAAATTTCCCCATGGATTACACATGAACCCTTGAGTTGCCAAAGAAACTGGCAGGACTCATCCATTGGTGATCATGACAGTAAGATTGAAGATCAGTTTTTAATTTTTGAGTATGGTTTTGCTTTAGCACAGTTCCACAACCATTCCCTGAACTAGGATTGCTCCTGATCTTGCAAAAACAAGCTGGGCCTGTTCTGAAGAATAGTGTGGAATGGGGCCAGATATGATTTCCTTCCATTTCCCATTATATTTAATTGAAAGTAAATGTGCTGTCCAGTTGGGGATTTTATTGTTTCCTCCTTTCTCAAACAAAACACTACAATTTGATAACGATTTCTAGAGATGTGGTAATGCCGGCATTGTTCAGACTGCATGCCTGAGCATCACCTGCTATGTTGCAAATAACTTGTAGTTTGTGGGTCACTGGGGTTTATTCAACAAATGCTGATTAAGCAAATTATTAAACACCATGGCCAGTGAATCTGATCAAGAATTGGTTGCAAGGTTGATCCAAACATCCTCCAAGTCGCAAAATGGTTATGTGCACTGAGAGGCAGTTCACCAGCATCATCCTCCCCCTTCCTGAATTAATGGTTTCTTCCTTCCCTTTCCTGGAGCTTGGAAAATATAAATGTTTCAAATGGGGAAGTGATAGATAAGGAGACTTTTAAAGTTTTCATGTTGCTTTTGGTGGAACCAGCTATATGTTAATTCCCGTGTAAGATTGAGAGTACCTTGGTGATGTTTCGATGAGGTCCCACTCGCCATCTTCAGGCTGGTGCTTTCAGCTTCATGCTTGTGAATAAACGGGATGATATTTCATGCCTGCCAGACATCTGGAAACTAGCCCTTATCAACAAACAAGTCCCAGCTACAAAAACCAACACCAGACCCAAAACAACACATGACGCCACTACCAATCTCCCTCACCAGACTCAAACCCACACCCACCCCATAGACGAAAGGCAACCACCATCCAGAAACCAGGCCACGGCTGCATCATCAGCTGCCACACACCCCGACCCCCAAACCAAGCAAACTGACACACGCCATGAATACATAGCCAGGTCTCAAAATCGGAGCCAATCCAAAACCTGGAACATCACATCACAGCCACCCTCTCAGGATATCACATCACGGAATTCAGGAGGTTACACCACAAAACCTCAGGATGTTATAACACAGCCAACGACCCAGGAGATTACAGCACAAGACCCAGGATGTCACAACAATAGAACTCAGAAGGTCATCACACGACCCATTACCCAGGTCGTTATAACACAGGAGGCTGATAGACACACAGCCAATACCCCAGCCACACATGTTCTTACCAAAAAGCCAGCCAATCTGCAAACATCAACTCCATTAACCAATCCATCAGCCAACCTCCCCACCAGTATTTATAGAGAGATGACAGCTCCGATCATGCTTTGCTCGCACAAGCATGAAGCCAAAAGCACCAGCCTGAAGATGGTGAGTGGGACCTCATCAAAACGTCGCCAAGATACTCTCAATCTTACACAGGAAAAGACCCGAACATGCCAAGACCTGCATACCCCAAAATACAATTCACCATGGAAACAGAAACCAACAACCAGCTTCCCTTCCTGGACATCCTAGTTTACAAAAAACTCAAGGCTCCCTAGGACACACCATCTTCCAGAAAAAAACACACACCAACCGCTACCTAAATGCACAATCCCATCATCCCATCATAATCAGGGAAGCCATCGAAATAGAGAAACACCCCCATAACATGAATAAATGGGATGATACCTCCCTCCTACCAGACATCTGGAAACTTGCCCTCACCAACAAATGAGTCCCAGCCACAAAAACCAACACCAGACCCAAAATAACACAGGACACCACCTCCAATCCCCCTCATCAGACCCAGGCCCAAACCCATCCTATAAACAAAGGACAACCACCTTCCAGAAACCAGACCATGGCTGCTTTGCCAGCTGTCACACCCCTCGACCCCAAAACCAAACAAGCTGACACACTCCAAGAACACAGACCCAGACCCCAAACTCAAAGCCAGACCAAAACCCAGAATGCTACATCATAGCCACCCACTCAGGATATCACATCAGAAAACTCAGGAAATTACACCACAAGAACTCAAGAAGTTGCAACACAGCAAATGACCCAGGAAATCACAGCACAAGACCAAGGATACCACAACAATAAAACTCACAAGGTCATCACCCAGCCCATTTCCGAAGCTGTTACAACAGGAGGCTAATGGAAAAGAGATCAAAACACAAACGACCCAGGAGATTACAATGCAAGACCCAGGATACCACAACAAAAGAACTTGCAAGGCCATCAAACAACCCATTACCCAAGCCGTTAAAACACGAGAGGCTAATGGAAAAAAGATCACTACGAAACAAATGACCCAGGAGATTACAGCACAAGATCCAGGATATCTCCGCAACAAAACTCACAAGGTCATCACACAGCCCATTATACCAACATCAACTCCATCAACCAATCAAGAGGCAGCAGTGCAGCCAACCAGCCCAGCACACCAGCCCCCACCACCAGTATTTATGCAGCTCCGATCACACACTGCTTGCATTGACACGAAGCCGAAAGCACCAGCCTGAGGATGGCGAGTGGGACCTCACTGAAACGTCGCCAAGATAGTCTTAATCTTACACGGGAAAAGATCCAAACACAACTAGACCTACACACACACACACATATATGTATATGTATATGTTGCTCAATAATCAAAGGTTTCTTTTTTATGCACCTATATTTTATAAGTTTTTTTTAATATAGTAAAAATATACAAAACTAGAGCAGTTAGAAAATAAGTAACAAAGACCAAAAATTTTATAAAGAAAAAATGCATACAGTTATGCCTCTGCCCTTCTTTCTGTTGAGTGGTTACCATCTTAAATTTTCCCTAATCTCTTTATTCTTTTTTAATCTCAATGTCATCAATATATTTTTTCTTCTTATTTCAGTTGAAAGTTTATATAAGGTTTCCAGTCTTCCAAAGTAGTATCTTTTTTCAGTAACCGAAGGTTTCTTGAGATGAAATTGATTATCTAGATTCTTTCAGTTCAGTTCAAGGAGGGATTTAGGTCATAAAACACTTGACTACCTTAGTGGATGACCTTGGGAGGGAAAAAGGCATCACAGGTGGTTCTGTTCCTATTTATATCAACACTTGATATCACTATGTTTCCTTCTGGGATGTTTGGCCAGTAGAAAATTTGAAGGTTCTTTTTGCAATACTTTTGTTCTTAGCATCAATTTAAATTGGGTCTAGTTTAGTTTAGTTTAGTTTATTGTCATTGCACCTCATACAATGAAATCAAACACCATCTTCAGTGCACACCATGACCATGAAAATAAACTCAACACACATCCTTCACACTCCACACATTGAACCGAAAACCCGCAACGCCGCACCAACACTGCACTACTATACAGTAGAATTCAAAAGAACTACTGCCCTGGAATAGAAGCTCTTTCTCAGCCTATTTGTGCTTGTGGTTAAGGCACCAGCCTAGAAAGTAGGAGATCGTGAGTTCAAGTCCCACCTTAGCCATGAAAGGCCAGCTGGGTGAATTTGGGCCAGCCTCTCTCTTTCTCTCTTAGCCCAACCCAATTCACAGGGTGGTTGTAGGGAAAATAGAAAGAGGAAGATAAGTTGGATTTCTTCACAGCCTTGAGTTATTTGCAAAAACAATTAAGGCAGGAAACAAACAAATACATAAAATAAACAAAATTATTTGATAAGGTATAAGCTCCATCATAAGATCAAACGGAACAACTCTTGCTCAGTAATTAGTTTGTGAGTTACCTGGGTCAACTATTTTATCTGTCAGAGTCAATTTTACATACATCCAGAGAAAAAGGTAAAACAGAAAAGCTTTGCTGGCTGAGGAATTCTGGGAGTTGAAGTCCACAAGTCTTACAGTTCCAAAGGTTGGAAACCTTTGATCTAAAACTAGGGCAGGGGAGAGGAAGGAAAGGAGATTGGATCTCACCATCAGGTTCCAGATTTCCAGATTTATATCTCTTTATCAAATGGCCCCAAGAAAGACACAGACATCTTATATGAACCCAAGGGCAGACCAACTGTGAACTAAGAGTGTGGAGCTAGGCCAGATTACTTAATGAAATACTTAGCAGATAAGGGATGGGGTTATCTTCTCTCCAATGGCAAGTTGGATACTCTGAAAAATGGCAGCTGTCATGACCCAGAGGGCTTTTACCCAGTGCTTTCCGTGCATTTGTCAAGGCTTTTTATAGAGAAGGCAGATCAGTACAAATTGTCCCTGTTTTTAATTCCTTCTCATTTAGCTTTGGGCCATTTGCTTCTCCTGGTCCTGCCCTTAAAAAATTCCAGCAGCAACTGCAAAACGGGGCATCTAGAAAATGCGGTCTATGAAGGGGAACAAAAATGGGCTTAAATCCACCAGAGATCTATAGAAGCCCCCTTGTTCCAACAACCCACCCAATGCATGCTTACTCAGAAATAAACTGCATGGAGATACTTACTCCCAAGAATGTCAGAATACCTGCAGCCTTCATTATGCAAAGTTTCAATTCTCTTTCCCTGTCGGCTTGGTTTTGCAAATTCAGAATAATCCTTGCATGTTAGGCGACTGGCTTTGAGTAGCCTGGCATTTGTTTTTTGCAAGAATGTTTTTGAAATCTACCGTCTCCCCCACCCTTCATGTTTTCTAGATCTTCCAGAAACACCCTTGCATTTTGTAGGGCAGAGGTGCAAAGTGTTCCAACTAATCTGAGATTATCAAAGGATTAAGATCTGATTCACCAGCAGTGAATTTTTGAGAGAAATGCTTATCTTTGGCATATTCGCCCTTAGGATCCCTGCTTAATTTTAAGCAATTATTTTAATCCCCCTCCCAATGAGGAGATCCTTAAAAACAAATCCTGTTAGTTCCTCTCAGTTTCCTAAAAAGGAATCTGTTGCACCCACTTTCTGTTCTCTGCTAATCACTGTTGAAGCACATTTGCTTCCTTCACATGTGTGCTTTTCATTTAAGCTTTCTACCCTTCATACCTATCAACCAAACATATGGAATTAATTTAGTTCAAAGCTACTGATACATTCAGTTTGAATGCTAGTTTAACTTTAAAACTCATCAAGGTCCCTTGGAAAAATTTGTGTTTTCTCTCTCTCTCTCTTTTCATTTTCTCAGACTAATCTGTTTCAGAAGTTAATTGTTATTTGAAGGCAATACAAAGGATCATCAGAACCAACTCTTGAGTTCTATGAAATAACAGCAGAATTTCTTAAAATTTAATGAAAAAACACAACTGTATTTATTAAAGGACTCAAGTACTGTGTGCGGAATTGGACTCCTGAGTCCTTGACAGCTGGGTTAATGGATTGTACGTAGGAGCTCTGTTGGGTACCGTCCCAACTGAACTGACCTCAGCTGCAAATCTGCAGCCAGAAGGATCCCATCTCCCTGGGAAATTCTTGCCTGTCACCATATTGGCTCCAGTTTCTAAACTTTCTCAAGCCAATTAGAAAAACACAATTGCAATCATCTTAAATCATCAATGGGTGACACTGTACCATGTAGCTACCAGGAGTTGTACTTGTAGTTACTTTACCTTTTAATACATTTGGATGAAAATAACATGTGAGTACACAATGCAATAAAACTGATCTAATTAATATCTTTCCCATCTCTAGTGGGAGCAATAAAGATTGCCCCTCTTCCGTGATGTCCCACTTATAATACAGTTGTGAGATAGGAAGACTGTCCATCAGTCACTGGAAGAATTTAGACTTAAAGAATATTTTTTGTTATCTATGGAGATTCTCAATTAGACAATAATTTTTGTTGTTACTCTGGAACCTGATGCTAGCTAATAACCAAACAAACCCACCTTAAAGAAAGACTACAAGCCCAGGAAAGTGCTGTAAGTACTCAGATTTGTTATTTGGCTTGACTAATAACCAAAATACTTTGTAGAATCACACTACACTGCTTGTTTCTGGTAATCATGCTTATTTTCATTAAATCAAAAATCAATCTTGTAATAAATCTTGGTTCTTCTTTCTGATAATTTCTATATAATTGCATACATATCAGGAACTACTTTTGTTTTTAACTCTTTTTTTATTGTTGCCACCTACAATCATCATATAAGATCAGTGGCCATATAAGTCCTATAAGTAAATGAATAAATAGTAGGTCTGAACAGAATCACAGTCTTTTCATACCCCAAAGTTGCTTTTTCAAGAGATAACTGGACTTTCTGGTTTTTCTTTGAAGACGTTTTGCTTCTCATCCAAGAAGATTCTGAAGAAGCTTCTGGGTTGAGAAGTGAAATGTCTTCAAAGAAAAACCAGGAAATCCAGTTGCCTCTTGAAAAAAGCACCTTTGGGACAACCATGGAATGAATGAATATATATATGAATATATATATCGCGGGTACTTACATGTATGGCATTCGGCTTTGTTCGGGTATTTTCCCACGTCATAGTAGTTGTGCTTTTAAAGTTGTAGCGACGTTTCAGCAGAATCTCATCTGCCATCCCCATGGACAGTCTTTTCATACAAAAATCTACTTCAGGAAAGCTCAAGGGAGAAAACAGCTTTCTTCTGTTGGGCAGGATGAAATGGATAAATTATGTATATCTCCAATAGTTAAAATGATTGTAAGCCAATCTAGCTTCTCTGCCTACCTTTTCTGTATCATGTGAGTCATTGTTGTTTTATTGTTTTTATTATTATTATTATTATTATTATTATTATTATTATTATTATTATTATTATTATTATTATTTCTTCTAACTCTAGGATTCCCTGAATATTTTAAACAATTTTAACCATGGGGATTTTTGTAGCCCTGAACCTTAAAAAAAGAAAGAGAAACTATCTCATTGCTAAGCATTCTTAACACGGGTAATTTCCCCAAAAAAGTGTTTTACTTCGGTAAGAACTAAAGATAAATGCAGGCCTTATGGCCTTGACCGGTCTTCCTACTCAGTGTGCTTCAGCTGTGTGGAGACCAGCCACCATGAAAAGCGCTCAGGCCAGTGGTGTGATTCAAATTTTTTGACTACTGATTCTGTGAGTGTGGCTTGGTGGGCGTGGCAGGGGAAGGGCTCCCAAAGATACAGTAAACAGGTAAAAAATACAGGTGGTATTTGCCGCTTCTCTGAACTAGTCAAAATTTCCACTACTGGTTCTCCAGAACTGGTCAGAATCTGCTGAATACCACTTCTGGCTCAGGCTGAATAAGCATAATGGGAATTGTAGTTCAAAACTCCTGCAGGCTTCTATTCCTGTAGAGGAAAATTGAAATAAACTTGCTTGGGTTATCTTCAAAAAGCAGTATCTTGAATTACAGGAACAAGAGTAACGTGAAAAAAATGTATTTCCCTGTAAGTAAAAAGTAAGAAGGAAATGAAAGAAGGAAAATACAGAAGGTGAGAATTTGTCATTTTTATTGCCATTGCCAGGATTTCCCCTCTCCTCCTTCTCAGTACTTCACTTTTTCTTCCTTAGAGAGTCACTGCCATTTCAGATCTCAACAGCAAATATGTAGTGGCCAACAGATTGGAAGAGTACATAAGAGTACAGCAAGTACAAAAATAAAATATTTAATGGTGTGTACAAAATCAGTATTCTTAATTTCACATGCTAGCAACATAATATTTGGGATCATCCAACACAGATTAGAGCA
This sequence comes from Pseudonaja textilis, assembly GCF_049901715.1. Classification (NCBI taxonomy): domain Eukaryota; kingdom Metazoa; phylum Chordata; class Lepidosauria; order Squamata; family Elapidae; genus Pseudonaja; species Pseudonaja textilis. The sequence goes on from NC_141990.1 coordinate 41,648,021, forward strand.
CTAGATAGAAAAAGAGATGCCAGATGTTCAACTGGCTTTAGAAAAAGCCAAGGAACATGAGACATTTTTGCTGATGCATGTTGGATAATTAAGAAAGCCCAAGAATACCCAAAAGAAAGTCAGCATGTCCTTCTTTGATAATAGAAAAGCTTTTGATTCCATGTATCAGGTCATGCTGTGGAATGTGCATAGAAATATTGGAATCCCAGTAAATTACATTGTCACACAAAACCTATATACTAGTCAGAAAGCCACAGTATAGACAAAACATGACAAGGCAGCCAGATCCAGTTTTGACAAAGAAGTAAGACAAAGTTGCATATTTTATTCATTAAAATGTACATGCAGAATACATTTTGCAGGAAAGCTGGATTGATAAAAAATTAAGCATGGTTTTAAAACTGGTGAAATAAACTTAAATAACTCGCATTATGCTGATGACAGTATTCTGATAACTGAAAACAATCTGCAACCTCCAAGTAATAATAGTCAAGAACACAACAAAAAATAGGACTTTATATTTAATATAAATATAAAGAAGACTAAACTAATGACTACAGGCACATTGACAATGAAGATATTGAACTGGTGGATAGCTTCTGCATTTTAGGATTAAATTAAAGGAACCAGCAGCCAAGAAATAATGTTGCAGACTAGCACTTGGTAGACTATCCATGAAAGCCTTTGGAAAAAAACATTTAGATGTCTAAGTGTATAAAACAGCCATGAAAACAATGTTTTTCTCTGTGATGCTAAAAGAAAACACAAGTTGTACTTTGAAGGAGGATAGGAAGAATATTGAAACTTTTGAACTTTGGCATTAGACTCCTGAAAATACCATGGATAACCAAGAAAACAAAGACATTGATTTTGAATAAATCCACCCAGATTTCGCACTTGAGACACAAACGATGAGGCTCAAATTATCTTACTTTGGATTCAATATGCAAAGACAGCTTCCTGGAGTCTGGTGGTTTTTGTAGCAGTTTTCTTTTAATTTTAATTTAAGTTTGGTCAAGGTACCAGACTAGAAACTAGGAGATGAGTGTTCTAGTTGTGCCTTAAGCATGAAAGCCAGCTGGGTGACTTTGGGCCAGTCACTCTCATTCAGCCCAACCCACCTCATAGGGTTGTTGTGGGGCAAATAGGAGAAAGAAGGAATATTAGCTATGTTTGCCACCTTGAGCTACTTGTAAAAAAAATAAAAGCAGGATATAAACAAAGTTTGCTGGGAAAGTTCCAAGGAAAAAGAATAAGAATACTCTACAACAAGGGTCCCCAACCCCCAGGCCACAGACCATTACTGGGCCACGGCCCATTTGGAACCAGGCTATGGAAGCAGTAGGTGAGCATGGATGTGCGTGCAGCTCCACTTCCATAAGCGGGGTACATGTGCACATATGGAGTTCCATTCACGCAAGTGGTGGGTGCATGTCCCACCACTTGCACAAATGGAATTGTGCATATGCTCCCCCACTGCTCACACAGAACTGTCCTCTCTTCCCCCGCCACCCCCACCCCGCTGGTCCGCAAAACTGGAAAGGTTGGGGAATGTGGCTGTACAACCAACAGCAAAGTGGATGAACTCCATAAGAGTGGCAATGGGTGCATCATTGGAAAACCTGAAGGGCAAGTGGAGACACATCCTCCTGAGAAAGTCTCTCTACAGCACATATTATCTAATGTGAACTCTGACTTTATGGAACATAATCAAAGCTCCTATCAATGTTACCTAGCCATTTGGTCTTCTATTGCCTTGTTTATTTCATTGTCTTTTTTCATACATGAAGAGCTTTTCCAAATATTTTTCTTTTCGCTTATGTCCAAAATGTAGTATTTTTGTTTTTGAAATCCAAGGCATTCTGACAAGATTTTCTGTCCACCACAACTCAAAGGCATTCATCTTTTCTTGATCAGCCACTGTGATAGTCTAACTTTCAAACTCATACATCACAACTGGGAAAACCAATCCTCTATAGGTACCTATAGAGCACTAACATTTTGCACTTGTTTGAAGCCCAGATTCAGTTGTCTTAAGTCATTCCAAATATCCCATCCCTCTCTAAATTCTCTACACACACTTTTTCTCAGCCTAAGTATGCCTTCATCAAGAGTAAAAAGTTTCCATTAGTCGCCCTGAAAATCCCAATACTTCCCTAAATTTAACTCACCTTTTCTGCTACAGCAGATATAGTGACACACCCAACCTCCCTAGAACAAATTTGCAAAGATTAAAAAAGGCTTGTCTTGAGTTCTTTTTTTTTTTTCCTGTGGCAGAATGTTCAAAACAACAGAAAATGACCTGCCTTTTGTTGCTTAAGTTTCAGAACTCCAGAACACAGGCCATTTCATTATTAACATCATGTAGTGATGTTAATATAACATCCCCCCATAATCCCCTGTCGTGTTCAAAAGGCTTCTGTGAGAATGTGTGTCAGATCTGTGAAAAGTATGGTATTAACCAATGACTGAAGAGTCAGGAAAAAGGCTGTAAGAACGAGAAGAATGGGTGCAGGGATGAAAATGGTGGCCTTGACTGCATGATTGAAGCCTTGCATTTTTTTAAATGCAAGGGGCATGATGACTCCGGATTAAAGACACTGAGCTTGCCAGCTAGAAAGCTAACAGCCTGGGTTTGAGAACGGAGTGCCACATGACAGGGTGAGCTCCTATTATTTGCCATAACTCCTGTCCCCCTAGCAGTTCAAAACAGTGGTGGGATTCAATTTTTTTTACTACCGGTTCTGTGGGTGTGGCTAGGTGGGCATGGCTAGGTGGGTGTGGCCAGGTAGTCATGTGACTGGATGGGCATGGCTAGGTGGGTTTTTTTTTCACAGCATCCCCCCCGCACCCCATTTTTGCCTACTGGGCCTTAGGGAAGCCTCCCTGGCCACTGGAAAAAGAAGCCTTTTGAAAGTAAGTACAACAGCAGTGGGGAATCAGCTGTGCCACACAATTTAGATGAGCTAGAAAGCAAGAAATCTGAGGCATTCCTGCTTTCTAGCTAATCTAAATCACGTAGCACAACTGATCGTTGGAAATACCTCAACTGGTATTCACTTGAACCCGGCTGAACGGATATAATACCATTACTGGTTCAAAAGCATGCTAATGCAAGTAGATAAATAGGTACCACTTCAGTAGGAAAGTAACAGCATTCCATGCACTTTGTTGTATAGCCATACTGATTGCATGACCACAGAAAGGTTCTTTAAAGAATGTTGGTTTCCTTGGCTAAGAAAAAGAGATGAATCGGATATGATTGGATGTGGAAACCTTTACACTTACCTTTATCTTATTTATTAAAATGTCTGTTGGTAATGCATGTGAAAGGGGGCTTGGCTTCTGTGTCGTGGGAATGGGGCCATCTTGACTTCTTTAATCCTTCACTGCAGACACTCCAGAAACAGTATGTCAGAGAAAACTGCTATATTGTTCATTTTTGCCTTAGTTCCTACCCCACTCCCACATACAACTGCAGTCTCAACAATTACTTCTACAGTAAGGTTCTTGCCAGATCAAAAAAAAAAAAAAACCTACTCAAGCCTTGGCCTATTTTGACTGGAGGTGACCAGTTGGGGTTTCAGTCAAGGTTTCTTTCTTGGTTCTACTAGGAGCTTGGATTTGTGGTCATGTGCATGAACTCCAGGTTTAAGTTTTTCATTTTTTAAAAGGAGCTTTTTGGCAGCATGAAGGATTCTTATCAGTATCTGCTAGAAATACCCCTTAAACTTTTAGATTGGTTCTAAGGCTTCGGGTAGAATCTCACATATCTTTTAAATATTCATTGAGTTGCTGGTGAGGCTGTAGATTGAAGGGGACATTTCTTCATGTCTGGTGGGAGTGTGATAAAGTTTTAGAAACGTTTAATTTTTGAAAGATATTAATCAAATGCCACATAAAACTAAACAGAATGCTAAATTCTCCCCAATGTTAGAGCTGCTACACATATTTGTCAGAACAAAAAATGCAATGTTTAAATACTTATTAAATTTTTACTTCTACCAGCCAATTTTTTTTAGCTAAATAATGGACATATCTATATAATCATTCAAATAATAGATGGCATTATAAATTCTGGTCTTTGGTTTTGCTTGAGAAAGTCTGTGATAAAATCATCTGCATTGTATGACAAGGAAAGCTAGTGAATAATTGTTTTACAAATAATGGTGAGACTTCACTGTTTATATAAGAGACAAGGATCCTGGCAACAGTTTGTATCAAAAATTATGGGCAGGTTAAAATGTTCCAGCATTCTATATTTCTTTTTTAATTTATCTCTATATTGTTATCTCTATATCAGAGGGCTAATCTGAAATCAGGAAACCATGAGCCAGTCCCTCCTTAGTCATGAAAGCCAGCTGGGTGACTTTGGGCCAGTCTCTCTCTCAGGCCAATTCACCTCACAGGGTTGTTGTTGGGAAAATAGAGGGAGAAAGATGTGTTGGATAATATTCACCTTGTTGAGATTTTTTTGGTAAAAATAATAGAGGTAGAATACAAATAAATACAAAAATATCCAGTTAGAGTCTCATAATAGTTTTAAAATAACATGTTCTTTTATTAATATGTTTTGCACATAGAAATATGATCATTCCAAGATTCTTATCAAAAGAGTTATACACTATGAATGTCGTCTTCTTGGAACTTGGAATTGCTCCTGGCCATGGCCCAGAAAGATGCCTCAAATGACTCGTTCTAAAAAAGCTTCCCCATATTTTCCCCATATTCTCATTGGAGCTCAGGCTAGCATTCATGATTTTCCCAGCCTTTTTATAATCATGCTAATGCTATGAACTAAGTAAGGATAGAAATACATCACTGGCCATGGGCAACAGGCAAGTGTTGTGGCAGAGTGTCTTTGAATCCATATTTTCTGAGTCTAAATTTGATCTACTATCCAAGACATGTCACTGAATTGCCTGAGCACATCATTCTCTATTGTTACTTTCTGATTAAAAGAAAGAAAGGAATGGGAGGGGTGTGTGGAGTAAACCCTTTACCAACATTTTTAAATGCCTCTGTTCATATGTTCACATTTCTAACTTTCCACAGGTGAATAGGAAGGAAGAAGCTCAGTGTCCAAGGAGACACAAGATGCACCACCTTTGAATGGAAGGTCTCCATTATCATATCCCATAACATTGTTCTCCTCTATTTCTTTTGCCTCCACAAACATCTCCCCCTTCCTCTCTTTTGGCTGCCTGTCTCAGCTCCAACATTGGCTTTTGCAGCTGTTTGCCATAGATTTGCAGCCAGGAGGGGGCTGGATAGTGAGGCCCTTCTTTCCCAGAAAGATCAGGTCACTGTTGAGTCATGCTCGAGCAAAATAGCAACCATTCTGTTGTAATGGAGACTAAGGAAGAACAAAGGAGCTTGGTTCTGCGTTTAACAAAAGCAGGAGGAGCAATGGGATTTTTTTTTTAAATTCACTGGTTTCTATTAAAAGGAAAACAGGTATGACCAGGTGTGGTGGGGGAAAGCTACTGCAAGAAGGTTATGCCCAGTATTTGCACAGAATCTAGCGTAATTCAATCTCGAAGCACAGAGGGGCCCGTCAGAAATAAGACCCACAGATGGAACATCCTATAAAGATCTCCAATTTGTATCGATAGATGTAATAAACCTTTCACATCTTCTCTAGGGCTCTTGGATGCCAATATAAAATATGACCTCTAACATTGTAGACTTGTGTGCAAAAAGTCTCATTATTATTTTCAACCTTATATGTGAGGATGGAATTTCTTCATTAATTTTTTTAGAGGAAGAAGACATACTCCAGCTTATGGGAGCTTTTGTTTTCTGAGTGAAAACACAACAAAACATTCTCCAAAATATGCCTTTTGAGAAAATTCTGCACAATACCAGATTAGGCTATATAGCTGAGATACACGTGCTGATAATTATGAAGCCAGAGATTAATGAAAAGTCACATTGCTACTTTACAAGAACTCTTTGCTCCCATATTCAGTTTTCAGATTCTTCAGGTAAAAGCAGCAGGAAGCACAAGACTCTGAAGTAATAGCTAGCAGTAAGCAAGAATGAGCAGACTCATTCCTCATTCCAACCTCCCATACGCTCTCAAGAATCTTTGTAAAGTTGATTAACACTGACACTAGTTGGCTCAGCTGGGGTTTGTGTGTGCTTGTGGTAACAAAAGAGGGTGAACAAATCTGCATATAGATAAAAGCAGAAAAAATGGTAATTGTAACTGATCTTTTATTTCCTGAGTCATCGGTTAGAAGAACCAAAGATAGTGGAAAATGCAGTTGAAGTTTAAAGATGATGGAAAGAATGAGGTAGGAGGAAATAGTTGTGCTGTGAATTCCATGTTTCTCTTTTATACTTTACTCCTTCCCTTTGTCCTACTTCGTTGCAGTCCTCCATCAAGTCACCCACTTAGCTTTCCAGAAATTCAGTAACCAACTCTATTTTCCTTCCCTAGTGATGAATCAGATGCTTATAACATTTCCAGAGTGAGCCATTCTGGATCCACGTGGCCATCTTTAGAAAAATAATAGGCCACTGTTGCCCATTGTTTTGCCTAGAAGTGACCCACCCAATACAAAAAGAAAGTCAATAGTTAGCAGGAATGGATCCTATGATTGAGGGTATGATAAAAAAATGTCAGGTAGCAATTTCGTTACTATACTCTCTAGTAAATAGGTCTCATTTGAGTGGCACAGTCACTATGGCAACCATGCAGTGAGACTATTCACTGCATGATGTCCATATTCCAAACTCGGAAAACTTTCCTGTTCTTAAACTAATGTTTCTCCACTGTGGCAATTTTAAATTGTCTGGACTTCAACCCCCAGAATTCCTAACAACTGTCATTATTACTTAGGCATTACTTAGGCATTAATCCATCTTTTCTCTCACCTTGTTCCCGCCTCCTAATGCAATAGTGGGCAGTGTTGGTCACATGCCACTCTCAAACCCTATTGTGCACCCCACAAAGCACTAGTCGACCGAGCTATCAAAATTCAGTGAGAAAAACATCTGATTTTTAGCAGTGGAGTTTTTGTTTCTGCCTCTCTTCTTGGGTTCAAATGGATGGCCATTTAGCCAGAAATCAAAGAGATGTTAATCAGCCATTTTACTCACAACATTTAGCGGTATGGTTTGAGGGATATTCTGAGCAAAAAGAATAGGAATGAATGTCTTAACTCTTGAAGAGCCAAACATATACACATTGTGCTGCAAAACATTCTGGGAAGAGCTCCCAACACAGTCCAAAAGTGTTCTATCATCAGGTGATGTCACCCCATCCTTGTACATTCTCATGCAGACAAAGTATGGTAAGCACAGCTGGCTACCCCGCTTAAGAGATATAACAAATTTATCTAAAAAAACTATTTTCTGAAGGATGTTCCATAATAACAGAATGTCTTCATGGGATTTGGAAATTGTCTTTAATACTAGAGTAGGAATCTATGCTCCCCCTTCTCCCTCTCTTATCTCCCCTATTCATTCCTCTGAACAAATTCACTGTTAATGATTCTGTGAACAAGTGTTGCTTTGTACTTGCCTCAACTCCACAATTTAAGACTACTACAAATTATCTCGTTTGGCATTGTTCTGTGCTTTGCTTTTAGCACCTGCTGTTGTGTTCCCATTCAGATGAGATATGTGGATGGTCTCCTTATAATCACTTATTATCTCTCTTTCTATTAATTTTATACATTAAGGATGTGCAAGAGTCTAATTTGTTTTGCAGATCAGACAAACACAGGATGTGTCTAGCAAATCAGAGGACAATGGCTTATTCTGGATTCCTCCAGAACAATCTGTTCCCAGACTTGTAGGGTTCACATAAGCGTAAGTACAACACATAGTTACCCCAATTCCAAAGATTATAAAGATGCACATGAAGCAAGTGTTCTCCAGAATACTTGTATACTCCAGTATACTTCCTTTATCCATTCATTGATTTCAATTGGCCTTGGAATCCATTTATTTACAGACAAATAACAGTTTCTTTCAAAATATAGACGTAACACTGTGATTATAAAATTTAGCAAAGGAGGGGCTAAAGCCTTTCAATGTTTTGAAAGTCTGCGAGGGGCGGGGGAAAGGGCTCTGAACTGAAGATGGAAAACTCTTTGATACGTACTACATTTGTTTGAGAGTGACAGCAGGGAGGTGAAAAGTGAGAGGATTTTTGTTTTTGCAGGACGTTTGGCACCTTGAACAAAACTCAAGGTTTGCTCCTCATTCAATATCAGCCTAGGTAAGGATGATTGTTGATTGATCGATCACAGACTGCCCTTAGAAATCCTGTTTGGCATTTGAGATATCATCCTGTAATCGGAAAAGGGAAATTTTATATGCAAAGCATTTGAGCCACTGAACTATGGCTCAACATTTCATTGTTCCATAGGCTTTTTATTTAACATGGACTGAGCATCCTCAAAACAGGAATCTGTTCTGCTTGTATTTGTGTTTGTGGCCTGAAACTTCAGGACAGGATATTATTATTATGGTTGGGCGCACAGTCAGCCAGATGTTTACACTGGATTTGGCACTTTTGTCCACCTATTAAGTCCTTCTCAAATCACATCTGCCAGTCCTTTAGCTAGTGTTGGTCTTCATTATCCATTGAGTTCTTCCCAAGAATATACGATGTTGAAACGTCTCAGTGTAAAATATGAGCAGATCCAAGCAGTACAGCCTTTTGTAATTAACAAATGGAATTTTTGTCAATATGTAGACTTTCTAAATCTATCCCAAAAAAAAATTGGTATAGTGCCCAGTATATCATTAACCACCAGAATCATGATGGCCAGTTTCTGCCATAATCTTTCAATTTTGATTTTTAGATCTTGATACTTCATGATCATCTCCAGTTCTTAGTCTTCTTTCCAGTTCTTCTAGAATTGCCATCTCAATTATCCACACTATTCTTTTCAACCAAGTTAAATATAGTTTCCAATGAGCCAAGATTTTATCAGGAGCACCAACACTGGAAGTTTTTAAGAAGAGGTTGAACAATCACTGTCTGTAATGTTTATAAGGTTTCCTGCTTCAGTAAAGGATAAAGCTAAAAGACCTCCGAAGTCCCTTTCCAACTTAGTTATTCTGTTAGTTTGTATTTGGAATTTGTATTTTGATTACTTTTTTGACTCTAAATTCCCAATTTTTCATTACTAGCACATGATAATTTTTACAGATATTCCAGTGAATCATTTTGGTGATTTTGTGTTATGTTGTTGTTTGTAATCAGTTTGTGTGATCTTCATAGTATATGATCTATTTTTTCTTTACACAATCTGCATCTTTAATCATTTGATGGTTTTTTTTTAAAAAAAGTTTGGGCTTGACTGCATTAGTTGACTGAATAGCTTACACTTGAGCAACCAAAATCAAGCCTTCGGTTTCTTTTTTAATCTTTCAGTTGTAAGCCACTGCCAGATTTTATCTTTACCCACTTTCTCCTCAATATTTTGTAGAAATTGGCCACATAATGTTTTTCCTTGCTAGTATTCTGTTTGTGTTTTTATTACATTATTTTGATATCCATGTTTTGTTTCCTGTACACTAAATTCCAATTTTTAACTTGCACAATGCTTGTTCTTAGTTGTATTTTACATCTACAGCCAATGTTTACTTTTCTTCTTTGACAATTTGTTTGAAGTAAACCTCTGTCTCCATTTCTGTGGGGCAGGTATAATCTACCAATATCACTATGGGGATGTAATGCATGGTGAATAACCATTAGCTTTCTTGTTCAGTTCAAATTGTCTACTAGTTCAACTGGTGTTCAGTTAATAATTCCAGTAGGGCATCATACGACAAGTGTAGCTAGATATTGATAAGTTTGGTTTGTTTCCACCAATCAGTTTTGTCTTTAGCATTTCTCTTACTTTTGGGATGTATTCTTTACTAATCATGTTAATCACAAATCACATCGATTCTTGATGCTATCCAATTGTAAAATGCCCAGATACTTGTGAGTTTCATACTGATGGTTAAAGATTTATGTGAATAATCTGCAATTGGCCTCTTCCTCTTTACAGTGTGAATATTGGTGAACATTTAGTGATGCAGGATACTTTTCCCAATGGTTGGAGGTGAGGTACTTCAACTGCAAAAAGTGAGAAAGTTTGTTCTAGTATGCACATAATTGTATTAGATAGACTTATATGTTTTCTGAAATTACTATAACAATTGAACCTTGGAAGAATTTTATTTAGAAATGGATTTCTCCATTGGGGGGAACTGGACTCTGTGTACACTGCGCGTTTTCCACTTCACTGATGTCTCTCTAAACTAATTTATTTACTGGTATAATCTGTCCAGGAAAACCTTGAATGAGGCCACCACCTTCTTTAATGTCTGCATAGTATTCCTGAATAAGCCAACAGTATTACATTGTTTGCCATGCAGTGCATTAACTGTATCAGGTGACAGAAGTGATGCCATGTAATGTTCTGTAAGAGGAGATGCTTATAAACACCACATTTAAAGACCTCTCCTTGTGACCTTCCAGCAGATGGAGGCAATATTAATTAATTAATTGTTTGGCAATGTGCCCTCTTTAAGCAAATACTGATTGAGAAGGAGAAGGGGGGGAGAAAATTGGCCAAGGATATGGTGATTCAGATCTTTTAAAGATGGGGATCTAAGTTTAAAACTTGTATTGGAACCTTATAATAATCATTAGCAGGCACATACGCTGTATTTTTAAATGATTCTCTTTATTAAAGGCTCACACTGAGTTTCAACCCAATTTTGAGTATTACCAAAGATTAAGAATCTAGAGGTCATCAATTGAGAGAGTGGGGGTTTACTAGATTGCTAATTGCTTATATATATATTTTTAAATTAGGTTAGTCAATTGCTTACAAGATAATAGATATAAGTAAAAAAATAGTTATGAATACATGGACACATATAAGAAAAAATAAATAAATAAACAATAGGACAGGGACAGTAGGCACATTGTTGCGCTTATGCACACCCCCTAAAGAACTCTTAGGAAAGGGGTGAGGTCAATCGTAGACAGTCTAAGGTTAAAGTTTTGGGGGTTTGGGGAAGAAACCACAGAGTCAGGTAGAGTATTCCAGACATTGACCACTCTGTTGCTGAAGTCGTATTTCCTGCAATATGGGTTTTCCTTGGCCTGTGCTATGAGCTGGTGAGGAAGTTTTTATTTTTAGGTGGGATTATGGAGGCTTGTCTGGGATAGGGGGACTTTGGGTCTGACAGAATTAGGCAAAGAGAGGAACTGGGTTTGATCCTGATCATATATCTAACAGACAGGCAGAAAAAAGAATGCAACCTCCATTTTGTTTGCTAGGTTTATTTTCTCAGCTACATTGTTTGCTTGAGCAAATTTCCCCGCTTTTTTTTTTAACCATGTCACTATTTCAACTTGACCTGTTACATTCATAGTAACATTCAATTTTGAGTATTACCAGAGATTAAGAGCCAATAATTCACAAATTGTACTCCGTATTCACACTAGCATTTTAAAGTATTCTTTTCTGTCACACTTACTGGCTGTCCTTGAAAAGCAGCTCCTTGTCACTTTTCATCCAGAACAGCTTATAAGATACAGAGATAAGGAGGGAAATGGCAAGGAATCTAAAGTAAGAATGGCTACAATTTTAAAGCAGCATTATAGACTATATAAGATTAAAATGACACCTCTGATGGGTAGCTCTATTTGCTCTCTATTTGCTGGAGTCTTGAGTTGCAACTGAAGGTCTGTTTTTAACTTATAAAAATGTACATTGTTAAAGGGGCTCATTAGGGCAAAAATCAGCTTGTTTGAGGCTGCCACTGAGCCTTTTTTTTTAAATGCCTTTCCCCATGGAAATTTGTGATCATGTTCCTTTTTCTCGGTGTTTTAGAGTTTCTTCTATACTTCCTCTTTGATTTGGTCCACTCATTGGGTTCAAAAAGCATCTCTCTGGTAAACAATGAATGGTTTGAAGGTGACCAAAATGTCACATGGCCTGTCTCAGCTCAGATTGCTGTTCAAGCTGGAGTAGAACTTCTCTGATGTCACTGTTAAAGCACAGAGTCTGATTAGTCTGATTGGTTTCTAATTATTATTATTTGGATAAAAGAAAATTAATCTTGTTTAGTTTTTAAATTATGCTGTTTTCCTCAGTGAAGTTATGTCAAGAAAAATTGTTGGTTTTTTACTTTGTCAGACACTCTATGGTCATATATACTGTGCCACATCCAGGCTTCCTGAGAATATCTAATTAATGCACTCATATTTGCAGCATCAATTAAATAGGGTTTGTGCTGAAAGCTCTTGCAGTATTGTCAGAAGAAATTCAGCATATTATGCTTCTTGTAAAATGTGCTGAAGGTAAAGCCTCACCGCCATCTGCTGGCAAAGCAGAGAATTTATTCCTCAAACAGACCAGTTAAATCAATTGTTATAAAAGCAAATATTCTTTGCAGTTCATATCTAGGGCTACCTTGCTATCAGCTGTCAAAATCCAGTGAGCTACAAGAAAGCAGCAGAGTCTGGTCTTCTGCAACTCTTTGATGACACCTAGTGGTTGTCTGGATTTTTGCAGCCCAGCTCCAATAGTGCTAATTTAATTATCATTAGTTGCTTTGGTCTCTATAGTGGCTGCATTCAACAAAGCATAAAGAAGCATATGTTTATTTAGCACTTTGCATAATGACATGTGTGACTGTATGTTGATGGCTGCTTACCTCAGTGGTTGATTCTTACCTGACTTAAATACACATTTATTAGGTCTGTGCCCTGCTGGGATGGCTTTTTGTATAACATAGCTGTGATAAATACATAGCATTGGCACTTTCATTGCTAACCCTTTCTTGCAAATTATTTTTCCCCAAAGCAACTTGTTACCACCTTTTAGAATTGTATGCAGCTATTTACCAATGTAACAAACTCTATCTTAGGCGCTCCTCCCATTTCCTCCCTGTGATAGAATTCACTTAAAAATGAGGTTTTGGTTACTTTAATAAACACTTTCTGAGAATTTAACATGCACACTTAACCTGCAGAACCTCAGATAATATTTTTAATGGGGTAATGGCCATAGGTTTTTCCATCAAGAACTGTTTTTTACATCTCACATATTTCTATAAGAGTTAGTAACTAAGACATTTAGTACTTGGCAGAAATGCCATAATTCCAATTTAGATGATCTTGGGGAAACTGCAATAGCCAAAAATATACACAGGATAATTCTGTCCTACCTTCAAAATTGTCATAAGGATTATAGTGAAGAAATATGTGTGAAGCATTTAAATAGCTGACTGCATATATGGTTAATCTTCATATCACCTTTATTTTGCAAGCCAACCACATTATTGTTTTCCAAAATAGTATCAATCCCCTATCATGATACTGAGAAAATTAATGGGTCTGCATTCTAGAAGAGCATGCAAATGGGATTAAAACAGACTCTCATGTTAGATTATTCCAGTATCCCTTAGAAGCAGAACATGATAGTCTTACAAAGATAAAGTCATATAAGCACAGTAGCCACAGAGTCAAGTAGAGTATTCCAGACATTGACCACTCTGTTACTGAAGTCGTATTTCCTGCAATCAAGTATTTCATTCTTCTCTTTGCATGTTGGATATAACTTTACCAAATCTACGTAAATATATTTTTGCAAGCACCTTCTCTCCAATTGATGGGTGGCACAGCTGAAAACAGGGTGTATCTGAAAGCCTGTCTCCAGATGGGTGTCTTATAAAAGCCGGAGCATGATTCTAGCACTTGGTCAAGGAAGCTCTTCAAATTTCTCATTCCAAAGACAATACTTCTGGAACAAAAGAATACTCAAGTGGAAGCTAAAAATAAACAAGAAGTAGTCCATATGATCTTGAATTTTTGAGGAAAAATCACCAAATAGAAAGATATTAGCCTTCCTCAACAAAATGCCCCCCAGATGTGATGGAGACTCTAAGATCTGGAATTCACCACAAGCTCACCCAAACATTGCACTGGCTAAGGCTTCTGGAGGGGTTGCAGTCAGATCTGGAGGGATGAAAACAGATCCTAACAAATGCCAGTAGTTTTAATCCCAAAGCACTAGTTTTATACTATTTTAACTACCATGATTCTAAGCTTCTTCCAGAATTTGGGGAAACTTAGTCTGACAAGGCTGTTAGAGATTTTATCTCATTATTTTTTGTGTGTTTTGAAGAGAATGAGAACAATAAATGCAGAATAGCTGTCTTTAATGGCATTTGTATTATAAATTTCCTCACTTCAGCTAGAGCACCTAGGTTTTTCTTCCTGCTGTCATGCTTGCTCCAATTCTATGGGGTTGATGAATATATATATTCTCTCTGAGAAGCAAGAGCTGAAGACAGAAGCCTGAAGATGATGAATGAGACTTCATCGAAACGTTGCCTAGATACTTCGAATCTTACGCGGGAGAAAACCCAAACAACCAAAGATCCATCCATATATATATATATATATATATATATATATATATATATATATACACACACACACACACATATATATACATATATATACATATATATACATATACATATGTGTGTGTGTGTGTGTGTATATGTATGTATGTATGTATGTATATATGTGTGTGTGTGTGTGTTCCATATATATATATGTTCCATGTATGTATGTATGTATGTATGTATGGTATTCAACTTTATTTGGGTATTTTCCCATGTCATTATAGTTGTGCTTTTAAAGTTGTAGCAACGTTTCAGCAGAATCTCATCTGCCATCATCAGGCTTCTGTTTAGTGTTCGTCTGTGAGTCTGACTCACAGTAGTCTTAATCCCAAAGCACTAGCATTAAGACTACTGTGAGTCAGACTCACAGACTCACACTATACAGAAGCCTGATGATGGCAGATGAGATTCTGCCGAAACGTTGCTACAACTTTAAAAGCACAACTATAATGACGTGGGAAAATACCCGAACAAAGCTGAATACCATACATGTAAGTAGCCACGAAAACTTAAGAAATATATATATATATATATTCTGGTCCATGGTCGTGTCTCATCTTCTGAGTGGGTGTGAGTCTGTTTTCTACATGGAAGTGTGGTGGTGGCATCTTGTGTGGCTCTCATGGGTGTGGGTCTGGTGTCATTCTTCATGTCACACCCACTCAGAAGATGAGACATGACCATGGACCAGAAGCTGCACTGCAGCTGCATCACTACCCACTTCAAACCCCTCCGAGCCATACATGAAGCAAACCGACACCCACTATGAAGATGCAGCACGACCACGAACTCAAAGCCAAACAGCAAGATCACAGCTCACCAACTCAAATCCCCCAGCAACTAAGACTAACCTGAGCACAACCAAGCACCCACCTGAACAGAACACGCCTCCAACCAATCAGAACACGGCCAACCCCCCAACCAATCAGAACACAGCCAAAACCCCTACCAATGAGAACACACCCCCACCCAATCAGAACACAGCCAAGCCCCCACCCAATCAAGCCCCACCCCCACTAGCAGTTAAAAGGAAGAAGCAGCTGCAATCTCACATCACTCTGAGAAGCACAGAGCCGAAGACAGAAGCCTGAAGATGATGAATGAGACTTCATCAAAACGTTGCCTAGATACTTTGAATCTTACGTGGGAGAAAACGCGAACAACCAAAGATCCATATATATATATATATATATATATATATATATATATTATGCCTCACCTGTACAAACAAAGTAATAAGTCCAAATTTCCAACTGAAACACAAATAAGCAGGCAAGTCTGGTAATTACAGGGTTAAATTGCTTAAGCCGATAACATTCTTGGCAGTCTCATGCAAGCTGTCTGCCAAGTCCGATAAGGAAGCAGGAACATAAATCACAAGCTGTCGCTACACACAGGATAATTCTGAAGCTTCTCTCACTAAATAACACGTTGTCCCGAAAAAGAACCCAGAGCTAACACACCCACTTTTATTCCCTTTGGGGAGTGTCAGTCCCTCATCTCATTCTCTGATTTGTCCTTTCTTTCTGCGTTGCATCTCACGCTTTTGCCTGCGTCTTTGCCTCACATCAAACCAACATTCCTCAGTTTGATCCTTAGTCAGAGGCCCTCCTGGTTATCTGCCGACACCTTCCCAAGGATTCCCAAGAAAGAAGATTACCCACCTAATCCAAAAAGAAACCCCAACCAAAATCCAAGACAGAGAACAAGAAAATGGCAAAGCCCTCCTCCCATATATAAAAGGCACTACAGACAAAATCAGCAAGATCCCCCAAAAACACAACATTAAAACAGCATTCTGCACAAACAGAAAAATATCCACCATCCTAAGAAACCCCAAAGACAAAATCGAATTAGAAAACCAAGGAGTATACGAAATCCCCTGCACTGCCTGCCCCACCACATACATTGGACAAACTAACAGAAGAATAAGTGCACGCATCGAAGAACATAAGAACTCAATCAAGAAAGAAGAAACGACTTCTTCCCTGGTCCAACACCTCAAAGCCACAGGACACGAGATTGACTTTAAAAATACCAAAACTATCGCCAAAACCGAACACTTCAACAGCAGAATAATCAGAGAAGCCATAGAGATAGAAAAACGCCCACACAGCATGAACAAACAAGATGACACCTCCCGCCTACCAGCCATTTGGAAACCCGCCCTCATGAACAGACGAGTACCCAGCATGAAGAATGACACCAGACCCACACCCAGGAGAGCCACACAAGATGCCACCACCACACTTCCACGTAGAAAACAGACTCACACCCACTCAGAAGATGAGACACGACCACGGACCAGAAGCCGCACTACAGCTGCATCACTACCCACTTCAAACCCCTCCGAGCCATACATGAAGCAAACCGACACCCGCTATGAAGATGCAGCACGACCACGAACTCGAAGCCAAACAGCAAGATCACAGCTCACCAACTCAAATCCCCCAGCAACTAAAACTAACCTGAGCACAACCAAGCCCCCACCTGAACAGAACACGCCTCCAGCCAATCAGAACACGGCCAACCCCCCAACCAATCAGAACACAGCCAAACCCCAACCAATCAGAACACATCCCCACCCAATCAGAACACAGCCAAGCCCCCACCCAATCAAGTCACACCCCCACTAGCAGTTAAAAGGAAGAAGCAGCTGCAAGCTCACATCACTCTGAGAAGCACAGAGCCGAAGACAGAAGCCTGAAGATGATGAATGAGACTTCATCGAAACGTTGCCTAGATACTGCCAATCTTACGCGGGAGAAAACCCGAATAACCAAAGATCCACATACAAATACCCGCGAGAACCTCAGAATATATGTTCCAATCTTGGATGGCAAACCTCAGATAAAGAATGTTTCCAAGCAAATACAACTCAGGCAAAGTCACTAATCTATGGATAAAGGAGGATTAGAGAGGGGAAGTAAACATATTTTAGACTTTAACTAGAGATAATTAATTGTATGGGTTACTGTACTAAACAGTAACGAAAGTTAAGCAGTAACCAAAGTTAACCAATGATGGAGGATAACTAAAAATGTATATAAATACAAGACTATACTCCAATAAAGATCATCATGATTCAGTTGTTCATGATCAAACAACTCGACTGCCTCGTCATTACAACAAGTGGCGCATGAACAGGGAGCCTCTTACTTCGTCCAGCAAGGATTTGGGTCACCTTCAACCCTTTGTGGTTTCTTCAACCTTTTGGTTTCTGTAAGTATGGGGTCTTTGCTTTCTGAGGAACAAAGGAAGCATGTAGATGAATTAGGCCAGTGGCCCCCAACCTTTTTTGTGCCATGGCCCGGTACTGGCATCACAAAATGATCCGCAGCCCGGTACCGGCATCAGCATGCATGACAAGGCAAGGCGAGCCAAGCGACTGGCCAGCCAGCTGTCCCCTGCTTCTCCCTGCCACCTTCAACTCCTCCTTTGTACCTTTGTCGATGGGCTTCACTTCGGGACGGCTTCGGGACGGTCACTCGGCTCACCTTGCCTTGGGTGCTGAAAGAATCCTTGTGCCTTAGTTTCGTTCGAAGCCCCCCCCTTCGATGAAACTAAGGCACGAGGATTCTTTCAGCACCCAAACACTGCTTTCCAACTGGAAAATCTCACCCGGAAGCACTTTCTCATCAAACAAGATGGCAGCACCCAGCAAACCGGTGGCCCAGTAGGAAATGTTCCACAGCCCGGTACCGGTCCACGGCCCAGTGGTTGGGGACCCCTGAATTAGGCTATTTGTTGAAGAAAAATAATACCAAGGTACCACAGAGAAATCTCTTAAGGCTGGTCCAGGAGATTGCAGCTCAGTGCCTATGGTACCCAGAAAAGGGGTCTTTAAAATTAATTGATTGGGAACGTATTGGGAAAACATTGCATACTGAACCTCAAGCAAAAATAGAAGTTTTGCATGTGTGGCATTTATGTAGGCATGCAATTGAAAAATTTGGTCACAATGAACTTTCTCTTTTAACACCTCCACCTTCATGTTATACTAATGCTGTCATTTGTCCCCTTCTTCACCTGAATATATGTCTTCAATTCCCTCAGCTCCTGCAGATACAGGACAAAAGCCTCCTGACTCTATTGTTCAGTCTTCTTTTCATAAAATGATAGAGACTTGTAAAAGGGATGCCTCTATCTCAGGAACAGAACTTGCAGAATTACTGTCTGTTTGTCCAGTACAATATCATCCTGGTCAGGGGCCACAGCTTGGACTGCAAGTAGCAGAATGGGAGGGTCTGCCTCATCAGATCTTAAGAGAGTTTAAAAAGGCAGTTACAGACTATGGGATTAGTGGTAATTTTACAAGAGGACTTGTAGAAGGAATTAAAAATGGTTATACAATGATCCCTGAAGATTGGAAGCAAATATTTCACATGATTTTAACATCCATGCAATATGTGGTTTGGGAGAGTGAATATATGAGACATGCTCAAGCTGCTGCTTTAGGAGGAGGAGGAGCATATACAGTTGAGCAGCTATTTGGTTCTGGACCATTTGGTACAATTCCTACTCAAATTGTTCTTCCTCCAGCTACGTTAACTATTGTTTCTGAATGTGCCTTTCGTGCTTTTCTTAAGGTACCCCAAGCTGGAGAACCTAGAGCAAATTTTTCAAACATTCGACAGAATGCCAATGAGCCTTATGCTGACTTTGTTGAGCATCTGTCCAAAGCAATTAGACAGCAGTTTGATCATCAGGAAGCTGCTGGTGAACTTCTTCGCCAGTTAGCTATTGAAAATGCTAATGCAGATTGTAAAAGAGCTTTACAGCCATTAAACACTGCTGCTCATTACACTCTGGCAGATATGCTGCGAGTCTGCCAGGATATTGGATCACAAACTTATAAAATGCATATGTTAGCAGCTGCTATTCAGAAAGGACAGCGACCAATTGGTAACTGTTTTAAGTGTAAGAAGCCTGGCCACTTTCAGAAGGACTGTTGTTCTACACCTTCTATGCCTCAGAATCATCCTTCTAAGAAGCGCCCTATTTGCAAAAAGGGATTTCATTGGGCCAATCAATGTCAGTTTCAGTTGGGAAACTTGCCAATGGGTGTGGCACCCACCCAGAATCCAAAGCGTGCCTTTCCCATCACTCTGACTCCTCCAGCAGTCTCTCTCACTCCTCCCCAGCCACAGCCGGTAGCGCTGGGATCGATTTAATCACTCAAGAGGAAATTGAGTTTAAATTTCCCATGGAAGTTAAAATAGTTCCATCTCAATTTAAAGGTTCTCTTCCTTCAGGATTAGTTGGCTTAATTTTGCCTCACTCTTTTGCACACAAAAAGGGCTATTTTGTTGTGCCTGGAGTGATAGATTCAGATTACACTGGTATCCTCATGATTCAGATTTGCATGAATCTTCCTCAAGTTCTTCCTTGTAATTCTTCTGTTGCTCAATTGCTTCTTCTTCCGTATGAAATTCCATCTCCTGGTATAGGTAATCGTGGGGATGCAGGATTTGGATCAACTTCTTTATCTGTAGGCTTACTTCATCAGCTGAACTCCTCTCGTCCTTTGTTAATGCTCTTCCTTAATAAACAACCATTTCAAGGGTTATTGGATACTGGAGCCAATGTTACTGTCATCTCCTCTTTACAGTGGCCAGTACAGTGGCCAAAAATGACAATTTCTTCATTGTGGGGAATAGGAGGTTCTACAGCTGCTTGGCAGAGTGTTCAAGAAATTAATGTTACAACATCTGCTGGTAAATCCTTTTTCCTACAACCATATATTCTAGCTATTCATACTAATATTTGGGGCCGTGATATCCTTTCTCTTCTTAATGCCCATTTGATTCTTGATGATGGCTCTTCTTAAATGGCTCTGTTCTACGCCGGTTTGGGTGGAACAATGGCCATTATCAAGGGAAAAACTCGCTGCTTTATAACAATTGGTTCAAGAACAATTGGCTGCTGGTCATATAGAACCTTCTACTAGTCCTTGGAATACTCCTGTTTTTGTTATAAAAAAGAAAAATGGGAAATGGCGTCTCCTTCAGGATTTAAGAGAAATTAATAAATGTATCCAACCCATGGGTCCTTTACAATGTGGTCTACCAAATCCTAACTTAATTCCTAATTTTTATAAATTATTGGTAGTTGATCTTAAAGACTACTTTTTTACAATACCTTTGCGGCCTCAAGACAAAGAAAAATTTGCATTTACTGTCCCAGGTAATAATAGCATGCCCACAAAACGATATCATTGGCGAGTGTTGGCTCAGGGAATGCTTAATTCCCCTACACTTTGTCAATATTTCGTGGATAATGCGCTTCAATCCTTTCGGAATAAATTTCCTTCCTATTTAGTCTATCATTATATGGATGATATATTAATAGCAGCCCTGGATTTTGATGAATCTAAGTTGTTAAAAGAGTTAACAGATATTGTGGCACAACAGGGATTATATATAGCCTCAGACAAAATTCAAAAGGTAGAACCTTATACCTACTTAGGACATAGAATGTTGCACAATTCCTCCATTCCAATGTTTCCTGAATTACAAGTACAGAAATCATATACATTAGTACAATGGCAAAAATTACTTGGCATTATTAATTCGGCACGCCCATTGTTCTACATTACAACTGGTGATATGTTGCCCTTATTTCAGTCTTTGAAGGGAGCACAATCACCAGGAGATCTAGTTGTATTAACTGATCCTCAAAGAACATGCCTTCAAGAAATATTGAATAAGTTTAAGCATCGATATGTGGACAGGATAACATCCTTAATAATAGGACTTTGCTTAGCTATTCTTCCCACTACACCCTTATCCACGGGATGTCTTTATTCTAATGCGTCCCCACAAGTGGTCAACATTCATGAATGGATTAATTTGTCAGCTACTCCACCTAGAAACATTTATCCTTATCAATCAGCATTAGAGGATTTGATTATTAAAGGTTGTAAATGAGCCTTACATCTTACAGGACAGGATCTCAATAGCATAGCTTTCACTTGTACAAAAGTTGAACATGAGCATTTGATGATGATTTCAGAATCATATCAAATAGCCTTTTCTCAATATGTGGGAAACTTGTTGTATTCTTTACCCAAGGATCCTAGAATAGTGGTTACTACTACTTTAAATCTGGCCTTTTTTTCCATTTTTGTGCGAAATCCTATTTCTAAAGCTTATAGTCTTTACTGATGGATCACCTACAAGGGGTGTGGTTGTCTGGCAGATTCAACAACAATGGTATTCTAAATTTACTGCCACGCAGACTTCAGCTCAACATGCTGAGCTGGCTGCTGTGATTTTGGCTTTATGATTGTTCAATGACCAACCTAATAACTTGATCGTTGATACTCAATATGTGTATTTAGCTATGCAATCTCTTCCCTTTTCTTATTGTGCTCTCTCTTTGGATAAGAATTTGTTATCCTTGTTTTTATCTTTAAAGAATAGTTTGGAAACTCGCTTGTATTCTTTGTATGTAGAACACATTCGAATTCATACTCCCTTTACTAATGCCTTGACTGAAGGAAATCAGAAGGCAGATGAATCCTTAAAGGATGTTGCGTCCTTGTTTGCTGATCCTGTTGCTAGTCATTCTTATTTTCATCAAAATGCCAAATCGCTTGCAAAGCAATTTAAAATTTCATTATCCCAGTTGCCCAAGTCACCCAGTAATCTTGTATGCTTTGAACTCAGTTTCCCTCATCTAGACCAGCATCTCTGGTACAGATGCTGTTACTTGCTGTGACATCTTTTAGGTAGCATGGTCCCAACCATTCCAGATAAGCCTCAGCACTTCAAATCTGACCTGGAAATGGATTTGAAAGTCAGTGCTACTTAAAGGGCGGTACAGTTAAACTACTTACTCTCGGTGAGAAATCAAGAGGCACTGCTTTGAACCCACTGCTGTTTCCAAGCTTTTTCTAAAGGCACATTGATAAAATAATGCATTGCAGTTGTCTAAAAGGAAGGTTACAACAGCATGAGTAATTGTAATCCAGCTATTTCCAATCAGGCAAGGCTGATGCTGGTATTTTAGCTGCTTCTGATTAAAAAGATCTTTGGCCTACAAAGCCTGCTTAAGCCTCAAATATAATGCTGGTTTGAACCCATGCCCTTATGCATGTTAAAGTAGCATAACTCCTATGCTGGCTGCTTCATCTTCTCTGTAAAGGTGACTGATTTTGCCTCTTTCATTCATAACCACAGAGAACAACTGAACTGGTAGAGAAAAGAATGCTCATTATCTGTCACTTTGTCTGGAGCACAAGGGAAAAATTTGAATACCTTGAAATCAAACGAAGATGTTAATAAAGCAGCCAAACATCTGAGCTTTAATTACTGGAAATTCATCCAAGATGGAGGTGAAAATTAATCAGCTGTAAAAAATAATAGAGAACTGTAAGGACAACTTGCCCAAGTCACACAGTTGGCTTTATGCTTAAATTAGGACTAAAACTTGGTCTTCTGATTTCTAGCCTGATTCCTTAACCACTACAGCAGACTTGATTGTCACATTGACCGTCAGAATCTCCAGATCCCTAATTCACTTATGTAAATTTGCTCCACTTGTGAGGAGTACCTTTTAAATCTGATTTAGCCATGATTCTAACAGAATTCTTCAGTCCAGCTAATAATTCCAGGAGTTTGAATTGTGCTATAAAAAAAAATCCAGCAGAAACAAATGAAGCTTATTTAAAAACAATGCAGTCATTGTATACATTCAAACATATACTTATTGGCCAGAACCATTCCTGTTTTACACTTCAAAAAGAGTTCCACAAGAAGCCACAAAATTTGTGCTTCAGATCTGGATTTGGAAGAGATACTTTAAAATACTTTGGAATGGGAATAAACCACTCATTAAAGCAACTGTGTCTATTTCCCTCAACACAGTTGCTTCAAAACTTCTGCAGCATTAGACATAATATGCCAATGCATCCTGTGACTTTAGAACAGATGCATAAGTCTTAACAGCCAGCCACTGCAGGATACAGAATTATATGGGTCTTTTAGACCTATCCAATATAAATCTTTAAATGTTTTTTACATCAAGGGTCTTCAAACTTGGCAAGTTTAAGACTTGTGGGCTTTAACTCCCAGAATTCCTGAGCTAACATGACTGGAGGAGGAATTCTGGGAGTTGAAGTCCACAAGTTTTAAAGCTGTCAAATTTGAAGACCTCTGACTTACATCAACAACTTTTTCAAGCTCAAGTTAGAGTAACTGTCATCATCTGGTTGGGTTTCCAATTGCTTTTGGCAGGATCACAGTAAGCTAGATCCTCTTAGTTGTCTCTTTTCCTGGTATGGGAATCAGGGGTGGGATGCTACCGGTTCTGCCCTGCTCTATAGAATCTGTAGCTCTGAAGAGCAGCAGACACAGGACTGGTTCTGTGCCTGCTGCTGTTTGACCCACCTGCCCGCCTGGGCTGTTACCTGACCTTTATTTCCTGCTTTTTCAACCTCAGCTGCTTTGCACGCACAAAACATAATCATCAAACCGGTAGTAACACTGGTTGAATCCCACCCCTGATGGGAATGCAATAATACAAAGCTCCACCTGTTGGATTGCTGCTTGCATTGCAGCTATTAAAGATTCATCCTCTGTTGGGAAAAGGCAACAGTGCTAGCAGCCTCTTGATTGTCTGTCCCTGAGGGATGACTGGAATCCAGAGGGTGGTCATTTAAAGTGCTTTACACATTTACACTGTGTTTATACTTCCAATAGATTAATGCTGTTTATTGTAGACCACCTTGGGAGTTGACCCAGGGTAAAATGCTTTAATGGCACTGAAGCATTTTAGAAAACAGTAAGTGGTAAGGACCTTTCTGGTGTTACAGTGTTATAGGCCACTTAAAGAACCAACGTGTGACTACAGACTCCCCCATTTCTTTTGTGTCTGTAAGAGAAAAAGAGAGATGGAATGAGTATATCTCAAATGGTCTAAGAAGTAGCATATTTGAAACATTTACTCACTCCATTCCTGAAGGCAAGAAGAAATGTGTTAAGTGACTATAGCTGAGAGCTTGGATAGGATGAAATAACTCCTTTCCAAGGTTATTCAGTTTAAGTAGGATTGGGGGAAAGAGATGACTCCATTATGACTGTTAACTTCCCCCCTCCTTATGAGTTCAACTTCCAGAACATTTAAACAACATGCTGGCTGTCCAGGAGTATTGTCAAAAAATCAAGATGGTGGCTGGGACAGGAGCCCTGCCCCCCCCCCCCTCTTTTAAATCAGCATTGTGCCATTGCAGGAAGGGAGCCAAGTCAGCAGAAAACTTCTCATCCATTGCACCTCCCTCCTGCTTGGTCTTTTGGTGTATTCTGACATTAGCTTTTTGATTCAAGTTAACCTTAGAGTGAACTGGTCCCATTATCTCAGGGGTGTCAAACTCAAGGCCCATGGATCCAGCCCGCGAGGTGCTTACATCTAGCCTGTGGGGTTGCCCTGCAAACAGTGAAGAATCAGCCCACAGTAACTCCGTTTTTTGCTGGCAGAGTGCTCGGGCCACCACAGATGCCCTCAACACAAGTGACATTGAGCTGGCCATGCCCATCCAGGCCATGATCCCCCGGTCCCCCCAAGGTCAAATACAACCCTGATGTGGCCCTCAATGAAATCAAGTTTGACACCTTGATTTAGATTCCTTTAGCTTATATTAAAGCTATAATATCTGCCCAAATACTGTATTGTTATAATATTTTGTTAACTTAGTGTCAAGCAATTATGGCAAATGACTCTAGCCAGCTTTAAGCAGCTAACTTCAAGAAGATCAGTCTAGTACAAGTTGTTCATTTTTAGGTTACGTTTGCTTGCGTGGGCTTAAAAATGTTCCATTATGTATTTAACTTGCTTTTTATATATACAGTATATTGGTATAGGGTAGACACTAGGTGCTCTGTTCCCAAATTGAAGCATCTGAGATAGCTCTCTTAAGCTATCTTGCAGCACAGGACAAATCTTTGCAAAGGAGAGGTTGTACAGGTAAAGTTAAGAATCATTTTTGGATTCTTAACTGTGTTCTAGGTAAATTGCAGAACACTAGCAACAGATCTCAATATCCTTCAGCTTCCATGTTTATTTTAACAATAGTCTGAATTCCCAAAGAGAATTGCCCATTCACCCACCCACTCTTCCAATCTCCAGATTTTCTATGAATTCCCTTTGCCATGGAATAACATTTAAGTTTATTTTTCCTTTTCAGTACAAGTAGTCCTCATTTAGTGACCTGGGACTGGCAACTTGGTCATGAAGCAGTAACTAAGTGGAACTATATATTATGCTTATGATTTTACTTCAGATTTCCTTTGCTTTACAGACCTACAAAGCATAAACATGAAGATTAGTTGCCAAGTTACTTTTTATCACCACTGAATGATCGCTAAGTAAGGCAGTCACTAAATGAGGCTTAGCTGTAGTTCAAGAAAAGCTGTAAACCAGATTTGGGTAACCTTTCCCACTGTCAGTGGTCAGATCAGTTTCTTGATTATGTTCTAGAACAGGGGTGTCCAACTCGCGTCATCATGGCAGCAGCGTGTGACGTATTGGGACATTTTCCCCCTTTGCTAAACCAGGCATGACACATCCAGCCTGCGGGCTGCGAGTTTGGCAGCCCTGTTTTAGAAATAGGGAAGTAGGGGCCCTTTTACCAACCATATACGGATCTGTTTGAAATGAATAACTTATTTGTTTGCTACAAAGAGAAGAGGCATCTACACACTAGTAGCTCAACTGTCAGTACGTGCATAATTTTTCCCCTCCAAATATTTTTTTTAAAATTCCCCTGATCTTCTTTTGAACAACTAATTTTTTCAAGCAAGCCAATTCTGGACTGTCACTATAGTTATAGGGTTTTTCATTTTTTAAATGCTTTTAATTTCCTATATTTTAATCTGATATATAAACAGCTTGGGAAGCACATGTTAATAACTGATCATATAAATATAGCAAAAAAATATGGGGGGAAAAATCTCATGGTTCCTTTCTTTCTGTCCTCCAGTTATAACCCCCATTCAACTCCCGGATACAAAAATAAATGCGGCCCATGTAGGCAGACACCTCCACATGAAAACGAATATTCTGGCTGTCCGGAATCAGGGTCCTCCCCCATTTCCTTCTGTTCCTTCCCAGTCCAGAGCAGCATTCCTTCCACTGTTCAGTTCACTGAAGTACCCAGCCCTGATCCTATCACCCAGTTTTTAGCCAGTGGCTAATGGTGTGTCATGCACATGGTGTCCCTAAAAGCAGAAACAGATGCTGCTCATTTGTATTTCATGTGAAGTCCATGTTAGAAGTCCCAGCCAGCCTTGATGGAGCTTCTGGTCTGTGAAGGCTTGGCATGCCCTATATTTTCCAGCAGTCTCTTGCATTCTCCACTACAGTAACCTCAATTGTTTGGGACAAACAGCTGCTCCCCCCGCCCCCATGAGATGGCAGCCAATGTGACAACTGCTAAACCCTTGCAAATTATCTGTTTGAATTAGGCTGCTCTGCCGTCCCTGGATCCATATTAGCATCAGGTTTAATTGTCAAGATGATCATGGGGATGAAAGCATGGTTTCATTCAATGTCGCAGCCCTTTCCACATCCATAGCATAGATTAACATCAGAGCAACAATCAAGAAGTAAACAATATCCCAATCAAGGCACTGCCAAACAAGCTAATAGTAAGGAGGCCAACCAAAGAACCTCCAAAACCACTCCCACCAACACGGACAAGGCAAGCCGCCAGAATATAAACTGAGAGCAAACCCCATTCCTAACTAGCACTGATGATGTTACCTAGTTAGAATAATGAAATGTCTTCAGGAAAACAACCAAGATCAGAAAGCACCAATGACCCCTCATGTCAATCCTGAGCTACAAATAATCTCCTTTATCAATTAGCCTATCAGACAAGATCTTCATATCATAGTCATCCATGAATTCCTAATGGATAGCTTTAGGTTGATCCCTACTTTCAACATTGGTTCTCTGGTGAGTAACTAAATTATATCAGAAGTAACTAAATTACATCAGAAGTGTGCCAATTTTTGCAAGCTGCTTGGAGGCAAGGCAGGTTAATAACAGTTCTTGTGCTGCAAAAATATCTTCTGTGTTGAACACTGTCTTTTTTAAATGGTTTCAGCAGAAGAATCATAAGCATTTCAAAGCATTTCTCTCATTTGCTATGATTATTCAGATAAATAGTTATTCAGATAAATACTCCAAGGAAAGAGTAGTTTTTTGAACATTGGCTGGCAAAGGTTTTTCAGGGGAAACTGCCTTATAAACAAAGGTCCTTTTCAGTAGCAGGCTGCCTGTTATGTCCTTGGGGCTGACACCAGTTCCCCATCAGGTCTGCAATTCCTGCGGGGGCGTTCTTAGTCCCCATTGGCTGGCTCCCTTCGACAGTCGGCTATAAAAGCCGGCTGCTAGGTTGAGCCAGCTGCTGTTCGCTGGTAGGTCTGCTGTTAGCTGTAGACGCGACAGCCCCCTTTATTCCCACGAATAAAGCGTGTTATGACTGAAGCTCTGGTGTGGCCTCCCTCCTTTCCGAACTTAACATTGGCGACGAGGGTGGGATCTGGCCAACCAGCAGCTATACAAGAGCTGAATATCACGAATCTGAAGCGCTGGACCGTAGCCGCGACGTTGAGAGCTCAGTCAGCCATTGAGAAGGAAGCGAAGCGGAGCGTGTAGCTGCTCAAGAACACAAACTAGCTACAAGAGAGTAGGCGCTGAGATCCTCAGCCACCCAACAGCAAAATTGCCAGAATTGCGTGTAGCGAAGCTCCAGCTTGACGCTCACGACCGCTGATCTAGGCGCGAAATTCAAATCGCTGTCAGCGCGCAGCTGCAGCATTCGCCGCCTCGCCCTTGTAAGGGCGCGAATTTCAAACAGACGTCAGTTATAGCGTCTGTTCCCAGCCGCCAAGGGCTGCAGAGAGCGAGAAAACCCAGAGAGATTCCACGAGCTGAATCACCAGACCGGAATTGCACTGCGAGCGCAGCTGCTACCTGTACAACCCAGAGAGAACTCAGAAGCTGAACACTCGTTTAACAGCACTACAAACTGTAGCTGCTACCTTTTCCAGGGCCTGTATTCCCAGTGAGACTTGTTTTACCTGCCACAAGCTGAACCAACCATGAATGCGAATCCGGTGTTCCAGCCATTTAAACCAGACGAAGATAAATGGGACTCTTATAAAAACCGGTTTAACCATTATATTGATGCTGTGGGTCTGGCTGACGCTACAGACAACAAAAAGAAGTCCTTCTTCCTGAGCTACTGTGGGGCCACCGTATTTGACACAGCAACAGCACTGTTCGCCCCAAGAGAACTCAAGAATGTCCCATGGTCTGAGCTACTGGAGACCCTCTCCAATCATTATTCGCCGAAACCGTCACAGATAGCGAGACGCTTCGCCTTTCGCATGAGGAAGCAAGCAGAGGGAGAAACCATAAACCAATATATGGCAGCCCTCAGAACCGCAGCCCTGCACTGTGAATTTAAAGGCTACCTTGATGACATGCTCCTGGACCAACTTGTCTGCGGAGTCAAGGATACAAGACTACAGAGGCGGTTGTTGGCAAGGAAGGACCTCAACCTCGCACAAGCCATCAAGGAAGCCCTGGCTGCAGAATTGGCAATACAGTCAGCGGCTGAAATACAGGGAAACACCCCCAAAGGTAATCCAGTCACTGTGCATTCTGAGGAGGCAGTGAACGAAGAAGAGCCCATCGAGCAATCTGAGGTGCACCGCCTCAAACCATTCAAGCAGCCACAGGTAGGAACGAGACCGAGAGAAGGCAACGTACCTAGGCACACCCCGCTGTGCCTCTCCTGTGGGGGTCCCCATGCCAGAGCAACGTGCAGGTTCAAAAGTGCCACCTGCAACAACTGCAGCAGAAGAGGACACATCGCTAGGGTGTGCCAGGCAGCGCACGTGGCTCCACAAAAGCCACCATCTTACGCCCCCTCGGGGCCATCCAGGCAAGTAGAAAATTGTTTTACATGCTATCAAGCTAACCATACCTTCTTAACACCCAATAAAATTAAACTCTCCATTCATTTAGAAGGTAGACCCTGCCTAATGGAGGTCGATACCGGGTCAGCGCTCTCGATTATTTCATGGAGCACGCTCAAGAAAATACGTCCCAGCCTGTCCAGGAAACAGCTGCAGAAGAGTCGCCTATCCTTACGAGACTACCAAGGGAAGAACATTCCAGTAATCGGAACAGGCAAGTTCCTAGTCAAATTCAGAACCTTTAAAGGCCACCTGCCATTAGTGGTAGTTGATGGTGCCCTTCCTAGTTTTTGGGGTTGGATTGGTTCCCCTCTCTTGGCCTTAGCTTAACGGGGGTTCATGCTGTCTCGTCCTCTGACACCGACTCACTGTTCTCTGATTACGCTGACGTTTTCAGCGATGAATTAGGGTGCTACAAAGGCACACCTATTTCCTTCTCAGTGGATCCCCAGGCAGTTCCCATCCGCTTGAAACCGCGGAGAGTGCCATTCGCTCTGCGTTCTAAGCTGGATGCGGAACTAGACAAATTGTTAAAACAAGGGGTAATCGAACCCACGGATTTTGCTAAGTGGGAGACACCTATTGTCACACCCCTCAAAAAAAGATGGTAGTATAAGGATGTGCTCAGACTACAAGACCACAATAAATCGCTATTTACAGACTAGCGCATACCCAGTGCCAGTAATCCAGCATTTACTGCACACATTCGAACCCGGAACGATATTCGCCAAATTGGATATGTCACAGGCTTACCAACAGTTTCCTGTGGACAACCAAACGGCCGAATTGCAAACCATTGTTACCCACAGAGGGGCCTTCCGATGCAAGCGCCTCCAATTTGGTGTGAGTGTCGCCCCGGGCATATTCCAGTCGTTAATGGAACGGATCCTACAGGGCCTTCCTGGCGTGGTTCCGTACTTTGATGACATCTTGGTTTCCGCCCGGGACAGAACACAGCTTTTCCTCAGAGTTAGAGGGGTGTTAGACAGATTCAGACAGCATGGCCTCAAACTAAAAAAAGAAAAATGCACCATAGCCACTAAGCAGGTGGACTTTCTCGGGTACCGAATAGACGCCTCTGGCATCCACCCGGTAGAATCAAAGGTTAAAGCCATTCACGAGGCACCCACGCTGGCGTCCAAACCAGAACTACAAGCCTTCCTAGGCCTGCTGAATTTCTATGCGTCATTTCTGCCGCACAAGGCATCAGTGGCAGAACCACTGCATAGACTCTTAGATAAAAATGTTCCATGGCACTGGGGACCCAAAGAGGAATACGCTTTCAGGGCAGTCAAGTCACTCCTCACTTCAGACGCTGTGCTGATCCAATTCAACCAGAACCTACCGCTAGTTTTGGCAGCAGATGCCTCACCTTTCGGGATTGGGGCCGTATTAAGTCATAGACTACCCAACGGGTCCGAAGCTCCCATTGCGTTCTTCTCTAGAACATTTTCAACGACAGAACGCAACTATAGCCAAATCGACAAAGAGGCCCTAGCTGCCGTAGCCGCTGTTAAGAAATTTCATGAATTTCTGTTTGGGCACAACTTTGAACTGGTTACAGATCACAAACCATTGTTGGGACTTCTCTCCGGAGAGAAACAAACACCACAAGTCTTGTCTCCCCGAATGACAAGATGGACCTTATTCCTGGCAGTGTATTCATACAAGTTAGTTCACCGTCCAGGAAAAAATCTCAGCCATGCAGACGCCCTCAGCCGGTGCCCGCTACCAACGCCCGTGGAGGATCCGGCCCCAGTCCACACCATCTTTGACACCAGTGAGTTCAGAATTCCAGTCACTGCGAGAGACATTGCCTTCCAATCCAGGAAGGACAGACTGATCGCCCAGGTCCTGGACTGGGTACGGAGGGGGTGGCCGGGTAGTAACCCTTCTAACGATTTTTCACCCTTTAAAGTCCGCCAACAGGAACTTTCCAGTTTACAGGGTTGTCTGCTATGGGGGACCAGAGTTGTCATTCCAGAATCACTACGCAGACACGTCCTGAAGGCATTACACGAGGGGCACCCCGGCATTGTACGAATGAAGGCGTTGGCACGGAGCTATGTATGGTGGCCGGGCATGGACGATGAAATTACGAAATGGGTAAGCTCCTGCCATCCCTGTCAAGAATCCCGGCCAGCGCCCCCAGTCACCCCTCCCACCAAATGGGAAAGCGCCAACGCACCATGGTCTCGTCTACATGTTGACCTGGCCAGCCCATTCCATGGCAAGACATTCCTAATAGTAGTAGATTCATTTTCTAAATGGATCGATGTGGCACTCCTACTCTCAACCACCACACGAGCAATCGCCCAAGCACTGACGCGTTTGTTCGTCACACACGGTCTCCCAGACACTATTGTGTCGGATAACGGTCCTCAATTTACGTCCACAGACTTCAGCCGGTATGTCGCCAACCTGGGCATCCGGCACATCCTAACGGCTCCCTTTCACCCCTCGAGCAATGGGTTGGCTGAAAGAGCAGTCAGAACAACCAAAGAGGCCCTCGCCAGGTTCAACCAAGATGACTGGCATTCCAGACTCTCTAGATTCCTCATAAGCCAACACTCGACCCCGTGCACGGTCACAAACAAGTCACCGGCAGAGCTACTGATGGGCAGACGCTTAAGGACAATACTAGACAGGCTGCACCCTCACTATTGCCCAGACACACCCATTGGGTCTAACAGTAGGGTCAGGAGTTTTGTCTTACAGGATCAAGTCTTCACCAGAAATTACGCGGGAGACCCGTTGTGGGTACCTGGCAGGATCGTGGCCATCACGGGGCCCAGGTCGTACCACGTCCAGTTAGAAGACGGGCGCATTTGGTGGAGACACCTGGACCAGTTGAGGAGCCGGCAGAACGAGCATGCCACCACCGACCCAGAGACCACAGCAACATTCCAGGCACCGCATCCGGCACCTAGCTGGGACACTCAGAGTAACCTGCCTCCACCAACCGAACCGAGGGAGCAGACGGCTGACCGTGACCATCCTACAGAACCAGTAACCAGCCCCAGCAGTTCCTCTACCGCACCGGGAGACCGAAGCGACTCGACAACCCAGCCGGCGACCGGCGAGCAAGGTCGGGTGGCTGGACAGTTACCAAGGGACCAAATCCCCGTTGTCCCGAACTCTGTGCCACCCGCTCCTACACCCGAACTAAGACGATCAGAGCGGCAACACAAACCGCCTTCATACCTTAAAGACTACTCATGTTCGTATCTGGGGGGAAGGGGTGTTATGTCCTTGGGGCTGACACCAGTTCCCCATCAGGTCCGCAATTCCTGCGGGGGCGTTCTTAGTCCCCATTGGCTGGCTCCCTTCGACAGTCGGCTATAAAAGCCGGCTGCTAGGTTGAGCCAGCTGCTGTTCGCTGGTAGGTCTGCTGTTAGCTGTAGACGCGACAGCCCCCTTTATTCCCACGAATAAAGCGTGTTATGACTGAAGCTCTGGTGTGGCCTCCCTCCTTTCCGAACTTAACACTGCCCATGATTTTGAAGAAGTCTTGAAGATATAAGATCCAATTGTGGGCAACACCCCCTACCTTGCAAATGTTGTAGGGACAGCTAGCAAATATTTGTAATTCCATGCCATGTGACAATGGTAACAAATATAGGTGGCAACCAAGGTATATTTTCTAAGGACAAGGCAGAAGATGTGCTATGTTCCAGGTAAAATTTACACTGAACCACCATGCACACACATATCTAGATAATTCAGGACTTTTATACATTTCCATTTCCCCGAATATATATTTCAATCCTGTGTACTGAAGTGCTTTGGATGTTTTTTGAGTGTTCAGACAAATCCTGCCAGTAATGAAATCTCCCTTGAGATGTAGAAATCAAGAATTTCAAGACAAGCTTGTGGATAACTCAACAACAGTAAGATCTTTGGAATAGTCACAAACTCTTGGAGCTCATGTAAAACAAGACATTGGAGGCTGATTTAGAAAAATTTTGCAGGCCAGCTGCCATTTGCCTGGTAGGCTTGGCGTAAAAGGAAGTTGTGGAAGAGTCAGCCTAAACACAGTCCCTTCTCATAAATACACTACACAATTGTTCTCTCTCTCTCTCTCTCTCTCTCTCTCTCTCTCTCTCTCTCTCTCTCTCTCTCTCTCTCACACACACACACACACACACACACACACACACACACACACACACATTTCTGCTGAATGTTATTGATACCAGGGAGTGCTTACATGTTGGGATCTACATTATTCTGCCAAATTTCTCCATTCTCCTGTAACACAACAAATACTATTGCAATATTGTACTGGAATCATAGTAATAACTCAGGCCCTTTCTACCCCTCAAAGTTGAGAGACACCATAATGCTCCGCCAACCCCAATGTTCCTCCATGATTACATGAGACAGGGCTCTTTTCAATCCAGCCTAAGATTTTTTTTTTTAATAAATTTGATTGAATAAACATTAAAAACAGTTGAACACAGTGCAACTTTCTTAGCCATCATTTTGGCCATACAAGCTGTAAGTATAGAGATACCCATAACAGTTAATTTCCTTTTTCTCTTATGTTATTAGTATAGTGCTAGCTGCATATTATTTCTATTTACATTTATAGACATTTATAGACATTTATATACATATCTACAACTGTCTTTTATACTCATGCATTTGTACCATCTCGTATTTGTCCATTATATTCCATTCTCTTTGGTTTACAAAACTTTGACTTTCATTCCTATAAAGCAGCAACCCTTTCTTTCTTTTTCCTTGACTCTAGCCATTGATACATTTTACTCCAGACTTCATAATACCCTTATCTTTGATTTCTAAAGTTAGTCTGTCCATCTCTTCACAGACTAATACTTTCCTTATTATTTCACTTTCTGTAGGGTATCTTCATTCTTCCAATTATGGGCATACACCAATCTCTCAGCTGTTATTATATGTACCATTAAATATATTGTTCCTTTACTGTATTTCTCATTAATAATTCCCAGTAAGAACGTTTTTAGTCTGAACTCTATTTTCTGGTTAACCAGTCTAAGATTTAAACAATCCTTATGCTGTGAGTTCATGATCCAGAATACAAATAATTCCCCCACCCCCACCCCTCAGTGGCTAAGATACCAGGATAGAAACCAGGAAAATTCTAGGCCCACTTTAGGCCCAAAACCTGCTGGATGACCTTTGGCCCAGTCACTCTCTCTCAGCCCTAGGAACCAAGCAATGGAAAAGCGCTTCTGAAATATTGCCAAGAAAACTACAGACACTAATCCAGGCAGTTGTCAGGAGTCAATACTGAGCTGAAAGCATGCACACGCACACAAATGAGATAATATCCCACCACAGCTTTTAAGGAGTATAGTACTGTATCTATGGTGTCTTATGACTGCTGAACATGCAACAAGATGATTGTGTAAAGACTCTCCACACTAGCTGCAGACAAAAATCAACTGTTACTATTTCTTCTTCATGGTTTGTCCTTTCAACTAACACATTGTCTCCTGGGTTTATTTCATGCCCATCATCTCCCACCCACTCCCAGAAGAGAGTAGAGGCAATTTTCAGGGAGAAGGATACATATTTTTGCAGTTCTATATATTTCCACAAATATGCCATGACATCAGGGAAGATCCAGTAGTTCTATTTTTATTACATCCTGAAAATAATGGGCAATGTCATTATTTCCATCTACCCCTTTGGGGACAGTCTAAACATTCAAGATACCATTCAACTGAGAGAAGCTAATGGATGAACTGAAAATCCATGCATTACATTTAAAATTAATTTGAAATTAAAATTCTTTGTTTAGTTGTTGACTTTGGCAAGTTGCTATTACTGAAGTTTTCAGTGCGGGATACCTGTGCTTGGTTTGCCACAACAAAATCAGCAAAGCACCTTGTAGCATCTTCTAAAAAATTTTAAAAGGCATGTTGATATTCTTTTTTAAAAGCTTATTTTAAGTTACATGCAGGGGTGGGATTCTACCAGTTCGCACCTATTCTCTAGAACCGGTTGTTAACATTCTAAGCAGTTCAAAGAACTGGTTGCCTACTCCCATAAGGAAGGCAGGAAGGAAACATTTTGGTGTTACTTACAAAAACTGCCTCTCCATTAACCCTTATTACATTCTTGGCAGGACTAGACTTCCTGCCTCAGGAACATCTCTGGAGTTTTTTTCCCTTCCTTTGCTGGTACTTTGCTTGTGTGGAGTGACCATTGAAAGTTACAATGGCACTGGAAAAAGTGACTGACTATTCTTCACACTTACGACTGTTGCAACATCCCCACAGTCATGAGAGGCCAAGCTACTTAGGTGAATACCTCACCCCAAAGGATTCACACATGTAATAATAATGTGACCTTGGAAAGATGCGTGCCTCGATGTGAGTGATATTGAGTTGGCCACACCCAGCCAATAACATGACCACCAAGCCATGCCCACCCAGTCACATGACCACCAAGCCATACCTACCACCTAAGCCACACCCACAGAACCGGTTGTTAAAAAAATTTAAATCCCACCCCTGGTTACATGGACACATGTAATTGTCATCAAGCATTTGCTTGAGGATTTCTACCAAGGAAAAGCTTGGGATCCATTGTTGAATGACACTTACCATCAAGAAACTTTTACTTGAAAATCGCTCCTTCAGTAACAAAAACCCTGTTCAGTCTAATATATTCTCCTGGTCTCCAGAAGAATGAATGTTGCCTTCTGTTGTGTGCAATATTGCTGTGTAGTAAAATCTAGATTCTGTAACATAATGTATCATAATATTGGCACGCTCTATTCTTTGGCATTACTTGTGACACTTATAGCAATTTCCCTTTCTTTTAGGAAAGGAACATAAAATACAAGGTCAGTTGAATTGTTGCTAAATAAATGCATATCACTGTGTTACCAGCATTTGACTGGCATTTCTCCTGGGGGAGCAAACTCACTCCTGGTTCTTGATCTGTAACTTTCCAAGGTCACATTATTATTACATGTGTGAATCCTTTGGGGTGATGTGTTCACCTAAGCAGCACATGTTGAGGAAAAAGCACTTGTAAGATCATACCGTGTCCTGCTCTTTTCTTCCTCTCCACTCAAAAGGATAAATTGTCACCACTCACTGCATTTTGTCTGCCAGTTTTGATCAAACACATCAAAAGGAGATGTCTAGCTAAACTGCCGTAGCATGAGTAATTTGAATCTAGTGGAGGTTTGAGTTAAAGCTTCCCTGTATTATTTGTTTCTGAATTTATTTTAAATCCTCAGGGCTTGTCATTAGGTAGTTGGATGCCTTAACCTGCTCAGAATGATAATTGGAACTGAAAACAACTCATCCTTTATATAATAGTACTTTTCTGTCCTATGGCCTATTATGGTCACCAACTGACATTCAGGGCTGAAAAACAATTCAGGAGCTCAGAGTATTTAACCTGCTGCCTCCTGGATATGCTGGGTTACAACTCTCATCTCTCTCACCTAGCTTTTGGTTGGAGTAGTATAGTTATAGTTAAGTGAGGCAATAGAGGTCCCCATGATTGGAGAGGAACCAGAATGGCAAAATTAATATAGCTTCAACCATTTCATACAGTTTGTTACATCCCCTATCCCTGCTTTCCTCTCCATCATAATTCAACTCACTGGGGTAGAATTGGAAAATACATTGTTGTGGTCATATTGGACGAATCTCTCCTGCACTTTTTCCTTCATTGTATTTACTGACTGTTCACTGGGTTGGGGGGCATTCTTTTACATAGAATACAGCTAGATCATGTTGCAGTCTCCTATCTAAAATGCAAACATTCTCTTTTTCAGCTATAAGCATCAATCTCCAGAAACTCTTCTGTGGATATTTTTATTTTATTTTGCATTCTTACTTTGTTGTATAAAGCTACTCCCATCATTCAGACTGGACTATTCTAGTCTCTCCTAGCCTTATGCCATCCTGTTGATTGGAAATGAGGGTACTTAGACAATGTGCTTTATACAATGTTAGCAGAGCCCAGGCTGCTGACATTAAAGTTATAAGCATGTGTCATGTTCTCCCACTAACTCAAGCCTTTCTCTAGTGTGAGCAGAATTAGTGGTGAACCAAGAGGGAGGAAGTTGTGATCCACTAGTTGTTGCCAAAATAAAACTCACAACTGGCCAATAGAAGAAAATATATGTAGTTCCAGGATGAACTATGGAGTTATTGGTGCTCCAAATGTCTTATTATATCCCAGCTCCCAAGGTCATTACCCTTGATGACTGGGAATTTTGGTTCACCAACGTCTAATGTCTGATTAATGGATTACAAAATGACAGGATTTGGAAATATGGGTACTTTTGAGGAAATTACAATGGGCCAGGAAAAGACCGCTACTACTAATATTACTTTTATTAGTGATGCTATTACTTTGTTGAAATGCAATAGTGTGCCAATCGACAGTGAAGGTGTTAGATGAATATACCTATGACTGTCAGTTCCTTCTCTGCCAGTCTTCCAAACTATTGTTTACATCTGTCTCCTAAAATGGATAAGAATGAAGTCTGAACAAAAGGGCAAAAATAAGAGCTTCTAATGATACTCCATAGCTTAAGAGTGTCCATGGAGGGGAGAATTCAAAAAAAAGTCAAGATGGCAGCTGCAATTACTTGATGAAAGAACCACTTATTAGGAGGTAGGATCTTGATCACACAGTGATGGCCACCATCTTACCTATTTTTACCCTGATGCCTTTTTCAAAAGGTGGGACTTGGATCACACAATTTTTAGACCCCCCTTTATAGACACACCAGATGAGTTTTCAGCAGCACAAGGCTATTTTTGATTTACAGGTGTGATTCATGGAATTGTGGTAGATAACCTAGCCAATAAACAACAACAACAACAAAAAACCACCCTGCTACAAATATGAATACTTTTGTTGCACTGTAACAATTCACCCAGTATTCTGGCATCAGCTTTCATGACATTAATCTGATCAAAGTGCAATAGTCCAGAAAATCTGATGTTGAATTAGAGCTAAAAATGCTATAATACTATTTTCTGAGAATATGTTGGCTTGGATTCTTTTTACTTGTGATGGTTTTCATAGCAAGTTGTTGCCATCAAATATGAAAAACAGTATGAAATTATTAAATTCTACTTTTTTAAAAAAATCAAATTGAATGAAGTCGTCCTTTATCTGCCCTAGCCAAATTCAATAGATTCAGCTATCAAGCGTGGAAAGGATATATTCTACTTGGCTGCTGGGAAGTTGTTAGAAGTCAGGGTTCTGCCAGAAGAAATATCAATTCTAATTCAGTACCATAGGCATTGCTGATAAGAAACAAAGATTTAAATTGAGCTTTTTACAAGGTTAGTGCTCAAAGAACTCCTTCAATGGACCATCTACCTAGATGAATAATTGGTTTATCTTTGCTTTCTCCCACATTTGGATAGAAACGAAATAGAATACTCAAATGAAGAGACAGCAAATTTAGCTACCTTACATAGAGCTACCATAATTGAGCTGCAAACATCCAGTCAGCTAGTAGAGGGCAGCAAAGAGACATAGAAAACTATCGCTTTACTTTCCTCTAAGGCAGGGGTGTCCAACCTTGGCAACTTTAAGACTTGTGGACTTCAACTCCCAGAATTCTTCAGCCCTGGCTGGGAGTTGAAGTCCACAAGTCTTAAAGTTGCCAAGGTTGGACACCTCTGCTCTAAGGCCATTCAAATTAGTGTGCATCCTAGATCTGATAATTCTGTTTTATGATATTTTAATTGCTTATTGAGCTTTTTTTTTTAAATTTTAGCCTTCTTCTTAGCCATTTGATGAAAGGTTTAGATATACTTTGAAAAAGATAAAAGATAAATTTGATAGGTTCTCAAAAACATAAAACCAATTAAAATCATACATATGTCTAATTCCTATAGGTACCTATTCATCAATATCAGTTTTTAGAATATATGATCCAAAGGATGGCGACAATACTAATTACTTTATAAAACATAAAATCTTTTAGTAGTTTTTATATAGAAAACTCTGATAAAGTATCAAAAGCCCAACCAAAATATTTCATTCCTTTTTGGTCAGTTAGTAACCCTAAGAAGAAAATTTCTAAAGAAAGGTGTACAGTAACTTACCCCTGCCTTCATTTCTATGAAAAGCCACTTGAGTGTATCGTACGTGATGGGAGAGAACACAGAACATTGCAAGAAACATCATTTCTTTTTCTTTTAGTAACGACTGTATTAAAAAGAGATTGAGAATTAAATGAAGTGACCTTTACAGCGACAAGATTGGATCCAGCTCCATAGGAAGTCAATAGCAGCTTCTCGCTGATTTCAATAAGGCTTAGAACAAGTCCTACAAATGAAGTCCAATTCACTCACCAATTTCTCTCTAGACAAGTAGATCATTTTGTTCTTAGTCTCTACCACACCATTTAGTTAAATCAGAATTACTTTCATTCTGGCAACCTTGCATTTTTCCATTAGGGTTATACATACAGCCAAAAATATGGAAATAAAAAGTACCTTAATAGTAATATCACTTAGACTTATATACTGCTTCACTGTGCTTTACAGCTCTTTCTAAGCGGTTTACAGAGTCAGCGTATTGCCCCCAACAATCTGGGTCCCCATTTTACTGACTTCAGAAGGATGAAAAGCTGAGTCAACCTTGAGCCAGTGAGGATTGCACTCCTGGAGTGAGCAGTGAGTTGCCTGCAATATTGCATAGGCCACCCTGACTAATAGCAATAGCACTTTATATACTGCTTTATAGTGCTTTACAGCCCTCTCTAAGTGGTTTACAGAGTCAGCATATTGCCCCCAACAATTGAGGTTCTCATTTTACCCACCTTGGAAGGATGGAACGCTGAGTCAACTTTGAGTCTGCTGGGATTTGAACTGCCAAACTCTAGGCAGCTGGCTGCAGAAGTAGCTTGCAGTACTGCACTCTAACCACTGCACCACAGAGGCTCCTCTAATGCTTGCTTCTGAGCAATAATGGCACTTAGACTTATATACTACTCCGTGGTGCTTTATGGCACTCTCTGAGCAGTTTACAGAGTTAGCGTATTGCCCCTAACAATCTGTGTCCTTATTTTACGAACCCTGGAAGGCTGGAAGGCCAAGTCAACTTAGAGCTGTGGGTAGAGTTAGCCTGCAATATTGCATTCTAACCACTGCACCACTACCAACTGAGTATATGGTGCATTTTGGAGTAATTACATTTTATATGTATATTGAACCATAAAGTCTAATACAGCCTTGCCCAGTTTTTGTTGGGAAGGGATGCTGATTGATGAAAATGGGAATTCAATCCAATACACCTAGAGGGAGTTAGGAAAGGCCGACCTAGCAGCTAAGGTGCTTTAACCATTTAGGGAGTTGCATCAGTGGAAAAGACATGCTGGGAATGGTACAACTGATTCAACCTAAGTCAAATTTCAAAATTAGCCCATATCCAGCAAAAGAGAAGATATCTGTGACCATAACTTGGGAGGTCCTCCTTTGCATCTCCCCTTGGTCTGCATGCAAGCCAGTTTCATGTATTGACATAGGTTGATTTAGCTGGCTAAGAGTTCATATATGCTTTTAAAAAGTTATTTGAGGAAGTCTTTTATGGAAATGAAATGGAAGAATGTCCCGGCCATGTTCTGCAAAGTTAAAAACCCTAACAGTGGCCCATCACCAAGGGCAAGTACTTGGGTAGGTTGCTGTTTCACACTTTTCTCTCCTATGAGGAGAAGTATTGTATTCTATATAGAGTATAATTGTTACTTCTAAATATAATCAATAGGCAACTGAATATTAATAAGCACAGCCAAAGTATGTTCAAGCTATCATAAAATTATGACAACAATTTTTGGTAGAAAGGTCTCCAGGGGATATAGGGCTTGTGGATTGCCTTCTTTTGCTTCTTGCTATCTGAAAACTTTTTTAAAAAAGAATTGCTGTGATCCAACTCTGTCCACTTGTAATATATTAACAGCAACCACATGGAAGATTGTAAATAATCTAATGTAAAATCACTAACATGTAAGATTGACTTTACTGCATTATTTATAACATATTTCTGGCAGAATAAATACAAGGTAAAGAAAACCCACAACGCTAAGATAAAAATCAAGGCAAGTTTGGAACTGGGTATACC
Organism: Pseudonaja textilis; assembly: GCF_049901715.1. NCBI lineage: Eukaryota > Metazoa > Chordata > Lepidosauria > Squamata > Elapidae > Pseudonaja > Pseudonaja textilis. The sequence goes on from NC_141990.1 coordinate 41,689,558, forward strand.
TAAGGTAGGTGTGGCCCTCCTGAGCTCCGTTTTCACTGGCAGAGCACTTGGGCCACCACAGGCACTCCTGACACGAGTAACGTTGAGCTGGCCACACCTACCTTAGGTATACCCACCTGGTCCCCAAGGTCAAACACAACCCTGATGTGGCCCCCAATGAAATCGAGTTTGACACCCCTGCTTTGAGAGAGTGCTGCAGAGAATGCCCCATTCACCTCTTCCTCTAGCAAGCACCTTGCCTCCTCGGACTGACAACAGATTTCCAGGCTCAAGCCATCCAGTCCATAAGCCCTTTGGCTGGTACAGCACCTCAGTTATTCACTAAAACAAATTCAGCCAGTTCCTTCGTGGAAGAGAAATGGCTGTATAAATGATTTCAAAGAAATAGTTCAGAGATATTTTCTGAGTCTATTAAAGTATCTTGACACTTAACTGTGAAGTGCACAAGAAGCACGTGTGAGAATCTCCTGTATTTCAGGTGTATAGTTATCTCTTAGTGCTTTGCAGCTTTTCTGCCTTCCCACCTAACTAAATACCAAGGGAAGAAATCAAAGGAAGAAGAAAGTATTTGGGTCGCATGGACTCCTTGTATGATAGACTCTGTCCTGCAAGCTTGTATCTTATTTCAAGCTTCTGAGAAAAGTAACCAGATTCAAAGATCTTCAATCAAATGCTTTGAGAGTTTGGGTCGCTGCTCTTAACACAACATATTTCAGTTTAGCAGCATCCTTGAGATATCAACAGTGTCAAAATGACAGGCCTAACTGCATGATTGAAGCCCTTCCCCCTTTTTATGTGAATGTGATGCATGTGGCACATGTTCAGAAGTGTCAGGCCTCAGTCATTGGTCGTGCCTGTCATTTTGACACTGTTCACCCACCAGATGCCCTATTTTAGTCACAGACAAATTTAGGTATGAACCTATGTCACACAGATAAAATTATACACATGGAGAGAAGTTACAATAAACCAGCAGAAATACACAGAGATACATCAGAATATTCAAATAAAAAGGGCCAAGGAAGAAAAGCTAAGGTGAGAACCACAATCAGGCTCCAAGATAACATATATTTCAGGTCTGGAACCTTATTCCTAACTCAATCTGTAATATTACTGTGTTACTTTGACTGAAAATATTCAGCATCAAGAGGAAGACTACAAATCACATTAAACAACATCATACTTGGCAAGTCCTCCACTACAAAACACCATTTTGAAGTAGTGTTTTCATCAGGATAGGGTGGAAATGATTGAAAGTGTGATCTCTTCTCCGGCCAGACCTTTTCTGTTTTCCTTTCAGGTTCTCCATACCTACCACTTCACTGAGTTTTATTTTTGCAGGGAAAAATGAATTTGGTGTTTTTCAAATATTCAAAAACTTTCATGAGTTGGTTTAGTTTAACCCTCCAAAACATCCTAAGTAAACCAAAAGACTCAGTAGCCCCAGAATCAAAAACAGGAGTCATCTACAACAAAGAATGTAAGGACTATGACAGCCCTATATAGGACAGACAGGCAGAAGTCTGGCAGAATACACCCATAAGTGCCATGACAAAAACTCTTTAATTTCACAACACATGGAAGACTCAACCATAGTTTCAACTGGGAAACTGAGAACTTTCTAGATCAAGCCAAGTTGAAAAAAAGACAGAGAATTTCTGGACGCCTGGCATTCAGACAAATTGGCCATTAAGAAACACATAGAGATAAACAATATCTACAAATCACCTAAAAGACAATCAAAAAGCACAAAAGGAAACAAAAAGACAAAAATACCTCCTCACCAGCAATCAACACCCATATGAACATCAACACCCATATTAACATCAATATTAACACTAAACCAACAATCAAGAAATAAACAATACCTTAAACAGACACACACAAATGGTAAATACCACCACCAAAGCAGTTAAATCTGCTTTGACCCATTTTGTAAAAGTGGAAGGAATACCCTAAACTGAATCAAAACCAAGTAAGAAAGAATTGTGTGTACTCCTGTCTTGCCCAGAACTCTTCTATGTGCAAAGCAGAATATTTTGGGTGATTTAAGAAAATACATGTCATCCAGCCAATATTGGCTCCACGAAAAAGATATTGCTTGTTCTCTGACAACAGAACGATCCCTACCGTAAATATTTTCTGCCCTAAAATACACATTCTGAGAGTTGTCTACCTGGACCATGTGGACTTTTGATTTGGCTCTCAGTTCTCCTGCTATTACCTTGCCTGATAAATGAAAGTCATCCTCAAACAATACTGTTCTTGCCATTATTTTCTTTAATACATATTTGAGAATCAAAAAGTTGCTGTTCTCTTCAGTTATAAGTGCCTGCCAGTAATTCAATTTAGCTGTCAACATGTCAGTTGAAGAACATCAATAGAATGGAGCAAGATTAATTGTCACATATGTATATTTGCATGCTTGTAGAACGCTCATCATAAACAACCCTTGTCTTGTTTGATCATGTTCCCTTAGCAAAATGCTGAAGTCAATTAGCTTTTGTTCCACTGTCATAATATTCTTCTCAGAAAAGGCTACTTGGTCCACATATGGCCATGACTGAAACAGGAGTCAGCCCCATTAGTATGCACAACCTAAAAACAACCTAAAAAAGTTAAAAATGGTTTCGTCATTGCTATCTTTGAAATCTAAATTTGAGAAAACCTGATCATCATCCACAGAATGAACAACGTTAATGTACTTGGAGGGAAAAAATATAACCTGTAAGGCATCCTAGGCACACACGTGTGGATATTTAAAGACACACATGCAAATCTTTGTATTGTTTTATTCCATTTTTAATAGTATTTATATTTATAATCTGTTTTCTCTTCAAAGAGTTTAAGAAGGTATGCTTGTTGTCTCCTTAAGATGGGAATACAGAGCTGATAGCCAGCCAAAGAAATAACTCTACATTCTGAAGCTCCTAGACCTTCAAAATCAAATGTAATTGCTTGAGTACCCCATCAGTTAAATGACAGCAAAAATAATTTATGACTCAGGAATGATAGGAACCAGTGAAATCAGGCTGTAAATTCTCTCTCTATAAAACATCACAGGCAATTGGAGTACACAACATTTCATACAGCTCAAGGACTGCATTTGGCCATTGAATGCTATGCCAAAAGCCAAATCAGAAAAGTACAAAGAGAAGGCTGGGCCAGGACACAGACTAATTTTTAACTATACTGAACATTAATTCTAGTTATTTAATTGTATATGTACAAATGTATATGTACAAATGTATATGTACAAGCTGTATATGTACAAATTCCCTTATTCTTCATCAGTACAAGATTTTCTGGTTTTTTCCAATCCTCCCACTGAAAATTCTATTCCTTTAAGAGGCCAAAGGCGAAATCTAAAGTTTTGTCTGTAATGTCTATGTCCTATTACTGAACTAGTTTCCCACCAACAACCTTTGTGCAAAATTTGGGGAAAATATGAGCTTCATGACTTTTCCTCCTTAAAACTTCAATTGTGGCTGTCTCTTTTGGGTAGATTATCTTTTGCATATAGATTTTGGCAAACACTCTTGGCGTTGCCATTAGCCTCGGCCTGTGAATCTGATTTAAGTACCTAAGATCACTAATACAGTAATCTGAGCTGCATGACATATGAGGCACCTAAATTTGGAATCCATTTTACACCCTACCTGAGGAGTATTTTTGAGTACAGAGGGATGTTCCATAGTGTCACTTCATGCTTGTTTGGATTCTGAGATTAAACACAGCACCACCCTTGGGTTTCAGGACTTGGCACTTGCTATTGAGTCTGTGATGGAATTTCTCAGGCTTCCAGATTATCAGGATGAAGTAATGCAAGGGATTTCCTTAAGACCTATAACAAAGTGTTTGGTTATGTTTATCCAGCCTAAATTGGAGAACCAATATTATATATTGAGGTTACTAGAAATGTGATGCTTACTTAAAAGAAACCCTCAATGGAACTTACTTTTCAAAATGTATAAGGTTACAGTGGGAATCTTAGCTGTGGAATAAAGAAATCATTTCTTAAATAATACCCATGATTGCTGTGAAACAAATAAGAAGTCATATCAAACTGAAGTCACTCCAGATTGGGTCAAAATCACACAAATGAGAACAGAGTGGGTGGAGATTGCTTTCAGGCATGATGCCACTTGTCGCTCATGGGTACATGAATGCTTTCATAACCAAACTGTGGAATATTGTGTTAAAGCATATTGCTAATAACAACTGGGGTGGAACTTAAGGGATAAGATTGCAGTGTGGTTTTTCTGGGAAGGGAAGGTTTTGGACTAGTCATGCCATTAAATGAACAGGAAAAGCATCCAGGCAACTGGCCTTTTAGGAAATTAAAATCATATCAGAAAATCCAATTGGCCACAGGCATCCTTTGACATCTTGTGCCTTTATTTGTGCAGGAATGTGAAAAAGTGGTCACAAGGTAGCAATAGTACTTAGACTTATATCCCACTTCATAGTGCTCATCAGAGGGCACCCAGAAATTTAAGAAAAATATATCTATATGAGTGAGTCAGTCAGTGAGGTATATCTATAAGGCAAGATTAAATCTATCCCCAGGAGCACAAAAATCGAAGCCTGTTTACAAGAGGTCCTCAGTTAATAACCAGTCAAATAACTGTTTGATCAAGTTCAAAAAAAATTACTTATGACTCATCCTTGAAGTTATGACAGTTGAACATCCCCCCCCCCCCACAGTCACATGATTGCATTTGGGGCTCTTGGCAACACCAGCTCACACTTACAGCTGGTTGCAGTATTCCGTAGTTACCGTATTTTTCCGTGTATAAGACGTCCGCATGTATAGGACTACCGCCCCCCACTTCTCTTACCCAAAATTCAGAAACATTAAATAGAAGACACTTATTTTGCAGAGGAAGACATTTGCTTACCAGTACCGGTATTTATTTTTTTGTTTTCTGACATTTTTATGGGTTCAGAATGCACCGACATTATCGCTACCTATCACATGTGGACACTGGCTACATGCTCTCTGCAACCTCAGCTGACATCAGTTGCATAAGGCTCATGATTGGAGGAAATCTGTTTGCTTGTCTCTGCAATTGAAAGTTTCGCTTGTGAGGCTAATTTGCAGAGATAAGGTATCAGCAGTTTCGCAATTGAGGTTCTCCTCTCGGGCCTCCGTGTATAAGATGCCCCTCCATTTTTAGGTAAATATTTTTAAGAAAAAAGTATTGTCTTATACACAGGAAAATGTGGTACATGTGACATTTGCTAATTTCTGATATTTTTTTGCCAGTTTCCAGAAAAAAGAACTCCATCTGGCAGAATGGATTCGCTTAACAACCATGTGAGTCGCTTCACAATTGTCATAAAAATGGTCATAAAATTGAGTCAAGTCAAATGGTGTCCTGCTTAATGAGCACAACAATTTACAACCAAAATTCTGGGCCCAATTATGATTGTTAAGTGAGGACTACATGCATGAAGATTAGACATAGGAAAGATACATAGTTGGATAGCCAGAAAAAAGTATAGCATCTCAAGACTTAATATCAGCAACAGTAATATCTCTCTGTGTGAACTTCTTCCTACCTTAATTTTTATATTATTAATTACCACTCCTTTAAAAAAAAACTCTTGAGCCGAAAAATATTTCCTACTGTAATGTTAATATTAGGGAGTGGTAGGGCCGACTAATTTATGGGGGGAAATTAGATGTGGAACAGGATAATCTACCCTTCCATATAATTCCACTGCATCTATCAACTTCAGCTGCTATAAAGTGAAATAAAATGAAATAAAACATAATTTGGGATCTCCCATATCATGTGAGTCTAGCTAGGCCATCATTCAGAGACTCTCAATATTTCAAATTTCAGTATTGTTTCAAAAACAGAATGGCTTATAACAACACACTGTCAGTAAATGTAAGCGTATATATGTGTACGCAATGAATATGAGAAGACCTCATAAAACATAATAAGAATAAAAATACATCTAGATAAACAAACAAGGTATCCCTTTCCAATGAAGTTAATGGAAAGACACTTAAAGATATATGAACTCCATTTCTGGATTGAGAACAGTTGTAAATTCAAGGAGCAGTTAGACTGAAATATGCTTAGCAATAAGAAATCCAGGTGATGGATTATGCACATTTAAAAACAAAATACATTTGAGGTTTTATAAAAAGAGAAACTGAACTAACTTCACCAAAATGGGGAGAGGGGGGAGGGAGGGAGAGAGAGAGAGAGAGAGATTACAGTTTAATTTATTCTAACAGAAAAGTAGACCTTAAGATTTGTGGCGTCTATGGCAATAATACAATGATATCGCTTGGAGAAAGAAGAGGGCAGAATTCTGAGCATCTTATTTCTTGAGCCTGGAGCAGACTTGTTTCATAATAGTTGCATTGAGCCTTTAAAAAAAAACAAGATTCAGAAACCTCTGTCATCATTTGAGAGTTTGCTGCTGAATTAGAACAATGTGATCTTGAAGGTTTGAGAGACTTTAAAAAGAGTCTGGGGCTTGCCTGAAGCCTGAAAATTATGGCTTATTAATAAACCTTTCTTTGAAAAATATATTTTACGACATCACTCAAACCTGATGACTATCAAAATTAAGTCAAACTTTGTGTTAATTCTAATTTTTACTTGATTGTCCATTCTGCTCCTAACTACGTATTGTACTTTGGCCTATAATATAAACATTTCAAAGGATGCTTCAACTGATATTACGTCCACAATCTATGATACAGTTTCACTGCCTGCGTTGCTAAGAATAGGAATGACAATCTTGGCCATTCATTTACTGCATTGTCCCCGAACCACTTTCAGCACTCTTATCAAAATATTCTTGATGTTAACATCTGGAAGATGATTTTAATTTTGCTTCATTTTCCTGAAGGGAGTGGAAAGGGGCAAAGGTCACTTTATTCATGAGAGCTCTTATTACAGTATGGTGTATGAGCACAAATGCTGTTGACATCGTTGGAAAATAATGTGTGATGTAGAGCGCAACACAATGAAGCATAAATTGAACAGATTGCATGATAAGATAAACAGCTGGTTGAAATGGTAAGAGCAGATTCACTAACAAAGCATAAGTGAATGGAGCAAATAGAGCAATGATAGTTGCAAATGTAATATATATTATATTACATTATTTTACATTACATTATTAGTGAATGCCTAAGTTGCAAAGATAATCAAAATGAAAATTATTCATTGTTCACCAAAGATGAAATTCATCATATTGATGCGTTGCCACATATGATCTTCCTCTTGAACTTCCATTGGAGGATAGCAATAGCAATAGCACTTAGACTTCTAAGTGGATGGCTGAGTTAACCTTGACCCAGCCATGATCGAACTGCTGGCAGTCAGCAGAATTAGCCTGCAATACTGTATTCTAACCACTAGATAGACCTATGAAAGTTACACAACTTTTCCTGGCCCACCAAGACCTGTTTGGCAGTGATGTGCTGAAAAAATATGTTCCTGATCTCATTACAGTATTAAAATTCAACTATCAGTCCAAATGGTGTTTCCACACATTTTTGGATGCATGTAAAAAGGCTGCCATCCTGTTCTTGTTTTAGAACAAAATACCATAGACTAAGCGTGGAAAGGATACAATAATTTGTTATTGCATTTTTTTTCTTGATCTAAACCAAAAACTGAGAATTAAAGAACCTGGTAAGTTTAGCAGACTTCTAAATTTAGGAAAATAAGGAGTATTTTCTCAGGTTTTCCATTTCAGCAATACCTGTGACATTTCAACACACTCGTGATTTGATTTGTTTGAAATAACATACTTCAGGCTGGCAATTTTTCTGTAAAAATAGTGCTGGGTAGTCAAGTCCTATTCCATGAAGACAATCTAGAGAAAATAGAATAAAGTATCATAATGAGCAGACCTGCTAGGGCCTGTGTGTCTGGAAGGCATCAGAATAGCAGGAGATTTAGAAAGCTACTAAGGGAAAAATGTGCTGATGAAGTGATAAAAATGCTTTTGACATAACAAAACTAGTTTTATTTAATATGACACAGAATATTGATGAGGATTCAGTTATGACCATGAAATACATACAAGTCAGGATGTTTAAGAAACAGCTGAGGGAGCTCCAGGTGACAAACATCTGGAATGAGTCAGTCAGACTTGGTTCATTCTGCTATTAAGAATAGCAAAACATCAGCCATTATATCTTAGAGTATCCCCCTAAGGGCTGTAAGCTATTTCTAAGAATGCTGTTATGTAAGTTCTAGAACAAATGCTGTATCATACATAAGGAAACCTCACTGAATCCAGTAGCGTTTATCTCTGCATGGACATATAAAGGTTATGTTAAATTATTTTGTCCCAAAGTCTACTAATTCCATCTCATGCATGCAATGGTGTTTTCCTGAATTAGACAATGAACTATTATGTGGTATTATGTTTAGAAGGTCAAGAGAACCCCACAGTAAAGGTAGTGCTTGGTTAATTGCCATCCATTCAGTGACAATTCAATGTTACAATAGCACTGAATGGATGGTATTTATGCCCAGTCCCAGATGTTATGGCCATTGCAGCACTCCTTTAGTCACATGATCAAAATTTAGGTCCTTTACAGCCCAATCACATGTACAACTGCAAGGGCACTTCAACTGCCTCAGCTGCCACTTAGCTCTCGCGCTCTGCCCTTTGCCCCCGGGCGCACTCTGTTGCCTCTGCTGGTTCTGCCAGCCACAGCTTTCTTCCCACTGCTGACAAGGCAAGCCCAGGCCTTCTTCCTGAGGCTGTGCATGCCCTTCTTCAAATTGCACATGCTGGGCTTCAGAAAGCTTCTGAGGCCTTTCAAAAATTCAGAAAAAGGCTGTGCATCACCTGGAGAAAGGAGGTGTGTTGTAGTTGAGCAATGAGAGGCTAGACCAGGGCATGGATGCAACAAGACTTTATTGTAGCAATAAAGGACTGAACGTGTTAGCTCTGCCTAGAGCAGGCTCCCAGCGATCAGCGACTGGCCGGACCCTGCAGCTGGCTTTTATAGCTGGCTGTCGAGGGAGGCCAGCCAATGAGGGGCAGCAAACGCCCCCGCAGCATGAACGGACCTGGGTGGGGACTTTGGCAAGTTCCAGGGACATAACACCCCTTCCCCCCAGATGCGAACACGCATAGTCACTTAAATAAGCGGGCGGTCTGTGCTGGCGTCCCGAGCGACGTAACTCCGGTGAGTTACCAAGTGTCTCAGAGTTCAAGGAACCCGGTGGGGTTGGTGATGGGGTGCAGCCTCGCTCTGAGGGTTGCACAGGCACCGGTGTAGTGCTTCTGGTTGGCGATGTCGTGGCCCCGTCTACTGGTGCCGGTGGCGGACCCATCGGGCAGTCCCGGTCTACTGCCAACTCCTCTGGTCCGGGTGGCGGTGGTGTAGAAGCCCTGGCATGGTCTACGACGGGAGCTTGGTGTAGCACCTGAGGGTCGACCTGAGCCCCTGATCCGACGCTGGCGAAGGTACCCTGTCGCTTCCTTAGCTGGTCCAGGTGTCTTCTCCAGATGCGACCGTCTTCCAGCTGGACTCGGTACGACCGGGGGCCGGTGATGGCTACTATCACTCCTGGAATCCACAGTGGGTCTCCGGTATAGTTCCTCGCAAATACATGTTCCTGCAAGACAAAATCTCTGACCCCCGTCATTGAAGCGAGAGGGGTGTCAGGGCAATAGTGAGGGTGGAGCCTATCCAACACAGTTCTTAGGCGTCTACCCATTAGAAGTTCAGCAGGGGATTTGTTGGTGACCATGCAAGGGGTCGAGTGTTGACTAAGCAAGAAACGGGAGAGTCTGTGATGCCAATCTTCTTTGCTGAATCTGGCCAACGCTTCTTTTGTGGACCTAACAGCTCGCTCTGCCAGTCCGTTGCTGGCAGGATGGAAGGGGGCCGTGAAGATATGACGGATGCCAAGATTTGTGGCGAAACGGCTAAATTCTGTTGAGGCAAACTGGGGACTGTTATCCGAAACAATGGTATCTGGTAGCCCGTGTGTTACAAATAGGCGAGTTAGAGCCTTGGTAACTGCTAGCGTGGTAGTCGTGGATAGTTGGGCCACGTCGATCCATTTTGAGTATGAATCTACGACTACCAAAAAGGTTTTGCCGTGTATTGGACCCGCTAAGTCAATGTGTAGCCTTGACCAAGGTGCGTTGGCGCTCTCCCACTTTGTGGGGGTGGTGACTGGAGGGGAAGGTCTGGATTCCTGGCAGGGTTGGCATGAGCTTACCCACTTGACGATGTCGTCGTCCAAGCCAGGCCACCAGACGTAGCTCCGTGCCAACGCCTTCATCCGGACGATGCCTGGGTGGCCCTCGTGTAGTGCCTCTAAGACTGGTGTGCGAAGTGAGGCCAGAATAACAACCCGGGTGCCCCACAACAGGCAGCCCTGTATGCTAGACAGCTCCTGTTGACGGGTCTTAAAAGGTGTGAATTCGGCTGCGAGGTTAGAGCCCGGCCACCCCCTCCTCACCCAGTCCAGTACTTGGGCGATGGTTTTGTCCGTCTTGGATTTGGTGGCGATGTCGAGAGCGGTGACAGGAAGGTCGAGCTCGGTGACATCGAAGATGGCGTGGACCGGGGCCGGGTCTTCTGCTGGAGCTGGCAGGGGCAGCGGCTGAGGGCGTCTGCGTGGCTTAACGTTTTTCCTGGGCGGTGGATGAGCTTGTACGAGTAAGCCGCCAGGAATAAAGTCCACCTCATCATTCTGGGAGACAACACTTGGGGAGCCTGCTTGTCTCCGGAAAGAAGACCCAGGAGAGGTTTGTGGTCCGTGATTAGCTCAAAGTTGTGGCCAAATAGGAATTCATGAAATTTCTTAACCGCGGCCACTGCGGCTAAGGCCTCCTTGTCTATCTGACTATAGTTACGCTCTGTTGCTGAGAGCGTTCTGGAAAAGAAGGCGATCGGTGCCTCAGAGCCGTTGGGTAGTCTATGGCTTAATACGGCGCCAATCCCAAAAGGGGATGCATCCGCAGCTAGTACCAGTGGAAGGTGTGGGTCAAATTGAATAAGGACTGCGTCAGATGTGAGCAGTGACTTGACTGCCGAGCGGTGTCTTCCTTGTGTCCCCAGTGCCAAGGTGCTTTTTATCTAAGAGCCTGTGTAGAGGCTCTGCTACCGATGCTTTGTGAGGTAGAAATGATGCATAAAAGTTCAATAATCCCAAAAAGGCTTGTAGCTCGGCTTTAGTGGTTGGCGTGAGTGCCTCATGAATTGCCTTGACCTTGGACTCTAGGGGGTGGATGCCTGCGGCGTCAATTCTATAGCCCAGAAAGTCCATCTGTCTAGTGGCAATGGCACATTTTTCCTTTTTTAATTTGAGGCCATGCTGTCTGAACCTGTCTAACACTGCTCTGACTCTCTGGAAAAGTTGGGGTCTGTCCCTGGCCGAGACCAATATGTCGTCGAAGTAGGGTACTACGCCAGGGAGGCCCTGTAGTATATGCTCCATGAGGGATTGGAAGATGCCCGGGGCAACACTTACGCCAAACTGGAGACCCACCCCTGTGGGTCACAATGGTCTGCAGTTCGGCTGTTTGGTTGTCAACAGGGAACTGCTATTACGCTTGTGACATGTCCAATTTGGCAAAAATGTTGCCAGGCTCAAAAGTATGCAATAAATGTTGAATGACCAGGACTGGGTACGCGCTAACTTGTAGAAAGCGGTTGATTGTTGTTTTGTAATCTGAACAAATTCTCAGGCTGCCATCCTTTTTAAGGGGTGTGACAATTGGCGTCTCCCATTTGGCGAAGTCTGTCGGCTCAATGACCCCTTGCTTTAATAATTTATCGAGTTCTGTGTCCAGTTTAGGCCGAATGGCGAATGGGACTCTACGCGGTTTCAGCCGGACTGGAACCGCTTGGGGGTCAACTGCAAATGAGATGGGGGTACCGTTATAACACCCCAACTCATTGCTGAATACGTCTGAGTAGTCAGTAAATAAGGAGTCAGTGTCAGAAGCTGAGACAGCATGGACTCCTGTTAACCCTAGGCCGAGGTGGGGGAACCAATCAAGCCCCAGGAGACTGGGGAGGTTGCCGTTAACTACCACTAGAGGCAGGTGGCCTTTAAAAGCTTTAAAATTAACAAGGAACTTGCCTTTGCCGAGCACTGGAATGTCTTTTCCCTGATAATCCCTCAAGGAGATCTGGCACTTCTGGAGCTGGTTTCTGGATAGTCTGGGCTGGATTTTCTTGAGAGTGCTCCAAGAGATGATTGAGAGCGCTGACCCCGTGTCAACCTCCATACGACAAGGTTTACCTTCTAATAAAATGGAAAGTGTTATTTTACTAATAGAGTGACAGGTGTGGTTAGCATGGTAGCAAGTGTGACAATTTAGTACTTGCCTTTGAGGCCCAGAATGGGAAAAGGAAGGAACCTTTTGTGCTGAGTTGTGCGGGGCCTGGCAGACTCTGGCGATGTGGCAATGGTTACAGATGGCACCCTTGAATTTGCATGTAGCTCTCGAGTGAGGTCCGCCACAGGATAGGCACAGGATGATGTGTTTGGGTGCGCTGTTGGCTTCTTGCCTGACTCCTGCCTGTGGTTGTTTGGCGTGGGTGAGGCGGTGGATGTCTGTTTGGTCGCTAGGGTCGTCTTCGTTGACTACCTCTTCTGAATGAACTGTGGCGCAGCTTTGTTTGGGAATGGGACCTTGAATTTCAGTGGCTGAATGGGTTGCCAGCTCTGTTGTCAAGGCTTCCTCGACGGCCTGGGATAAATTGAGGTCCTTCTTGGTGAGTAGTCGCCTTTGGAGGTGAAGGTCTTTGACCCTGCAGACGAGCTGGTTGAGGAGCATGTCATCAAGATAGTTCCCGAACCCGCAGTGGAGGGCTGCAGTCCTCAAGGCGGCCATATATTGGTTGATGCTTTCTTTTTCTGCTTGCTTCCTCATCCGGAAGGTGAAACACCTCGCGATTTGTGATGGTCTGGGGGAGTAATGATTGGTGAGAATCTCTAGCAATTCTGCCCAAGGAACATTCTTTAACTCACTTGGAGCGACGAGTGCTGTGGCTGTATCAAAAACGATGGCTCCGCAATAACTGAGGAAGAATGACCTTTTTCTGTGCTCCCCAGCATCAGCCAGACCGATAGCGTCGATATAGTGGTTAAAACGATTCTTGTATGACTCCCATTTTTCTTCTTCCGGCTTGAACGGTGGGAAGGCTGGGTTGGAGTTCATGATGAGGACTCCTGCGCGTTGTGCTGTTGAGAAATCTCTCTGGGACAACAAATGGCACTTGTGTTTTTGTCAGGCTAGTGACTACAGCTCTGGAGAGGCTCCACAGAACCTCTCTGCTCTCTCTCTCTGGGCTGCAATTGTGGCTAAGCTGCAACGGCTGTTGGCAGCGTTTTGATTTTCGCGCTTCTGGAGAGCGTAGGCGGTGATGGCTTACCGCCTCTGATAGCGCTTTGAATTTCGCGCCTGCGTAAGTGTCAGTGACTCGGAATAACAGCACCGCGCTGTATTCCGGCTTGAAATTCAAACGACAGCCGTTTGAATTTCGCGCTCTTTTGTATTGAGCAGCTGCGGCTCGCAGCGCTTCACTTTCCTCTGTAGCTTGCTAACAAGCGGCTACAGACGCTTATTACTTTCGCTTTTGCTGACCGAGCTCTCCGGCAGCGCAGCTGCGGCTCAGCGGTTTCAGTGATTTCAGCTGTTGCGAACTGCCTCTGGTAGCCATCCCACCCTCGTCGCCAGTGTTGTAGTTGAGCAATGAGAGGCTAGACCAGGGCATGGATGCAACAAGACTTTATTGTAGCAATAAAGGACTGAACGTGTTAGCTGTGCCTAGAGCAGGCTCCCAGCGATCAGCGACTGGCCGGACCCTGCAGCTGGCTTTTATAGCCGGCTGTCGAGGGAGGCCAGCCAATGAGGGGCAGCAAACGCCCCCGCAGCATGAACGGACCTGGGTGGGGACTTTGGCAAGTTCCAGGGACATAACAAGGTGCAACCTCCTTAGGAACTTCTGGGAAGCCTTCTAAAGCTTAACAACAAAGCCATGTTTAATTTGACACGGGTGCCCACAACCTATGGGAGAAGGTCTGGCACAGCCAGTAGCTGCCTTGCATAGGGCTGAGTTTGGCATGCCACAATAGAAGTAAAAGGAAGAAGATGGGGAAGGTCAGCTGGGAGCAGCAAGGACATGGAACACAGGGTGGTGGAGACAGCTGAGGTATTTTGCTCTGGCTATGGCACAAAGTTTGAGGCAGCACTCCAGGGGTGGTGGCAGCTAGGTGAGACTGCTGAAGACCCCAGAACTCTACTTTAGCCTCTTACTAAGGTTCAGGATTGGGAGCAGCCAAGCCAAGAATGACTTTGATTGGGGTGAATCCTCTCTGAACATGGCAACAATGGCAATGGAGAATGCCGGGATTTTGTCAATAAACAATGCAATCACATGACATTGGGCTTTATGGCTGCATTACTTAGTGATGGAAATTCCACTCCCAATTACTATTGTTAACTGAGGACTAACTATAGATATATACTCCCCAATTCTGGATTTACCATTAAGCAAACTAAGTACATGCTTAGGACACCATGGGAAAGGGAAGTACCAGATATTTTTCCCCTTCCTATCATGCCCTTAGCTCTTTCATTGTCACACTCAACTTCAACCAATCTTTTGTAATTATTCTTATCTGCCATGTTTGATTTTAATCTGATTTTAATCACTTGGCATGGTGAGAGATTACAGTTTAAAAGTTTGGTTGGAAGGTGCCACATACCACATTTGTTTCTGTCTCACAATGTGAAAGGTTCACTTCTGTCAAGGGACACCATTGTTGAACTCTACTTAGCATATTAGTTGGCCCTAATTTGACTCTGGTGCTCCCTGCTGTCCATCTGTCCAGATATCTGTCTGATTGAAGATTAAGCGGCCATCCCTGATCCTGATCTCAAGTATTGTCACTTGTCACTCCACTATGTAAAGGAGAAACGTTTTTATTATATATCTGAATAGAGTTTGAAGGAACCAATTCTTCTCTTTTTCATTGGCTATGTATCCAAGGCAAAGAGGGACATGGGTGAAATTAACCTGGATACTTGGCTTTCTCATCTCTCAGTCCCAAGTGGCTTAAACTTCCTTTGTAATAAGGAGCAGTGCTGATTCACTGATGGTGCTGTTAAGAAATGTAAAATGCATTCTATAAATATTAAATGCCAATATGTTTCTAATAGCCAGGCTCTCTTTACTTATTTAGTGGCTGCAATTGTACAATTCCATGCACATAAAATGTGTGTGTGTGAGAGGGGGGGGGGCGAGAGAGAGAGATTACTTTTTTTAAAAACATGCTTATAGAATATGCCCAAAGACAACATATCTTCTTTTAACATTTTACATGCATGGGATTTATATGTAACATATGCAATTTGTTACATATAATCCAAGTATGATCTATTACACAATTTTAGTAAGATTTTAAACATAGCATACAGTCCAAAGTGCTATAGAAAGATGAACTGTAGAAGTTATGGTTTGGGAATTCCTTACCTAGCTGGGGCTTTGGAAAGAGTGTCAATGCATCAGTAAAAAAAAACAAACATTGGCATTACTTGGATAAATATCCAACTCTTGCCTTTTAATTTTCTTTCATGGACAGCCTGGTTATAACCACTGCATTTCACCTGAAAGCTGCTGCTGTAGGGCAATCAATGCATTATTTTATCTCTATCTCTGCCGCACATACATATAATGAATGGAAGGGCATCCATGGAGAGAGGGAGGATCAAAAAGTCCCAATTGTAGATGCTGCTCCTTCTTTATGTGCATTGCATTCTAAATAGTACTCTGATAGTCCTGTCTTTTCTCATGACGAAGCTGAGGAAGGTGTTCAGTTGACCATCATTGCAATATATCTGTATTCCTGAAACAGTCACAGATATTACGTCAGCTGCTATGTCACCCTTCCAGATCTATTGAGCTGCAGCTTCCAATATCACAATGGGATGTAGCAATGCATTGGGTAACTTTGTCATGACCTAGCATATAATTTTTATATACTGTTATTGCTCTCTAGCCCCATCTAGTGGCCGGAGAGACAAATACCAATTATATTGTTTGAAACTGACCCAACTCCTTTACCCAACTCTCAAAACAAGTGCATGCTGGAAAGCTAGACTCCATTTCCTTTAGCATTTGGAGAAGGCAGAAGCACAAAGAAGAATCGACCTTAATCTGTGGCACATCTAAGGAGAAACCCATATCCCACACACAGAGCATCACTGGTGAGATTTAAATTGCTTGTATTTATTAATTGTTCTGTTCAGCAGTAACTCAATACTGTCTATCTTGTATTTGGTTCTCATTATATGTATTCCTATTTTCCCCAGTTTCACCATATCCTGTTCTTTCAATAAAGCATCCAGATCTATGCAAACTGTCTGTTTTACTGGAGGATAGGTGAGTTTAGCTGCACATCGAGCTGCGCACAGACTAATGTGTAGTGGGGACAGAACAAACTTCATGGCTGGATTACTCTGATGGGTTTGATACACAGTGGCCTTTGTAACTGGCCTAGAGGCTGCTGCTAGCATAAAAGATGGCCGCTAGGCTTAACCAAGTGCAACCTTGCAAGAACATATTTTCTCTTTAAGGAGCTGCATTTGGCTAGCAGTATTCTGCTCAGCAAAGGTCAAGATGCTCTCTTGGTGGCACAATCTGCTGAATTTGTTCATTTTCTTGCAACTCTGAACCTGCTGAAATTGTGCCAGATTTTTATTATCTTTTGTTTTATGGCTTTTTCCTTGCACTTTGCATTAATGCTCTTTCTAGTAATGAAAAAAAACTAATGTTTTCTCATTATATAATATGTTTCCAGCTCTCTCTGTGTAGGGGACCTGGTAGAAGCAGGATGCTCTGCGTCACTGTTATTAAAAAACATTGTAGGGACTTCTCATTCTGGTATGTCGTTAACCAGCCAGCCTTTTTTTCAAAGTAAAACAGATGATTTTTGAAAAAGCACTTTTGGGACAACCAAATATACAATTTTAAATGTCGAGCTATGGAGATGGTGAAGATTACGGAGATTTCAGAATTGACTAGCACAACATTCTCAGTTGTTTGTCTACTTTCAATTCCTTAACAAAGGAACCATGAAAAACTGGGGTTCTCTTCCAAAGAAATTGACAACCACAGCCAAAGATTTAGATATTACGAACTTATTTCCTACTTGGTTTTTAATAAAAAAAGATTTTCATGGGAATAAAACTGGTCAGGACATGCAGAGATGATGCTTCAGTGATAGTTGCCTCTCACTCTGGATTTTATACCAGGGAAAAGAAAAGAAAAAGAAACCAAGCCAAAGCCCAATTCATTGCATATACATAGACAAGCGTTGCTTTGCTAAAATCCTTTCATATGTTCTGTAATGCATTTAATTTGGCCATCACAGATGTAAATTTTATGAAAAACCACTCTAACTAAAGATTCTTTCTGGATCTTTGGGCAGATCTGAGAGCAGCACATAAAATATTTTTCTTACACAATGGTTTTCCAAAGGGAAAAATGGTTGTCATGATTATTCAAGCTGAAAGCTGAAGTGGACATTTTCCTCCAGCAACAAAAGAAAGAAAAGGTAGACCGTGCACTTACAAACCAAGTATTCCAACTTCTCTGGTATATTTGGCAGACGTTTGAATAACTTTAATTTTCAACTTGCAAGGAAACAATACTGCAATAACACACCACAATGCCATTTATTCAGGGAAGCGGGGGACAAGCTTGAAAATGTCGATGGCTACTTTGATTTTGGTCTCTCACTAAAAATGAAGGTTGCCACATACACTTCAAGTGCCTATGGAAAAACAAAATGGCGCTTTGCAAGACACCTTTGAAGATAAAGTTCTTGGATTCCTGCATTTAGTTCAGTAGATGCTGCTTTAATCAGTCATGCTTTGGTATAGTTATTAAGCAAATCACTGCAATTGTTAAGTGAACTGTGTGGTCGTTAAGCAAACCTGGTTTCCCCCATTGACTTTGATTAACAGAAGCCAGCTGGGAACTTTGCAAATGATGATCAAATGACCCCAGGATGCTGCAACCATCATCAATACATGCTGGTTGCCACGTGCCCAAATTTTTATCATATGATCATGGGGATGCTACAACAGCTGTAAATGCGAGGACTGACCATGACTTGTTTCAGCACCATTGTAACTTCAAACAGCTGCTAAATGAATAGTTGTAAATAGAGGATTACCTCTACTCCACTGAAGGACAGATTATAATATGTCACAAACGCTATAAAAAGATATTCCTTTGAATGGAAAAAAGAGAATCCCTTAGAACGGGTTGTGGATGATCGTTCAAGAATCAAGAGTATCTGCTCTTGTATTCATGGTTGCTCAAGTTCACTTTCACAGGGTATGACTTTTAGGGAAGAAATAAGACGTGGAGCTCTCTATTCCAATGTTTTTCAACCTTGGCAACTTTAAGATGAGTGGACTTCAACTCCAAGCATTCCCCAGATAGCCAGGAGTTGAAGTCCATTCATCGTAAAGTTGCCACGGTTGGGAAACACTGCTGTATTCAATGTAAAGTCACAGTGTGAAATAAGAAACTTACAAATAAAGGTAAATTTATGTATCCCACGATAATGTTGCAGGATCCAATCTGGGTTAGTCACCAGGACCAGAGGTTTTTCTTCCAAGCCTTCAGACTTGTCCTGGAGCCCATCGTCAAAGAATTTCTCTCTAAGAAACTTGCCTTGGAATATCAGCTTTTGCTGGTTTGTATCCAATTCAGAGTCCAAAGTAACAATAAAGAATCATATCAGGTGCTGATGTGGTCACTCTCATATGCTGGATCTTATCAGAACAATTGACAGGGGAGTCTACTGTATTTTATAATAGGAATAGCAACACCGACATTGTTTGGTGCTCCGTGCAGCCCACCCAAGTATACTTTGGATTCCTTTGGGTCTCTTTGAACCTCCTTATACAAAGTCATACTCACCCATGTAGTAGCACAACAATGACTTCAGACATCCATGGACTCAATCCTCATTCAAAAAACCCCATTCCACCACGTATGAGACATCACTGTTGTTTTCTACAGCGGTTCCCTTCAGGATTCTGAAATGAAGTCCTGTCAGGCACCCAAGAGGCCATGACAACTCATTCAACTTCTAAGAATCTGAGTGGGGTTTGTCTTTGTCTTCTTTCTCCTCTTTTGAAAATAAGACATTTCTCAAAAGGAAACTTAGCAGCAGGGCATTATACTTGCAGGGGTGGGATTCTATAGGTTCGCACCTATTTGCTAGTACCGGATGTTAACATTCTAAGCAGTTTAGAGAACCAGTTGTTAGAAGAAACTACTGGCCTAATCCTGTAAGGAAGGCAGGAAGGAAACATTCTGGTGTTGCTTACAGAAACTGCCTCTCCATTAACTCTTATTACATTCTTGGCAGGACTAGACTTCCTGTCTCAGGAACCTCTCTGGAGTTTTCTTCCTCCTTTGCTGGTACTTTGCTTGTGTGGAATGATCATTCAAAGTTACAATGGTACTGAAAAAAAGTGACTTATGACAGTTTTTCACACTTACGACTGTTGCAGCATCCCCACAGTCATGAGAGGCCAGGCGAGAAGATGCGTGCTTCGATGTAAGTGATGTTGAGTTGGCCATGCCCAGCCAGTCACATGACCACCAAGCCATGCCCACCAACTAAGCCACGTCCACAGAACCGGTTGTTTAAAAATTTGAATCCCACCCCTGTATACTTGTGCTTAAAATGTGCATACATTGGGGACCTTGTGTTTCATACTACAAAAACTGTAAATGGGTTTCAATTTCTTCGGCACTCCTGTCAGTTTAATGCCACGTGGCTTTTTAAAGAATATTTAATTGATAGTCAAAATTAACGATAGCAATCCAGGGATAAGCAAGAAGGGCAGACAGCATCTTCTATAACATCCTGGAAATCTAGGCATGTCAGGAACCAATTCTATTAATTTGCTTTCCAATAAAGGAGTGTTTTTATTTCTGGCCATACTTCTAATATCAGCCATTGTTGAAAACCACCCAAGACCTTCTCATCGACATTCCAAATAGCCTAAAAAGATTCCCTTCCCTTGTAATAATCTAAAGGGTAAAAAATGAACTTTCTCCATTTCATACATATTACATTTTCCATGTGCATAATTAAAGCCCTTCGACTCTAAGCCACCATTTTTAAAAGGCGCCTCACCTTCCCTAGCATGATCCCAGATCACCATAAGGATACTTTCCTTTCTTACTTACTTGGACGGAAGCTCTTTTAATATTTTAAAAAGAAAAAAAGATTATTTTTTTTAAAAAATGGATTCTTCTTGGAGTCACTCAAAGCAGCCACATGAAATGCTGAGGAATCGGGTATCACTTCTGAGAAAGTAGCAAGGGATGCAGGGTTGCATTACATGAGATGCATTTGTACCATTTTAGCTTGCACAGATGGAAATATAGTTCAATGTTTCAACATCATTTGACTTTCACATGTTAAAATATTGATAAGTGCTGCTCAGGATAATGCCCCTATGATTTGAAGTAGTAACTGGAGCATGATGTTTATTGAAGTGAGATACTGCAAAAGCCTTTAATGAGTGTTTAAAAACACTGGGAATAATTCTGGGCACTAGCTGAGCCTTCATTCTTTTCTCATTCCCTTAGCGGAGCTTTATCTTAGAATTTTAGGAAAGTATAAAAATGGAAATTGGATGACTGATTAACTCGGGGATATGAAGAGCCGAGGCCGGATGCAGGAGAGATAGAGTTAGCATAAAAACTGAAAATATTGCAGGGGAGAAAAAAAAAAGTTGAATATCCAAGCTCAGTGGAAGTGAAGCAGTGAGATAAGCATGAATAGGCCATATGAAAACTGCCATCTAAATATTTATGGGGTTCTTATACTGAAACAGGAGCATTTGTAAACTTAAACTAAAAAATCCATCATCCAGGTTGTTCAAAGCAATTTGTTTCTGCACAAAGCTCAGGCTCCATTTCTGTGATAAGTGACGCTTTGCATGCCATTTTGATTCTGTAGAATAAATTATCAATGACCAGGAGGCCATAAAATGTGGAATAATGTTCGATTGATATCTTTCAGAGGAAAAGGGATTGAAGGTCTAAAACATTTTCCATCAATGTAAATGGAAGTGTGAGGACAGGCACCTATTCCAATTCATTCTTTCTGGATAGGGCATCAAGTCTGAGACAGATGCAATTTGATTCCCTGTAAAATTGGGTCTTCTTTTTATTATTTCATCCTCAAGTAGCTCGGGCTTTTTACTATAAAGAGAAGGGTCTAAAATTATGCAGACAAGTGCTGTGAAAAGATTGAAGGACTTCTGAGAATGTTGGAAAATCAGCAGAAATTTTTTCCTTTCAGCAACGGCTTACATGGTGTAACAAACAGCAATAGAAAACATGATATATGTCATTCAGAAATCTTGTACCTGTAGTGGATTTTAATTCCCATATGTAGGCTCTCCATATATAAACAACACATATAAATCTGTTCATTTCACCTGCATAATTCAGGGCAAAGAAAAGCTAACAGGCATTAAGCAATAAGCAGACATTTGTATGCATACATGCTGATTGAGTTCACACCACACACTAGATTAAACTACTCTATAATGAGATTAAGTAGTTTCTGGTTCAGCTTGCTTTGCAAAACCAGCCGCCATCTTAGTATCAAACAATCACTTTAAGTCATACTGTGGAACATTGCATGTTATGTGAACCCAGCAATTATATATGGTTAATCCGGGTTTAGGGTTAAGTATATTGTATGGAGTCAGCAACCCTGTGATATATTAGCAACATCCATTGTTAGCAAAGTGCCAGTGCCTAATTTCAGCATGTATAGGATCACTAGCCAATTAGTGCAAGAACTTACACTATGAACTCAAGGGACAAAGGAACCATTGGATAGCTGTGCTTGATGGAGATGGAGACGGAGATGGGTCTGCTGTAGCTCCATAAAAGTTTGATAGTCCAATGGAATAAGTAGGACCAGAACTTGAGTGTGAAGAAAAATCAGGACAAACAAGCTGGGGAAACACTTGGCTAGTCAGCATCTGGTCATGTGAGAAGAATGGTAGGGTAGAGGCTAGTTGAAAAATAACCATGTGCCATGCCAATCAGCTTCAACAAAACCATACCAAAACACTGGACTTTTTTGGTTTGTTTGCTTATTTTAAATATTTATATCCCACTTTTCCTCACAGAGTTTTCAGTGACTCATAAGAATAGGTCGAACATTATTAGGTACTTGGAAGCTCCAAAAATCTCCAAGGCCACTAAAATGGAAAGAGCAGATCCTGTACAGAAATATTTGGAATTGTGGAAGTAAATGGCAGGTGCACTCACCAAATAGCTGTCTTGGGAAACTTGTTCATTGGCAGCCCAACCACAAAACATCTATTTACTCTGAGGCGAGTCCCTCCTGTTGACTCCAAAATGCTTTCTATCACTAATCAGACTTTTCACTAAATTCTAGACTTGGAAGGGATCTTAAAGGTCATCTAATCGCATCACAGATCTGTGCAGAATCCATTGCAGATCTCTGACAGATAACCGTCAAGTCTCAGTTTGGATACATGTAGCATAACAAGTTACTACTCCATGTAATACAGTCTGTTCCACTGGCTGATTTTCCTCTTATAGGCCAGAAGTTCCTCCTGATTTCAAGATGAATGGCTTTTAACCCACTCATTCTTCTGTCTTCTGTGTGACAGCTCTTCAGATATTTTAAGACTGATATCACGCATCCATTCAATCATGTATTTTGTAGGCTAAATGAATGCAGATCCTTGAATTGTTCTTTACATGATTTGATGTCCAAAAGCAAATAAATATTTGTGGGAACAGGGAGGAAGAATCCTTGTGACATATAGCAATAAAAACAGATTTGATCAAAAGGGGCTACCAAGATGTAATGAAGATAATTCACATATCCCATTTGGCATATCATGTTCCTAAAGTAGGAGAGGGAAGGAGGGAGGGAGAAATATCTCACTGCTCTGTCCAAAATATATTTTTATTCAGCATAAAAAAGTGTATATGCACTTTGGCAGGACTAGACTCAGAAGATGTCTGAAGCCAGGGTTCTAAAACCAAGGATGCATCTTGATACATCTAGAACTTGGTTAAAAATAAAACTGTTTCCTGCAGTTGTGCTTTTATCTGTAACATTCTTAATATTGTTTCGAGAAATAGTCTGGGTGGCATATAAGACAGATAGCTAGATACCCTGTTTCTCCAACAATACGGCCTCCCCCAAGAGGAAGTCCCAACATGTTTTATAGGCATGAAATGAAATTAAGCCCCTCCCCCCAAATTAAGGCCTATATTAAAACATGCGAAATGGGGGAGAAATGGCAGGGGGCTTGCCGTTCGGAAGTACTTTTGTTGCACACCTGGATATGGTGCTGCCTGCATTGACCCCGATACGAAGTGCCCCACCAGCACTGAGGTCAACATCCAAGCCATTGCCTCCCACCCACCCAAAGATGCAAAGGGGGGGAATTAAGTCACCCCCGAAAAGTCGGCCTAGCCATTTTTTCAGAGCTCAAAAAAAAATAAGACCCGGCCTTATTATATGAGAAACACGGTAGGTATGTGTGTGAGAGAGGGGGAGGTAGGGAGGAGGGAATAGATGGAGCAATACTATCACATTGAACCTCACTCAATAGAAGACCAACAGCCAAAACAGATCTTTCACGTAGGCATAGGTTCACACTCACAACTTTTTCACTCTGTTATACAATATCTGCACAATTTCCAGATGAGTCTCAAGGACTGTCCCACAAAAAGCCAGTTACCAATGAGAGAGTCATCAAGGCTTCCAATGACACTGCTTGATCTGGGTTCTTCAGAGGGCATCGTTGCTGGGATGCTTCCTTCATCTGATTTACTAAAATCTGTTTATGTGCAATTCCCACCCACTGATTTTTGACCTGCCCTCCAGAACAACAGAGAAAAATTCAGCTTTATCTTGTGCATGCCGACCTTTCAGGTATTTGAGGAACATTAACCCTTTTTACTTTATTTTCTCCACCGATTTAGCCACCATTGATATATAGCTATAATTTATCATTCTGTTCAATAATCTAGCTACGTAAGCTTTTCAGCAAAAAAATAATAATCGAATTATGTCGTTTGAGACAATTTGTTAAGAATTAACTAAATAATTACAGAGGACCTTGGAGGTCTTCTAATCCAAGCAGGAGATCCTATAACATTTCAGACAAATGCCTGTCCAGTCCCTTCTTTAAAACCTCCAATGTTGGAGCAACCACAATTTCTGGGGACAAGCCACTAATTAATTCTTCTGATGGAAAATTAGTTATTTTTTCATAATTTGGTGGCATTTTTCATGTTAGAACAATGGTGGTTTAAAAAAATAATATAGTCTTCTTCTTCTGGTACTGATGATGCAATTTTATTTTTCAATCATCAGAATAATATGTTATGTTAGGGATATGCTTGTTTTTGATATTGCTTACCAGTTTGTCACCTGATCATATTTTACGCTTCCTACTATATATCTGGTAAGGAAAATCTCCCTTATAAAATCCAAATCCTTAAAAAAATGGATGATGGAGCCATTTTATTTCATTATTCCATAGGTTTCTTGCCACACACAGTAGGTACTGAACAGTGCCAAGATCGGAAAGTAATAATCAAGGCTACAAAAAAAAAAAAAAAACAGAACTCTACATTGTTTCACCAGTAGATGGCAGCAAAAACACACAGAATGGTATTCCTCCAGCCCCTCCCTTTTTTTCCCCCCCAAGGCCCACAACTGAAGAACTCAACAACCCAACAGATCTATCTGATATTTGCTTTTCCTGTTTTTGGAGAAGGAAAGATGCTGGTGACAGTTAGAAAGCAGTGCAATATCCAAGGATGCACAAAAAGATGAAGTGCCATCACTGAACAGTTCTGAGCAGTTTGTAATATAAGGCCGTGTGTTCTGATTCCCAGCGGGGAAAGCAAAGCCCAATTCCGAAAGACCTAAAGAACCAAACTGGAAAATCAAGAAAAACATAGTAATGCAAGGAAGAAGGAGCTACATATAGATTAGGACTTGGAACGTGTCATATGTTGCATATTAGGTGATATTATCTGAGCTGTTAAAAATGTGTCTTTGTTTCCCAACATTTTGTTTTCTTATGCTGCTGTGTCTTCTCTTTCTTTCTGCCATTGTTCTTTGTGAGTTTTTCTGATAATATTTGGATGGGGCAACAACAGGAAATCCCAGGGCTATAGGCTGGGATGCGAGTTTAAAAGAACAATGAAAATCCCAAAAAGTGGCATTGACAAACCACTTCTGAGCCAAGAGAAGCCAAGAGCTCAACTCAGGCAGGAACTTTGATAGTTTTGGGACCCTCCCAGGCAAAATGGAGCCAATTTAGCTGCATTTCCTGACTAAAGTGTTAAAAAGAAAGCCGCGTGCAGCACAGAGATTCT
This sequence comes from Pseudonaja textilis, assembly GCF_049901715.1. Lineage (NCBI taxonomy): Eukaryota > Metazoa > Chordata > Lepidosauria > Squamata > Elapidae > Pseudonaja > Pseudonaja textilis. The sequence continues at coordinate 41,715,020 of NC_141990.1, forward strand.
TCCTGTGATGGCGCCAGACTTAAGACTCAGTTTGGGAACAGTGGGTAGACGTCCCATCTTTGTATTTTTGATTTCGGCTACACTACAACACCCACTAATTCTCAGAGTGCTTGTCTGCCCTGGTGAGAATAGTGGGTTTTTTTTTTTTTTTTTTGAAATCCTGTATATCTGAGGAGCAAGTGAATAGGAAAGGCTAAAATCCATGAAGATGTCCTTTTATGCATGCTGTGGATGTACAAACATTCAGTCTTGGATGACCCCAACAGTGTGCCATTGCAATGGTATCAGATAGGGACAAATGGCTGCCCCCCCCCCAGATGCTAAGTCCTCAGCAATTGGTGAATTTCTTCAATGATCAATGGGAGCCCTACTTTCTTCACCCAGCTCTTCTCAAATAATGACTTATTTTGGGGAAGATGTTGACTTTTAACCACTCCTCAGGGTTTGGTTTGGTTTTTCCAAACTTGGCAATTTTAAGATGCGTGGCTGGGGAATTCTAGGAGTTGAAGTCAAGCTGCCAAGTTTGAAAAACACTTGATCTATTCTAGGGCTTTTATTCTCGGTGTAGCTCAACTTCCGGTGCAACACATAACGGTTGATCCTCTTGCTACATTTGCACAGAATCTCCCGGGTCTAAAGGAGGCGCGTCTGAAGGGGCCCACGCGCGGGGTAGGGTGCGGGGAAAGGGAGACTTCCAAAGCGTTCGGGGATACTGGCTGCGCTTTCTCTTGCGTAAGGAGTTCGGCTTTGTTGGCCGAGTGGGTTCCTTCCTTGCCCCAGCAATTCCGGCCGTGCGCATGGAATGGGCCCAGATTAAGAGACTTCCACGAGAGCGGACTCTTCTCAGTCGCGGGTGATATTGGGGAATCGCCTATATATATAGGGAAAAGAGCGCCTTGTCCTTCTGGAATTCTGCCTTTAAACCGAAAAAACTAGGCTTTGCACCCAGAAGGGCCCCGGGATCCGCATCGCAGAGTCTTTGGAAAGCCTAGGGAGTTGTCCTTAGCTGGGTCCGCCACACTTTTTATTTTGCCTGAAAACTGTAGCGCAGCGGGGCTCACGAACTCTCCAGTCCTGACTTCAAGCTGCAAAACTCCGTCTAGCCCAGGACCAACAGTCCAGCTGAGGAAAGGGCGGGCAATGCCTTAGGATCCGGATCGGTTTTCCTGTCTTCGTTTTGACGGAGTGGCTGGCTCTCCACAACAGGTAGCTTGGGTGGCACCGCCAGGCACTGCTGCGAGGTGGGAAGCCGGGAACTCCCAACAAGCAAGGCTTGCTGGCTTGGCACTGCTGCGATGACGGGGTGGGGGTGCTAAGCAAAAGATTGGGACTGAGTTCAAGAGAATCGAAGAACCCTCCCCCACCAAATGAATGAAGAACCCTCCCGCGTCTCGATTTGGATCCACCCTGCGAGCAAACTCCCAAGGTGGTCTTGGCTGATCTCGGTATTGTGCTGCAGCCTGCAAACCAAAGGTCTCCAAACTTGGCAACTCTTAGACTTGTGGACTTCAACTCTTAGACTTGTGGACTTCAACTCTAAGACTTGTGGACTTCAACTCCCAGAATTCTCCAGCCAGCATAGAATTCTGGGAGTTGAAGTCCACAAGTCTTAGAGTTGCCAAGTTTGGGGATCCCTACTTCCAACCATGGCTTGTGGTGGGCGGAGCTCTGGATGGGAAAACCACCTTTACGCCACTCCTTTCACCCCGCAGGTCAAGCCCCGCCTCCGCCCCGTCCATTCCCGGAAGAGCTTCGCCCCTGTCCCCCTGGCTGATGGAAAGGAAGTTGCCTGTCCAAATTTACGCGACCACCTTTCTTTATTAAACGAGAAAGTCGACGCGAGGAATTCAAAGGAGAACTCCTGCTTCATAAGGCTGGCTTCGTCTCTTCTCTTGCTCGTTGGCCAGGATCAGCATTTAGGCAGGCGGAGGCTACCCCAACTAAGAGAGCCCGTTCCCCGAAGTATTGGCAGAGGAGCCAGGGGAGATGGGGTGTCAGAAGAGCGTTCGGGAGAAAGCGAGCTGGAGGTCTCCTTCGCTCGCAGACAAATCCACGCGTTCCAAAAAAATATAATGCTTGAGATCAAACTCTCTTCCTGTTCAGGAAACCGAAGTGACTACGCTAATTACAATGTTAATAAAGAAACCGATGCTGTTGGTGGCGATTGTCTCCCATCCCAAACCCCCCCTGGAATGAGCAATAACAGATGAATTTCATCAGTATTGTTACTGTACAAAGGCGATCTCTTTGGGGGCTGCTGGTTGAAAATAATGACCATTATTAAGAAACAACTTCGAACTTCTGACTTAGACTCGATCAAAGCCTTGTCACTCCCAAAAGTAGGAACCTCCAAAGGTCCCATTTATTAAGCCTATTTAATTAGACGTGTTCGGGGAAGGTTTTTTTTTTTTAATTGCAATGGTTCTTTTAAAAAGCCGCCCTGAATGAGCGCTTGCTATTGTTATTCTTCAATTCTCTCGTGAAATTATTCACTAAACTGACTCATCTCTATTTTTATAGCATGTATACAACAGCCACTCTTCTTAATCTCCTTACTTTGGAAGTAAAAGAGGATATTTTAAACCAATGCAAAGACATTAAAAGCAAGAATGGTGTGCGGTTCTCCGATTCTCCCACCGCTGATGAAAAAGGGGCTAGCTATTTCTGGATCAACCTTCGTTCCAGCTACAGATCTGCTTTTCTTTGAACCGGGGTATTTTGCTGGCAGATCCAGAGGCCATTCTCAGCTCCTGGCTTTCCAAGGCGCAAGCCCTGCTCAGTTTGGGGAGAAGCCTCAGGGAAGCTTTGCGCGGACCTGGAGAGCGAAGAAAATAACGGGAGAGAGTCAATAACCTTGTTTCAGAACGAACAAGAATTTGTTCCCAATCGCAATTTATTCCAAAGGAAACCAGCCGCCCGATGAAAACTGGCAGCAAATGCAAGCCTCGTCACTGCCCCTGCCACAATGCCTGCTTTGCGCTTTAACAACACCTTTTCTTTACCTTTAATGTAGGAAGTCCGTTTGCTCAGCTTACCAGGCAAAAGCCAGTGAATGTTAGCAAAAGGTTTCATCAAATTAACAGCTTTTTTGTTTAATGCATTCTTTGCAACAGGGTTTGGTTCCATTCTGAGTTGGTGGAGATTTTTAAGATTGAAACCTATATACGTAGTCCATCCATTCAACAGGCACCTCAGTAGGTTTTTAATGTTCCTGGGAATGAGGCAGCTGCGAATTGAGTACAGATAATTGAGTAGCACTTAACCACTTTTGGTAAAAGATTACAGGTCAGTTACCCCTGGAGATATTGAAAGCTGAAGCTGATGGAAATGCTCAAAAATTCCCATTCCTCGATTCACTGTAAACTCTCACCTGAACTTGTGAATTGACTCCAAGGAAAAACGTTGTTTTGTAAGATGGTATCTGAGCCTCTTGAAAATCTCTTTCACGCAAATAATATTTTTGTAAGTGAAAGGAGAGAGGAACCAGATGTAAGTCCACGTATTTTCTAGCATGATGTTGTGTATCTCCTCCTCTTGTGCAAGATGACACTTTCAAAAGAATGTGCTTCCCAAAACTAAAGATATGTATTTGTTTTACTAGCAACACTGAATATATGTATGTATGTATATATGCATATGTATATGTGTGTGTGTGTGTGTGTGTATATATATATATATATATATATATATATTCTTAAGTTTTCACGGGTACTTACATGTATGGCATTCAGCTTTGTTCGGGTATTTTCCCACATCATTGTAGTTGTGCTTTTAAAGTTGTAGCGAAGTTTCAGCAGAATCTCATCTGCCATCATCAGGCTTCTGAATGCCATATATATGTATATACACACACACACACACACACATTTTGAGAGCAACAAAAATATAAGGCCAGACCGATGGCCTTTTCCTGCTTCTTTCAAAAGTGGAGAGATGACCAGCCTTTATACCTGATTTGAAGATTACATGCCTCCCTGTTGGGCTGTTTCTTGTCACTTCAATGTTGCAAGCATTGCACAGAAGAAAACATCATTTTTGAGACACACACACACACACACACCAAAATGGCCTTTGCAACTGGAGTTCCTATTTAAACAGATGTTTAAAAGAAAACAGATCTGTGTTGGACATATCTGAACACTCAGATATGAGAACACAAATATCAGGGCAGAAGAATTAATTGTGTTCTTTGTGTCCTTCCCTTGGGAAGTCAACAGATCTCTTAAAGAATTGGTATAATTTCTAGGAAAAAGTATTACTGGGAGAGTGAGACCTTCCAATTCTAAATATCAAATTAGAGTGTGGACATGAGTCCCAAAACAGACATGTTTAATGAGAATGGAATAGAAAATGTGGAATGGAATGGAATAGAAAAGAAAATGTGGAATGGAATGGAATAGAAAATGTGGAATTGAATGGAATAGAACAGAATAGAAAATGTGGGGTGGAATGGAATAGAATAGAAAATATGGAATGGAATAGAATAGAAAATGTGGAATTTAATGGAATGGAATAGAAAAGGTGGAATGGAATGGAATAGAATGGAATGGAATGGAATAGAATAGAATATATGGAATGGAATGGAATGGAATGGAATAGAATAGAATATATGGAATGGGATGGGATGGAATAGAGAATGTGGAATAGAATGGAATAGAATAGAAAATGTGGAATGGAATGGAATGGAATGGAATGGAATGGAATGGAGTAGAATAGAATAGAATAGAATAGAATAGAATAGAATAGAATAGAATAGAATAGAATAGAATGGAATAGAAAATGTGGAATGGAATGGAATAGAAAATGTAGAATGGAATGGAATGGAATAGAAAATGTGGAATGGAATGGGATGGGATAGAAAATGTGGAATAGAATGGAATAGAATAGAAAATATGGTATGGAATGGAATGGAACGGAATGGAACAGAGCAGAACAGAACAGAATAGAATATATGGAATGGAATGGAATAGAAAATGTGGAATGGAATAGAATAGAATAGAAAATGTGGAATGGAATGGAATGGTATGGAACGGAATGGAATAGAATAGAATATATGGAATGGAATGGGATGGAATAGAAAATATGGAATAGAATGGAATAGAATAGAAAATGTAGAATGGAATGGAATGGAATGGAATGGAATAGAATAGAATATATGGAATGGGATGGGATGGAATAGAAAATGTGGAATGGAATAGAATAGAATAGAAAATGTGGAATGGAATGGAATGGAATGGAATGGAATAGAATAGAATAGAATATGTGGAGTGGAATAGAATAGAATAGAAAATGTGGAATGGAATGGAATGGAGTAGAATAGAATAGTTCAGCTCGTCATCGTGGCGCCCTACCAATGTATTGGACTGCATTTTGCATCGCCCTAAAACGGGAGGGGTTCGGACGGGCCGAATCCTCCTCCGCTGGCCCGTTCCTGGAGAAGCGCGGCTTTGTAGTCTCCCGGACGCTTACTGAATTGCCTCGCCGCCCGGCCTCTCGGCGGCGAATTCCTCCCTTAGCAAATCCGCCTGGCGGCCTGAGTTGCAGTTCTCTCCAGAAGGCGCGTCCCGAGGCTCCTGCCTCTCCCTGCTTCGGAAGAAGGGAAGGAATCGTTCCGCGTTCGTCCGACGCCCTTTTCGCCTCCGGGAGAGGCTGATCGCGGATCCCTGGGCTCTTGGGCTGGGCTGGAAAAGCGACAGTCCCCTTTCCCTGCGCCTGGCCAGGCGAGCCCGAAGAGAGATTGGGCGGGGGTGGGTGGGTTGTAATGAGATTTTGTAGTCTAACGCAGGGGTCTCCAACCTTGGCAACTTTAAGCCTGGAGGACTTCAACTCCCAGAATTCCCCAGCCAGCTTTGCTTTGCTGGCTGGGGAATTCTGGGAGTTGAAGTCCTCCAGGCTTAAAGTTGCCAAGGTTGGAGACCCCTGGTCTAACGGACTAGAGGGAAGAGAAGTCAAAGGGAATCTGTCCAGGGAGAACAGGACACCTCTACGGAGGAGATGAGAAGGGTTGGCAACACAGCAATCCATGCAGGGCGAGGAAATATCCCTACAGCTCTTGCACAAGGGCAAGAAAGCACCTTTGTATCTCTTTGTTGTTGGGAGTTGCGAAGTCGCGTCCGACCCACCGCGACCCCATGGACCACGTTCCTCCAGGCCTTCCTGTCCTCTACCATCCTCCGGAGTCCATTTTCAGCTCACTCTGACTGATTCCGTGACTCCATCCAGCCACCTCATTCTCTGTCGTCCCCTTCTTCTTTGGCCCTCAATCGCATTCTCTTCTCCAGTCCTTTCCAGCTTGGCTTCTTGTCCTGCCCTCAGGTGGCTTTGGATTGGAGAATAGCTTGACTCCCTCTTCTATGGTTGCCTGCATGGCCAGAGCTGGAGGGCACCAGGAGGGGGAGCAGGCGTAAATCAAAGAGGCCAGTATTTCCTATGATTATTTTCATGGACGATGGCTTGAAATCTCTCCCTCTTGTCTACCTTTACAGGAGGTTTTTTGCGAAGAGAAACGGGGTGGGAGGCATGCTGGGTGCCTTTTTCAGCAGCTAAATCGTTTTGCATTCGATCGAGTATAATTTTAAAGCATACTGGAGGAATGAATGTCTTCCTGGTCCTCTCTATCTCCTTTCCATAAACATAGGCGCACTTTGCTCTTTAAAGCAGGGGTCTCCAACCTTGGCAACTTGAACCCTGGTGGACTTCAACTCCCAGCAAAGCTGGCTGGGGGAATTCTGGAAGTCGAAGCCTGCCGGGCTTAAAGTTGCCAAGGTTGGAGACCGCTGCTTTAAAGTGACAGCAATGAACCTAGCCTGCATCCCGACTGATCCCGAAACACTTCAGGCCAGTTAGGACGGTCTTTGTAAAATTTGAATTAAGGGGCACCCACACACACCCCACCCCCAACCCCACACCCCATTCACCACAACGTTAACCCAGTTTGCTCCTCAGGAGTTTGTAGGTCCTTTGTAAAGAGGCGGTTAACAAACAGCCCTTTGATGTGTCTGGTTGGGCTAACTCTGCTGCTACCCCAGGAAAAAGCACTCTGCACCTGGTCAGAAGAATCACCATCTTCTTGTCCTGAAATCTTGCATCTCAGTAGGGTGAGTTCTGGAGAGTCTTTTGCTTGAAAGAGAGAGGGGTGCGGTCAAAAAAGTAGATTTGGCGCCTGTGATGGTGTGATCAAAGCAGTATTCTTTTTTTTTTTAAAGCAGAGGTTCAATTGAGTTATTGATTGAGTAATTTTATAGGATTTTATCATGCCAGACAAATCCTATTGCATTCTTTGACAAAATGACTACATGAGTGGATCAGTGTAATGCTGTGGACATAATATATCTGGACTTCAGTAAGGCAAATTGACAAAATGGACCACAATCTACAATTTCATGTCAGTTGGCAGCATCCCCACCAGTTGAATGCATAACTGACTGACCGACGGCACCCAACATGTAGTCCTTAATGGAACTGCATATCTACATGAAGGGAAGTATGCAGTGGGGTACCTCAGTGTTCTGTCTTAGGCTCAATACATCTTCATAAATGATTCAGATAAGATAGAAAGTGAACTCATCAGATTTGTAGGTGATATCAAGCCTGATAGGAGCAGCCAACACTTTAGAAGATAAGCTCAAAATACAGGAGGATCTTGATATGCTTGAACAGTGGGCCCTACAGGTGGTATTCAGCAGGTTCTGACCAGTTCTGGAGAACCAGTAGTGGAAATCTTGAGTAGTTGAGAGAACCAGCAAATACCACCTCTGACTGGCCCCGCCCCCATCTATTCTCTTCCACCCGAGTCCCAGCTGATTGGCTGGGTCTTCTTTTGTTGCTCTGCACAGGAGAACGGAGCTGGAAAGCAGGTTAGTGGGGTGGGGAGCAGCGGTGGTATTCAGCAGGTTCTGACCAGTTCTGGAGAACCGGTAGCAGAAATTTTGAGTAGTTTGGAGATTTGGCAAATGCCACTTCTGACTGGAGATTTTACAGTAGCCTTCCCCTGCCATGCCCACCAAGCCATGCCACACCCACCAAGCCACGCCCACAGAACCAGTAGTAAAAGAAAAATTGAATCCCACCACTGGTGGGCCCTATCCAGAAAAATGAAATTTAGTGCAGTGGTGAGAATAGTAAAGTTTTACACTTAGACAGGAAAAACCAAACGCCCAGGAACAGAATTAGGTAGAACCTGACTCAATGGCAGTAATTATGACAGGGACCTAGAACCACTTAAATATGAGCCAGCACTTCCCAAAAAAGCAGTGCATCTGCCAAAAAAGCCAATGCAGTCTGCAGGCTGCATTAACAGAGGGATAGAATCCGGATTACAGGAAATGTTAGTATGCTTTATAATGCTTCGGTAAGCCCACACTTGGAATACTGCATCCAGTTTTAGTCACAATACAAAAATGTCGGGAATCTAGAAAGAATGCGGAGAAAGAGCAGTAAAGATTATATCAGGACTGAAAGCTAAAAACGTAGGAAGAACAGTTACAGGAACTGGGTCCATCTAGTCTAACAAAGAGAAGGACTTCCCCGCACTCTCCAGTTTATTGGGCAATGGTCTTTAAAGAGATCATAAAAAGGGGGAAAAATAATCTTGACATCAATTGCAAGAGAAGGTAGGTAGGTTCAAATGAGCGTGCTATCCCCGAGGCCTCTGTGAACCTTAAAAAGGCCCAGCTCAAATCAGGGTCACAGTATATTTAGACTGGAGGGCATTTAAGAGTGGATGCTCCATCACTCTTTTCCAGCCCAACATACAGTACAAGGTTGCTATGAAAATAAAAAGGGAAGGGAAGAAAAGGGGAATGAATAAAAGACCAGACTGCTCCCCCCTCACTCTGGAAGGGACAGAAAACATAATGAAATGAAGCTTGCTCAGAAGCCTCAACCCCAGATCTAGATTTAGCTACCAAGTGGTAAGGGAGAATATGCTAGACCACTAAGGGGTAGACCAGAGATCTGCAACCTGTGGCTCTGGAGCCATATGCAGCTCTTTCGGCCCTCTGCTGCACCCCCTGGCGGCTGATCCCACCACCGGCTGGCCTCTCCCTGTCACTCCTTGCCTGGCCTGAGAAGGTAAGTGTGATGGCAGGGGATGGAGACTCACTCTATATTCCAGAGCAGGAGGTGACTGGGTGGGAGTGAGTGACGTCAGTTGGCCACGACCACGCAATCACACTGGTTGTTAAATTATTGGCTCCTGGTGTTTTCTTTTCTGTGGGAAACAGGTCCAAATAGCTCTTTGAGTATTTATTGCAGACCCCTGGGGTAGACCAAATGACAGCTCTGACCAAGTGCTGAAACTCTGGGGTTGCAACAGCAGGGTGAATTAGCTCAAAAACAAAACTTGAAAGAGCAGAACTGTTGACTTCCCAAGAAAGATTCTGTCATTGGTACGAGTTAGGGCTGTTCCCCTCCAACAGCACTTCCAATTTTCTCACACTGGTGAAACAGTTGTGTTTTGTCTGGGATCATCTGCAGAAAGTATGTTCTACTTTCCAAGCCACTGAATGACCTGAGTTGAATCTTTGTACCACTATAGAGAGGAAGAAAGAAACAAGCACTCCTGAGCATGCTCAGAGAGCCTCTCCTTAATCCTTGAATTATCTTTCACAAAGAATTTGTGCTCCTGAGAACAATTCCCACTTGGATTTGACATCCAGAACATTTCTCTTGCCAACTTACTTGATTGGCTTGGAAAGATTGAATGCCAAACTCTGGACTGGAGGACTCCTTTCCCTTCAACTTCCTTGAACTGGTCTGATGGACCTCTTGCTGCCCATTTTTGGGGGTTGGAGTGGTTTGTACTTTCACTTTCCCATTTTGGCATTGGGACACCAGTCATAGAGTCAGGCTGAAGCCCTCAGTCCGCTAATATGGGAGTGATTTCTCTCTCCCCATTCAGAGGGGGGGGGAGGAGGACCAAAAGCCCCCCTCCTCTCTTCATTTCATTCTTGGGGGGTTTCCACAGTTAACAAAACAGATTTTGAATCACACAGAAGGAGACAAACTCAAGGGATCCTTACCAATCTCAGCTCAGTGTTTGCTCGCTAAAGAATTGAGATTGGGGATATCTGTCTGTGTTGGTTACTACAGTAGTTGTGACCTTGGCAGCAACTCTATATGTGGCCTTTTTCTTCTGTTGCTCATGTAACGTTGTATCTGCCTTTCATTCAAGAACCCCTGGTGGAAGAACATGAACTGAGTTTGCAAGATTTTCTGAACTAGAAACTAGTGACCGCCACTGTTGTCAAGTATAGCATGTGATTCCAGTTCCTGTGGACAGCTAATGAGTGACAGGCACTCAAAAAACTGAGTCAATTTAGAAAAATGTAGTTTTACTATAAGTATATATCTCATGGGAACACAGACACTTCTAAAAAAAGAAGCACAGGCTTCTTCCTCCCCAGCCCATATTCTATTTTATCTTTGCAATAATTTCTATTTTATCTTTGTAAGTGACTTGGGCATAATAGTTGGGATTCTTAAGGTCTTGCTGGAAACCCAAAATGTAAACGGGGTCCTCATTCTTCTTCTATGTTCAGATTGGATCTATCATCATCATTATCATTTATAATGTAAGCATGTAGAGTGTGAGTCAACAAACAAGCTCTCCAGACATAAATTGTGTTCATAAAATCAGAATTGGCACAAGGTCATTTTTGAGTATATGTTGACTAGCAATTCCACATGAAATGATAATTCCACATTTAATGATATTCGGAATTGTCCTTGACAAAACTCACCCTGAACAACTCTTGTTCTGAGTGGTGTTAAAGGAAACATAAGAATATTTCAGGTCTTTCTAGCAGTAGAAAAGAATAAATTAAAATTATTATGTGTTCGTGAGAAAACCTCTCCATGCCTAACATTATAACTTTTTGCCATTTTTAGGAGTCACTCCTGATTTAGAATTAGTGGGGAAAATCTTAACCAAAGGTCACTGGTAGAGTTGACACCAGATGTGTTGATAGGATGTGATTTAAAAAGGCCAAGATGGCAGGAAAAGGTGGATCTTTGATTGCATTCACTGCAACTACCATCTTCCCTGTTTTGACTACTTTGTGTGGACTTCTAGGACTCTCTGCTTAATTTGAAATGAAGATAACATTAGAATGCTTTAATGAATGGTTTCTCCTCTATGAGTGCATAGCTTATTGCCTTATATTTTTCATTTTTAATTAAGGGAAAATAGGAGTTGGGAGAGAAATTATGAATGATTTGGAGTACAATTTTCCTCTCCCCCAAATCCAGGCTCTGGATCAATGGCAGGAGGTTCAGAAGAGATGAGGTAAAACTATTGCAAGATTTAGAAGGAATATTAGATAGATTATAAATTCCTCAGATATTAGGAAATGACCAATTATGTGGAACCTCCATTGGCAAGGACAAAATGTCTTTGGGATTAGAGGCAAGCTCCCCGCTTTACGGTTTCTTATGGGGATGCCAATAGCAGAATCCTGGACTTGATTTAGTATTCAGACCCATCTTAGATATAATCATTTATAGTGGATAGTTGAATAACTCGGTTCTTTTGGGGTGTGTTATTCTGTTTAATTGTTTACAGATATACAGTAGCCAAACTGACAGAACAAAGCATCTAGTTTTCATAACTTGTCACCCTATGGGTTTCATGTAATATGTAGAACATGACACTTAACGAACACAAAATCTTTACTCTGTGAAAGTGTTCTGACCCAACTGGGTTCCCAGACAGCAAATACAGCCAAAGGCAGCAGCCCCCACCTTTTAAGGTTTAATCACAATTCTGTTCCTTTACAGATAAAAGGCTGCTTTCCAACAATTAGCTCTGACAAGAAAGAGTTGTTTGTCAAGGCTGCCAAAAACCCAGAGATAAGAACTAATTTACAAGATTCTCCAAACAAGAAATAAGATGTCCACCAGTTGAGTTTCAGAGCTTCTTTGCTGTCTGCAAAGAACGCTTTTCCAAACCTAGCTTTTATCCTCTCGAGGCAGGGGCCATTACCTTGCAGCCTTACTCCCGAGTCTCCTGTGCTGCTGTAATTGTTCTTTCCTCTGAGCAATCCTTCATGCACATGTACTTGGCACAGGCTCCTCGGGAACCTCCTCATCACTGCTGCCAGTCCCCACAATCTCTGAAGGCAGCAGTCCATTTCCTAATGGTCCTGGCCCCTCATCAGAGTCCTTGCTTTCCTCAGCCATCACACCTGCTGTTGGCTAACCACAACAGAAAGGTTCTCTGCGCTGTATTTATACAGTAAAGGACAAACATTGTTGATGGCATTGCTATTTTTTAAAAAATTATGGTACTACAGCTGTCTTGGTATGTTAAATAAAAAGGGGAAGTAAAGGTAATGAAGCTGGGGAATATTGCCATGAGAGTTTGACCGTTTTCATGGATGATCATTATCTTCATCAATAGTAGCAATAGAAACACAGAATCTTCAGACACTTTAAAGCCTAATGGGTTGATTTTGGCATCAATAAACCTTTGATTCTCTTGGCTTCAGGTGCCTCCTGATTTCAACTTTGATCATCCCCAAAACATCATACAAGTATATCAACATTTGAAGGGCAATAGCTTGGTGAAGAAATTGCTGAGTTTGGTCTTCGTAATAAATACACAAACACAATTATTCTCACTGAGAGATTTGTCTGGGAAAGGTGAGATTTGAGAAGTGAGGTCAGAAGAAATGAAGTGCAAAAAAATACAAACTGGCAGTTACATTATAGCTGAAAGATGTATAGTATATACCAGTTAATACTGTGCATTTGACAAAAATTAACTCTAATCTATAAAAGTTTTGCCGTGGTATATTATATTAGCCATTCACATCCCAGAAAGTTCTTCCTTACCCTTGGGGCATTGACGTAATAACCAAATTATTAACATATCAAACTTACCTTTTTTAAAAAAATTGAATACATTCCTGTTTATGGTATGTATATGTGTTAACTGGACTTTTTCAGTGTTTATAACCAAAGTAATTGACAAATAGAATCACCAAGTTGGCAAGAAATGCTCATTTTTAGTATGTAGTATGTATAAATTATATTTCACCAAACATTCACGGTGATTTATTTTTTTTATAACAATGGATTGTCTGATGTGATGCAAAAAGATGATTCAGCAGGGAGAAAAAAGAGAAGCATATTTTGGCAAAAAGCAACAGTAGCCTGCCATTAGCCTTACAAGAAAAAAAAGAAACAGACTCCTTCCGATTCCTTTTATTAAACAAAGTCAAAGTAGCTTGCAGAATTCTGACTTATCAAAAAAATCTTCATTGGATTAATAGGTAAACAAAACAAAGGTACAGAAATCAGTGACCATATAATGGAATTAGAATTTGAACAATGTCTTCAGATTTAGCTTAAGGTTTATCAGATGCAGTAATGGTAGTACATGCTTCTAAGCCTCTAGCAATTAAAAAAAACTTTTAAAAATGACTTCCTTATTATTATTTTTTTCCAAAAATGGGAACTCACAAAAATTAAGCTACAGGTCATCCAGTTGGAATGATCAGCGTGAGAAATAATAAATCCTCGGGCTTATGAGATGATTACATAAGGCCTACAAACCCTACTGTAATGGCACTCCTGTTCAATTGAATTAAGAGATATTCAGAGTTATGCTGAAGAGAAATTAACCTGTTTCAGATTTCAGACAAAAGGTATCATTTCTGCAAGCTTTTTCACATTAAGACCCATCTAAACAAAAACTTAAAAGATCAAGAAAAGGGCCTCGCTTTGGAGATCAATCAAAGCATTTTTTGAGTGGGGGAACTTTTGGTTTTTAGTTTTTATTTTATTTTATTTATTAAAAGCCTACTGCTTTTTTTACATTGTGCTGTCCATTCTACCGCTTCATTTAGCTGCAATTGTGAGTTAGCTCAGGTGGGGGGGAAAATGAGTTGGCAACTCATGGAAATATTCCAAGTGATCAAGCAGCCACCATGGAAGCTGCCAGCTTCCTCTGGGCTGGCTGAGGGCCATACCTGATCAGGGTATCCACTCCAAAAGGAGGAGGAGGAGGAGGAGGAGGAGGAGGAGGAGGAAGAAGAAGAAGAAGAAGAAGAAGAAGAAGAAGAAGAAGAAGAAGAAGAAGAAGAAGAAGAAGAAGAAGAAGAAGAAGAAGAAGAAGAAGAAGAAGAAGAAGAAGAAGAAATAATAATAATGATGATGATGATGATGATGATGATGATAGAGCCAAGACAAAACTGATTTCTTTGTTCTTTTATTAAGAAAGAAATACGATTTGAGCAATTACTTTCCAATCACACCCTTAATAAAGTTCTTCTTTGGTCGCATTAAACATCTACAGTTGATTGGAAATATGTGGGGAGATGTGGAGGCTACAGCCATGCTCTGGGGACACATGAAGTTCTGCCCTCCACGTGAAAGAATTGTGTGGGGGATGGAGGGCCCAAGTTGTGCAGGTCCAGAAGATGTGTGGTCCTGGGAATCCACCCCAGAAGGCTACTGCCCCCGTCCTACTGTTCCCATTTATTCCTGCTCATTTATTATGTCTATCAGAGGTCTCCAAACTTGGCAACTTTAAGACATGTGGACTTCAACTCCCAGAATTCCTGGCTGGGGAATTCTGGGAGTTTGAAGTCCACCAGGCTTAAAGTTGCCAAGGTTGGAGACCCCTGATACTTATACCCATTATATATATATATATATATATGTTTATATCTTATGTTCATACTTATATTTGTTTTCTCATATACGCTTGACAAACTAAGCTAAACTAAATAAATAAATAAAGAAGAGGGCTGCCTATTTGCAGCTGTTGCTTGAGCTTCCCCTCATCTGAGGCCTTAAGGATCAGTTCTGCTCAACTCTGATGCCCCTCGTCACTCCCCACTCTTGGTTAATCTGCCTTTGCATGCAGAACACAATGCCATCTCTCTAGACTGCCTCGCCAAAACGCAGCCTAAACTCTCTAATTAGCAACAGCGTTCTATCATTAAGGAGCCCTGCTGAGAATTTGTATTTAATCATGACCTTAAATTAGTTATGACGGTAAATACTCATCGGAAAATTCAACATCTCAAACCGTCTGCAATCTGGAAAGGCTCCAGCCCTCTTAGGAACCCACAAATGACCTCAAAGCGCTTGCTTTTTAAACACACGTGTACACAGATGTGGGGAGGGATTTCCCCCTCCCTTTCTAAAGATCAGAGATTGTGTAGACAACTTGTGGGGAGGGGGGAGGGAGCCTGTTAATTGGGTTAGCTGGCTGCTTTGGCAAATATTTAGAAAGCAACAAGATGGTTGGGGAAAGAAGATGCGAAGTGCAACAAAAGCACATGGAGAATTAAAAGGTGACTGGATAAGATGATTTCAAAACGTTGCGGAGAAATAACGGGATACTTTCTACTCTGTGTCTGGGTGTACATACACACATAGATAAGCGTTCTTTTTTTCCCAAACAGAAAATAGTCCTTCATCCAGCTTTCTTCTCAACATATGTAGAGTTTATTTTCCACACTACTGGATGGGAAATGACACCCAGTCTTACGTGCATATGTGGTTGAGGGTTGAGAGCTTCTCCAACAAAGAGGATGTTTTTTTGAAGACTGTGTAGCATGCGATTCATCTCTAATTTTATGCTCATTAAATTCTTGATGGTCACTGGATTTGATTCACTGTCCTGACATGAAGGTTAACAGGGCACGGTCCTTGGCCTAACAACAAGCCTTTTCCCATATCGCCCAAGCCCATAACAATTTTAAGATATCACTAGGAATCACCTGTTAAAACAATATTTTTTTCCCCTCTTGACACTATCCCACCACTGCTGCAAAACGTGTAACCCTTGCCACTCTTTATGTTTGAGATTAAAATCAGCTGACCTGCTGTGGGTGTGATCAGAGATGTATGGGGGAGCATTGGAAGGTGCAGATGACCCCCCCCCCGGACACGAGACAGCTGCTGTTGCAACTGTTTCCTCCCCACACTTACCCTCATCAGTGGTCCCTTCCCTGAATTCCCTTTGTACCAGGCATCTTCCTAGTTTTACCTCAATTTCTTTTCTAGCTTTCCACGGGGCAAAAGGTGGCCGGATTATTTCTTCTGGGAAAGACAGGTGTATTAGCACCCCTTCCTCTTTAACAGTGTTCTGAAATCAATAGATCTCCATTATTTCTTTTGGGAAAGAAGGATAGGGTGGAGTTTTTCCCCCTTCTTTGTTCTGATGTTTCAGTTTTGAAATGTATGCTTCCCTTCTGGTGAAGCAGTTCTGCTTTACTTTATTCCCGTCTCCAGAAAACAAATTACGGATGTGGGATTGTTTTGTTCTCATCTGTTTGCCAGCTTCCTTATATCTGTCAGTTTCAATCACTTCCTCCTGGAAGAGGCTATAGTTACCCAGCAACTAGTCAGTTTCAGTTACCCTATTCGAGGGGGCTCAGCCAGTTATTCCTGACAAGGCTTGCTTCCTCCTCTCTAGAGCTACTCCCGCCTCAGTGTCTTCCCGTGTTTCTTCATTGTACGCCGTTTAAACTTAGAGGGTGTACAAATAGGTGAAGCAGACAAATCAGCTTAAAGAATTCCGGGCAGAGCCTTAAAGCCAGATCTTGCTCTCATTCTTGCTCTACTGATGACTATATCCCACTGATGATTATGTTTCTCCCCCTTCTCTCCCCAGTGAGAGAGGGCTAGGAAGCCCAGGGAAGGAAGCCAATCACCTTGCCTGCAATGAGAAGTATTGACAAATCCGCTCAAAACAAAGGCGATTGAAGCATGATAGGGATTTGCAAGGTGTGTGGGGGAGGGGAAGGAGCAAAATGTCTTGCTAGGTTTTGTGCCATCCGTGAGGCAGGAGGAAAGACCCAGAGTATATACAGAGGAGTTCTTTACCGAGTGGCAAATCTGACCTTCCGGGCAAATATATTTGAGGGCTCTTCCAGATGTGGATGTTCAGCTTTGAAGCTTTTTACAGATGCTCCATTTCATTCCCCCTTCCCCCCTCCCCCAATAGTGACAGGGATGGGCCAAGGCTGTTCCACTGTGTCCCCAGATCGTGGTAATCTGTCTGGCCTGGAGAGGGATCCTGGCTGGAGAATTCTAGGAGTTGAAGCGGCCAAGCTTGGAGACCCCCGTAGAGACAACCGCGTTTTAGCTTCGTTCAGGCGATTGCTTGCTGTGGCTCGGTGGTCCTCAAACTCGAAGAAGGAGGGTGGATGAAAGCAGAAATGAACAGCTGGGACAACCGCGGCTTGCAAACGGAGCCGTTGCCCGCGCAAAGAGAGAGCAATCTGGCTACCCAAGGAAAGGTAACCCAAAAGATTTGAAATCAGTCAGGAGCGGGGAGGCGGGCCCCTCTAAGGGGGTCTCCAGCTGAGGCGATTCGTAATGCGAACTGAAAAGCGGCGCGCGAGGCAGTCGGGGGATGGTGGGCTGGAAGTTGCTGGGGGGTGGGGCGGGAGAGAGAGAGAGAGGAGAGAGAGAAACTCTGGCTCCGCTCCTACCTAAATGTCTAAACGATTCTCCTCTCCTTCACGAAGCTTTCATGTTTAATGAATGAATCTGCATTGCAGTCTTTCCCTCGCTCCCTGCCTCCCTGCCCGCTCCAGCTGGTGTGAACTCTGCAAATATCACAGGAAGAGGCTGTGGTCTCCCCCCTCCCCACCCACCCCGCCTTCGGATTCGAATTAAAGGCCAGCTTACCTGCTTCTGATCCGGTATCATTGCCTTTCGTGACCCTTCTATTATTATTTAATAGAATTAACCGTCTTAAACCGGAGAGTCTTAGAGGCGGCGGCGAGGATGATGATGATGATGATGATGATGATGATGATGATGATGATCGCATAAGCTAAAGAAAGGGCACTGCTCCTCTCCCCTCCCCCGTGCAGATGGCCCAGTTCAGACTTTCAAAAGAACTTTGCTGTTCAAAAGGTACTGGGAATCTTTCCAAGGAGCTAAGAACCGATACACGTTCCGGCTCGGCCACCGTCCAAAAAAAGCAAAAGGCAGCCTTATTACTCTAATACAGGGGTCACCAAACTTTTGCAACTTTGAGACTTGTGGACTTCAACTCCCAGAATTCCTCAGCCAGCTATGCTTTTTGGCCACCGTCCAAAAAAAAGCAAAGGACAGCCTTATTACTCTAATACAGGGGGGCCCCAAACCTGGCAACTTTAAGGTGGCCAAAAAGCATAGCTGGCTGAGGAATTCTGGGAGTTGAAGTCCCAAAGTTGCCAAGTTTGGAGACCTCTGCTCTAATAGAATGAGCGACTGCTGATCCTCTCGATGGATCGCTTCCCCCACCCCCACCCCTCAAACTGGCATCCTCTGCGAGGCCGTTAGAGGGCAGCACACACTCTCCCAACCAAGTCCACAAACCGCAGAGATGCCCAAAGCTCTCTCGTTTCTTTTTCTTTTCTTTTTTAAATTCAAGAACCAGTGTGGTTTCCAGGCAGGTATCTTCTCGTCCCAGCACCCAGCCCTTTAGAACCCTTTGGCAGTTCACAGGAAATGACCTCTCAGGCCTTTTCTTCTCAACCCCTGGAAGGAAATAAAGTGGCCAGGGACAACGAGGTGACGCACATTTAAGCCAGTGTTTCTCAGGTCAGCAAGTTCAGCTCTCTTGAGGAATTTCAGGGATTGAACGTCCCAGGGATCTTGCAGAGATGGAGAAACACTGATCTAAGTCACACCCCTTCTGGTTCTAGGTCAGGGGTCTCCTACCTTGGCAAGTTTAAGCCTGGTGGACTTCAGCTCCCAAAATTCCGCAGCCAGCTTTTTATTTGGTTTTGGGGAAAATTATTATTATTATTTGGTAAAAGAGCCTTGGATACAGAAGATCTTCTTACTTTCCATAGATTCTCACCCCTCTTTTTTCCTCCCTGTATAGACCAGGGATCTCCAACCTTGGCAACTTTAAGCCTTTTTTTGCTGGCTGGGGAATTCTAGGAGTTGAAGTCCACCCGACTTAAAGTTGCCAAGGTTGGAGGCCCCTGATGTAGGTTGCCTCTATGAGACCTTTTTTCAAGGACCTACGTTCGAAAGGAAAGCCCACCCTCCAAAGTAAGCAGAGAATCTCATAGGAGAAACTTGTTGGTTTGGGCAATGGGCACCTCCCCTCTCCTGAAGAGGCCTTTTCTGTTCCTCTGTAGGACCAAAAGGCCGGGATTCCGCAAGAAAAAAGCACCATTCCAGAGCAGAGCGTATCCAGTTCCATCTTCTGGTTGACTTCCATCCCAGCTGCCCTGGGAACTCTTCAAGGGAAGATCAAATGAAAGTAGCCTTCTATGAAGCCCAGCCCAGAGGGACATCAATCTGAGGCACTCCTCCCCACCCACCCCCCCCACAAAGCAAGTAGGATCTTTCCCCATCTCTACTTTAGAGAGGGAAAGTCATGACCAACCAAATATTCCCCATCTTGGTCACCTAATACTGATCTCAAGCTAGTGATGTCAACAACTGTGTGTTCCTATTCTGTGCACTAGAATAAAAATAGATTTTTTTTTCAATCTGATATTGTCCTGCCGTGGCTTCAGGTTGTATAAGTGTATCTCTCTGTGTGTGTTGTGTTGTGTGTGCATGCGTGTGTGTGTGTGTTCCTTTGAATCAGGATTCAAAGACACAACGATTGCCTGGACTAGTTCCTGCAATTTTATTGCTGGGATTTCATAACTGAGTTGCCCTTACCTTCTTCCTAGAGCTGAGAAGGACTGGTCCAAGATTTCCCCAGCTGGCCTTAGGCCTGAAGAGGGACTACACCTAGGAGTTGTTGTGTCTCTGGCCTGGTATTTCTCATGAAGTAAGTCGTACAAGTATTGTGCAGGCTGTGATTGTAACCAAGCATATTTTACTACATTGGGAATGGCAAGCCAGCTCCCACTGCTGCTGTTGCCCACATTCCTGTTTTCCCTGCCTTCTCCTTGGTCTGGTATGCTTAAAGTAACTTCTCTCCGGGTTTCAGAGGAGAACATAAATCAATGGTTTTATCTCTGAAAATAGCATCAGCATAGAGTAAGTAGCCTTGTTTTCCCTTGTTAAAAGTTCTGAAAATAATGAGGATTCACACTGATTATTTGCCAATTTCCTTGCAATTAATTGTCTTCCTCTTGTAAATAAGGTGAGGTTGCCCAGTAGCTATTCATTTCCAGTAATCCAATACTCAATTTCTTGTTAAAAAAATAATAATCATAGAATCATGATCAAAAGCCACCTTCCCATTTCTCTATGTTGAACTTTGAAGTGCCCTGTTGTTGTGGGAGAAGCTGGACAGAGCAAAATCAGCTTGGAAAATTCACAGCCGAGCCCCCAAATTATGATACTGCAGAATGAATTGCAGCCTCCATATATTTGGGCTGCCTTGCTTCTGTTGGTGGGTGTTTTCCTCTCGGCCGGTGATGCAGAGAAGGTCAGTCAATGCCCACAACCCCACAGATCTGAACAGCACAATTTAACAAGCAGTAGGAGGAGAGAGAGGCTGTGCAATGCAGACAACCCATTTGAGAATGGTATTGTTTTGTACTGACAGAAGGAAAGGTGGGGAGGGCTTTAAATTGGTGGTGCCTCGTCATCCTGGCCGCTCACAGATGTTGCTGCAGGAACAAGATTTGGGGGAGGAAAAAAAAGTCGAAGGTTCTCTTCAGTTTGGTAGCAGCAAAAGGATCTAAAATAAGGGTCACCCTTGAGAGAAGCCAGCTGAGGGCAGCAGTCTTCTCACTCGAGGGACAAGTATCTGCAGAGTACAGTAAAAATAAAGTCAAGATGCCAGCCTTGAAGATGTAATCAAAGCTTTGCCTGGTTTTTTTTTTTTTTATATGTACCACTTGGCTGCCATCTTGACTTTTTAAAACCATACTTGTCTCTAAGTGGCACATTAAGCCATCGCTGAGGAAAGGTCCAGAATCATGGACAAGAATAGCCTTCCTTTTTTTTCCCCTTCTCCACTTTCCTTTCCAGGCACAACTTGAACTCTGCTATGTGGCTTCAACTCCTCCGCTGCACACTCAGGGCTAAATCGCCTCGCCTGTAGTTTCTGAGGCTGGCCACCTCAAGGCAACCACTCCCCCCCTTCCGTTTCTGTTAGACTCCCTTGCATTCCCTTCCTCCTTTGCAGGCCTAATGTCCATAGAGAGGGGATCCTTAACTCTTGTAGGCGTCCCTCATGTCTTCCTAATTCATCCCTCTACAAAATAAAGAGAGAAAAGGAGAGTGGCCAAAGTTCTGAGCTACATATATAGATGGGTTGTTTTAAAGTCTGCACGTTTCTTTGCAATACACCTGTATTGGGGTTGCTTGGATGCATAAGATTCCGTGTGCTTGTGTGTGTGTGTGTGTGTGTGTGTGTGTGTGTGGTGAATGTGTATACAACAATGGTGATCCTGTAATTCAGAGGTCTCCAAACTTGGCAACATTAAGACTTGTGGACTTCAACTCCCAGAATTCCTCAGCCAGCATAGCTGAGGAATTCTGGGAGTTGAAGCATAGCTGGCTGAGGAATTCTGGGAGTTGAAGTCCACAAGTCTTAACGTTGCCACGTTTTGAGGACCCCTGCTGTAATTACGGTGTTGTGTAAAGGGAGGGGGGCAGAATCTAACTCTGTGGAGAGAGGGAAATGTCTGGGGGGGGAGGTTAGAGTGGTGCGGATTTCCTGGGTGGTGGGCAGGAAGATCCATAGGTGGAGGAAAAGACTGGAATTCTGTAGGTCTTCTCCGGCTATGTTTTCCCCCCACAGGCACGGGGGGAAGAGGCTGAATCCAGGGCAGGCCAGCCCAGCATAGCGCTCTCGCTCGATAAGGAGCTGCATGAATGAACACGAATAGAGAAAGTTGTGCTCAGCTAACCGAGGAGAGCCACACCAGGTTACCGATGTCCCCGTTTCTTTTCACTGCCGTCTGGGGAGGAAAGGAGAGGACCCAGTCGTCTCCTTCTTGGCAAGAGCCAGTTGTCACTGAACAAGCCGAGGCAACCCGATCCTTAACTTATAGGAAGAGCTACCCTCCCATCAGCGACTCTCTGTCAATAGGCAAGGGGAGAGAGAGCCCCCCCCCTCCCCGGAAAGAGACACACAAAGAGACGCCAGCATTGCTGGAGGAAAATATAAAGATTGGAAGAGGGTGGAGGGGCCTTCCAAGCGGTTGCTTCATGGGCCGGACAAGGGACCAACTACATATTTACCTGGACAGCGTGAGGGCAGGCAAGCACGCAACTAACTACAAGTACAAGCAAGTGGATCTCTACTTTCACAAGAAAGTAACCCAGGGAAATTTTGGAGGAAGCTCTGATGAAGGATTGTTGGTGCTCCACTAACGGAAGTGACAATTGTCCGACCCTCTCAGGGGAAAAAAGATCTTGCTCCCCCCTCAAATGGCATTTCTCTGAACATGGGTGCAAAACTCTGGAGACCATCCAATCGTCTTCCCGTTATTTCTCTGTTTAGAGCTATTTGGGAATGTTATTGTTTTTTTCGCCCATAAACCCCAATCTACAACATAGGACAAAACTTCTCATAATGTGCAACAGACTGACCTCGGTTACACTGTCGTTAAACGGTCGTTTGGGCTGGGAATTAGATCTCAAGAGAGGTTTCTAAGCAGTTCTTTCCTTGCATTCACCCACTGGAATAACCCTCTAAGGCAGGGGTCCCCAAACTTGAAGACTTGTGGACTTCAACTCCCAGAATTCTCCAGCCAATAAAGCCAGCAGTTGCCAAGTTTGGGGACCCCTGCTCTAAAGGACAAACTTGGAATAACCGTTCAAAATTCGTGGCCCGTGGCGGCCCCACTCAAATCTCAAGAAACCAAGTTGTTTCCCAAAGTAGCAGAGAAGGCTGACGCCTCGAGATTTCCAAGACCAACGGGATGGCTTCCGTGTTAAAAATGCACGATTCCGAATCCTTCTCTCTCTCTCTCTCTCTCTCTCCCTCCCTCCCTCCCTCCCTCTCCCTGTCTCTCTCTCTTTGCCCAGGGAATTGAAAAAAGCTGGAAAAGCGATCAGAACAGTTAGTTCTGTCTGCAAAATCTAGACGCAATCTGGACGCTGGGGAATATTTGCAGGTCTCCCCTAAGCTCAGAGCCAGCTTCCACTGAATAAAAGAAAGTCGAGAATGATCTCTAACCGGATGTAACCTCGAAGGACCAAAATCGAGGGAGGCTGCACTGCCTTCAGTAGTTTTATTTTGGTTTTGGGGGAATTTTTTTTTTTTTTTTTGATAAAAGAACCTTGGATACAGAAGATCCTCTTACTTTCCACAGATTCTCTCCACTCTCTTTTCCTCCCTATATAGACCAGGGGTCTCCAACCGTGGCAATTTTAAGCCTTTTTGCTGGCTGTGGAATTCTGGGAATTGAAGTCCGCCAGGCTTAAAGTCGCCTAGGTTGGAGACCCCCTGATCTAGGCTGCTCCCAAACTTGGACCTCGCTCTCGGCCAGTGTTCCCAGCTCGAGGCCTACAAGCTTTTTAGGACCGCAACATCCGTGTCCCCTAGGATTGCTGGGCGTTGCGCTCCCAAAGCCCTTAAGAGGACACCCAACTGCAGAAGGCTACTCCGTGGTCCTTCTCTTGCCTCCTAAGCTCCCCGGTGTCTCTTTGCCTTCCTCGCTGTTGCCCTGCCATCTGGCCTTCTCGGAGGTCCTGCGGCTTTCCTCCTGCCTATTGATCAAAACGCACTTTAGCTTCCGAGTCATTTCATTCTTAATCAACAGTCCAGCTTGCCTTGGATAATAAACTAATACAGGAGAAGGGGCTTGTCGATAACGATCGGCCAAAGCAAGGGAGTGGGGTGGGGAGAGAAGAGGCCGTAAGCTCTCCTCGCCCCCCCCCCCCAGTTTGGCCATCTTCGATAGGCCCTATCTTCCCAGGGCAGATGGCTTTGGTAGGGAGCCGAGCAGAGGTAGGAAGAGAGCGGGAGAGAAAGGCTTAAAGGGAGATTTTCATAGATTTACACCTCAATCAGCCATTTAGGTTTCTAATGCAAATGCTCCAACAAGTTCGTACATCTGCCTGCTGCGGTGATTTGTGTGTGTGTGTGTGTGATGTGTGTGTACTGTAAGGAGAAGGAGAGGAGCGATGGTTCAAAGGCTGGGGAGCGCCCGCGTTTGCAGACGATCCGGCCTTAAAAACCTCCAGTTCTTACCAAGCGGTGTTACTCGAAAGTAAGGGTCTCCAAATTGGCGGGCCTGCCCTGCCAGCCAAAGAAAAGGCGGAATTACAAAAGGGCCATTTCCTCGAGGGCGATTCATAGAGTCGCCGGCCCAGCCCAAGGCGGTGAAAATGGGCTCTGTAGCCTCACAAGGACGGCCCCGCGACGACAAAAATCGCGCCAGTCCAAAGGGAATTTAACTGGAATAAACCACCTCGATCCCAACGGGGTCTCTCCTATCTCGCTGAATCAGGCCCGGGGCTGCCCTTATTTTAAAGTAAGACCCTTGGAAAGGATTGAGCCCTTTGCTTCTATGTAAAAAAGATCGGGAGATTCTGCGAGTTCAAGCGACCTCAAGGATTCCAAAGCACAAACATTATAGAACCACCAGCGCCTCAGATCACTCAGAAAGCAACAGTCAGGAATTCTACTCTCATCATCTACATTCCGCCTGGTTATTTTTTAAGGGTTCCAGGTGACCTAGAACCACGAAGGATTTATCTCATGGTGCCCAGTTTACGAATTGGGTTTCTAAAGACCTTGGCTATCACTGAAGACTGGAGCACCCAACTCAAGGGTGATTTTTGTTCTCAAAGCGTACCCGCCATCCTGACGCCTCTACCCACTTCCATTTCACCATAGAGGAAAATAACTTTCTGAAACACGGGCGTTGATTTCACTCCTGCCAACTTTAACAGGGACCTTAGTCAGAGCTGGCTCCGAGGCCAGAAATATCGCGAGCCCTGCCGCTTATACCTGAAAGGAAGCCTGCCTTGAATTAAGGGGAGTTATTCCTGAAATCATACACACACACGTTTCAGGTTGGATGGCAGGTCTCCGGAAGCCATGGAAGAAAAGGTGTGATTTGGAGGCTTTCCCTGCCGTTTCTTGGGATCAGAGAAGGACTTATTTGACTCCAAATAATCCCAAATAGCTTACTTTGCAAAAAAAAAAAAAAACACACGCACAGGCAGGTTTAAAAAAAAAACAACCTCGCCTTCTATTCTGCTATCTACTACCAAGAAATCGGGGAGAATTTGATAAAATGAACAAGGAGCGTTCTTTGATAAACCTGAGGAGACCGAGAAATCGGCCCAGGTACAATCACGAGTCCTGCTAAGGAAATCCTCTAATTTCACCTGCTCTTTGTTGGCTACATGGGAAGTCAAGGGAGCGTGGGGAGGAGTCCCCCCCCAAAAAAAACCCCACAAATGCCTAAGATTTGTAAGAATCAGGCAAGCAGGTTTCACACCGATTGGGGAAAGTTGTAGCCGATTCCTGGCGCTCCTGGTCTAACCCTTCTCGCTCCTTTCGAATCCGAACAAGAACAAGAGAATATGGCCCGGTGGGTCAGATATTCCTTTCTTTCTCCATTTCCAGGCAGGCGAGAGGCTAACAGCCGACTTAGTGACCTCGAAGTGAATATTGTTTAAGGCCCCACTTCGGAGTGCTTGCGACCTGGGTTGTTTAAACTCCGTTGAAATGAAGCACTCCCTATACCCCTTGAGTTGGCTTTTTGGTGCTCCCTCGCAAGGGCATTTATTTGGGAGCAAATTCATCCTCTTCGTTGCAGTCTAGAATTGGGCCAAACACGTCTGCGTTTTCCTCCGGATTCCGTGCGCGGGGCTTTTTCTCCGTTAAATCGGCGGAGAGGTTTGCCAAATGGTTGTTTTCCTTTTTACTACCGTCTCCCTCCAATGTTAAAAGCCGATCGCTTGGAAGAGGGTGCCGAGCGACCCTCCTGAGCACAAGAGAGCCGATCCCCCTTTCTTCTCTAGAGAGTTGGTCTCAGGAAAAAGCATCCTTGGTTAGGACTTTGAAACCGATTGCAAGCCACGTAATTCCAGGCAACCGGAGAGAAGGAAAAGGGTTTAGTTTAAGCAAATCAGGTTTTCGCAGGAACCGGCCTAAACCTATTTTACAACGAAGCAGCATCCAGGGAGGGTATCTTGGTGGTGGTTTGTTCTCCGAGCTTGCTCGGAATACAAATATAATCTATCACCCGAGCTACAACGATTTCCCATCATTTCTAACTGGAGTGGAGGGCGTATTTCTAAGGGAAAAGGCCGCTTTTTATTTCTATCGGTAAAGGGCTGTGTGTGATCTTTCTAAGGCATTTAAAGGCTCGGGAGAGCAAGTCCTTTCCTGCCCCTATAGTCTCCTTGCTGCACGCGTTCCAGTTAAGTCATCTCAACTCCCTTTTGCATTTTCCTTTTGCTTTTGAAACCTTCAGCTTTTCTCTATACCCTAAGGTCCGGAAGCACAATCTCTCAACAAGCCCAGGAGGCTGGCAAAGTCGGCGGGTTTCTCTTTCTCTCTCCTCTCCTCTCCTCTCCTCGTTTTCTCGGCGACCAGCCGTTATACCGTTAAAAAAAAAAGTGGAAAGTGGGGGAGCAGTGGGAACGATTCAGATCAAGTCAAAACCTTCAAACTCCCACCTGGTGCTTCAAGGAAGGCCGAGAGGTTCGCGCGCCTCGGTGGCTTCTCCTGAAACCCAAACAGACCACAGCCACCCACGGTTTGGCTAGACGTAAAAATCCAGTGGGATTGATTCTCAAGCAACCGAGGGGTTTGTCCGGCCTAGCAGCAACGCCCCCCCCCCCCACTTTCCCCCTTAAACTGTTAAGCCTGCGCTACTGCAATTCCTCTGGTTAAGAACACCAGGCCTCCCAAATCAAAGGTCTCTTCCTAACAACAACACCCCCCACCCCGCCCCCCAAATCAGACGGCAAGAATATTTCGGAAATCCCAAACGCGTTTTCGAAATGGTCAAGAAACATTCCAGGCACGTTAGTTCCTTAATCCCGATCAACGTTTCAAAATCGTATTTTCAAGTAAAAACACGTTTAGAATTCACCTCTTCTTAATTCACACTTGACTAACCAGCCTCGGGCCAAGCCGAAACTTTTGAATGCGCCGAAGGTGACGCAGGACTCCTCTTCGTCCGGGCAAAGAAAGGGCCTTTTCAGCTTGCATTAAGCAGCTCCTGAGGACTGGGGGGAGGAACCGTAAACTGATTAAGGAAGGAGTTCGTTAAGTTTGCTTTGGGAGGCTTGTGTTGTTGTTGTGTTTGCTTTTAAAGCTTGCAGACCGAGAAAACAACAACACAAAAAAGCCCACCCATCTTAAACTCTTATTTGGAATTCACTTAAGCAAAGCACAGCACTGCCGAAAACCTAATTTGGACCGACTGTGGAGAGGAGGAGGGAGGGAGGGAGGGAGAGAAGGAAGGAAGGAAGGAAGGAAGGAAGGAAGGAAGGAAGGAAGGAAGGAAGGAAGGAAGGAAGGAAGGAAGGAAGGAAGGAAGGAAGGAAGGAAGGAAGGAAGGAAGGCAAAAGAGGAATAGTATGGGAAAGCAGCCCGATCCTCTTAAATTGGTGCCATTGGTGGGATTCCAGCTCCCACCGTGGCGGCTGGGGGAGGGAAGGAGAGGCTATATCTGAGGATACAGCCCGGTCCACTTTGAGGGCTGGAAAGGGTAGGATATGTTCTAAAGAAGGATCCAGACCCCCAGTGCGTTACCATGCCTTTGAAGGGAAAGGGCACCATGGCAGCGATAGGGCCCTTCCTGCCCCCAGCATGCTCAACAGCCCCAAACAAGGCGCCTCTTCCTAACAAGGGCATTAATTTAGAGCCCCGTTGCTACAGAGGTTGACTCTGCAGGGCAGGTAAGGCAAGCTCCAGTATCTCTTGAAGGACATCCCCATCTTCCTTGGAGGAATAGCCAGGGAAGACCAACTGCAAAGAGGTGATCCTCTTTGTCCAAGGGCTGCAGCTTGCAAAAGACTCTGCCAGCATCCCTGGCATCGGGTAAGGTGCCGGGAGACGCTCCCTTGCCCCCCCCCCCCTTTGCTGCTCTAAACTCGGCCCCTCTATCACCTCCTAGCAATTTGAAGGGGGTAAACTTGCCCCTGGAGGAAAACTGGAGCTTTCTTGGCAGAAGTTGGGAGTTTGAGGTCCGCCATTCGCCTAGGAGCCCGGAACAAGGTTTTGAGACCTCCCAGATGCACCCCTCCTTTCTTTGGCCATTCCTAGCTAAACCTAACTATCCCCAACGCCCCTGGCCCCCAAATATGTTTTCAAAGCACACCCATATGTGCCAAAGGCTCACGAGTCTTTTATATTGGGAGGTTTTTTTTCTAGTCGGATCCTCAATGCGCTCTTATCCGGAAGCCAGTTAATGGAGTTCCGTGGAGGTTTAGTCCCAGCAAACTGACTTTGAGTGGATGGAAAATTTTTTGCAACCAAACCCTCCCTCCCCACACACAAGACTTTGCGACCCCTAGGAATCCTACAGAGCTGAGAGGACAAGCCCTTAAAGCAAACCTATGGACAATTGGGGCTGCATCCTTTCTGCTTCTCCTGAGAGTCGGCCTCATCTCTCGGCCAACGGAGTTGGTTCCTCTGACTTTTTCCCCGTAGAGACCCGTATAAGGGCTATGTGGCCAGGGGCCTTGTGGGCTGAGCCCCAAACGATGCTATTCAAAGTGGCTTCTGGAGCCGGGGAAGCCCTAATCGCTCATTACGAACCTCTTTCTTTACTGAACCGAGCCGGCAGGAATATATATACCTTTTTTTTTTTTTTTTAGCACGAAGCTCTGTGGGAGGAGGAGAAAGAAGAGCAGGAGACATTTAACCAGCAATACAGAAAACACGCCAACATCACTAAATAGATAAGAAAAAAATGGAATACTGTATTTGATTTTTTTTTTTTTAAGAAAGTTTGTACATAGAGATAGACACGCAGTAAAGGAAACAAGTGGCATAAGCATCCTACGTGAATTTAAGAAGAGACCCCAACAGCTGCTATTTAAATACTCAAAATGCTTTTGCATAAGAAAACTACATTGGAACCCGAAGCCTCATTTCTTCTCCTATCACTGAGGTCCCTTTTGAAAACCTAGTCTGTCACCTCTTGACAGCTACGTTTGTGCAAGAAACCCAAGTCAGGGGAAATGTTGTTTCTTTTCTGTCTTTTTTTTTAAAAAAAGAAGGAAAGAGAAGGGAGGGGGAAGGGCGAGGGCAAGACAGGGGGCACAAGAAGAGAAGAGCAAGTATCATATACAAGTATTTTTCTACACATATATTACAAACTGGGAAAAATGACCTCATCATTAAGATATACATAATTCATATAAAATTTTGAAATAAAAATAAAAATCTGTTACAGTCATAACTATTCTTTTTCCACATTTATAACCAGTACCCACACAGGCAGTGACAGAAGTGTAGAAAAAAAGGTGCTTAGGAAGAAAATGATTGTCTGTTGAACAAAAGAATAACATTTTTAAAAATAAAATTTAAAAAAAAAACCCAAGGACGACAGAGGAGAGAGGAAGAGAAGAAGGACAAACCAATTGCATCTACTTTAAACCATCACTTGGATTTTGAGAAAAAGAAAAGATCAGCAGAGATAAAGGCTGATTAAAACCCAACAAAAAGTGATAAACATTGGTTATTTTCCTCTTCAAAGAGTTCCTTTAAATTTTTCTAAAAGCTTTTCTCTCTCTTTTTGTACAAATTTGATTCGCGGTTTCCTTTCCCCCGCACCCTAGTCTTTATTATTATTGTGTTCATTTAGTATAGAGAATATTATATTTCCCCCCAGATGCAAACTGAATCATTATCATGCAAAATGGGTGAAATGCAGTCCATGGGAAAGCGCAAACATTAAAATAAAAATTTATAAAAATTAAAAAGAAAAGCGCTCAGATGTGCTTTTGTCCTACAAAGAATACAAATGTAACCTTCCTTCCTTCCTTCCTTCCTTCCTTTCTTCCTTCCTTTCTTCCTTCCTTCCTTCCTTTCTTTCTTTTTTTCCCTTTTCCAGTAATAATATTCATAATAGCACAGTTATCATAATTATTATTTCCCAGCTGCAGCATCAGAAATTCACAACGTTAATTTTGTTTTGTTCCTTTACCGAGTGGATTGTTTGTTTTATTTCTTTTGTTTGTGAAGCAAGGTTTGGTTTTATTTATTTTTAAAGTCGTTTAAGTGTCTGCTTCTCTTTTTTTTTCCGGTTCTCTTTCTAAGGTTGTTCTGAGGTGCCTTTTTTTATTTTTTCCTCGGGGAGCCAGTTCGTCGAGGGAGTGGGTGCGCGCTTGCTCGGGACGGGACCGGAGTGGGGGGAGGAGGGGGCTTACTTTGCCTTTTGCTAGTTTTTGCTTTAATTATTATTATTATTATTATTGTTTTCTTAGCTTTTGTTCCTTTCCGTTATCATACATCACATTCTGAGTCGCTGGAGGTTACCGAGAGGATAGATGTTCCCGTCTCGGCTCTTTCTGTCAGACTGGAGACGCTGGTAGTGGGGCTGGCCGCCGTGGACGGAGACTCCGCCGAACTGTGAGTCGGACAGCCAGGTTCTGACAACGACCGCATGCCGCTCTGTCCGATCGCCTGGTGCTGGAGCCTACAGGAGGCGGGGAGACAAACCAACAGGACAAACCTTCGCAACAGAAGCAGAGCCACACAGAAAGAGAGGGGGGGGAGGGAGGGAGAGAGAGAGGGAGAGAGAGAAGGAGAGAGAGAGAAGGAGAGTGAAGGAGGAGGAAGAGGAGGAGGTTGGCTCCCGGGCCGCGCAAAGGCGCTGCGCATCTCGGAACCGGTGGCATCCCGAGGCAGATAAGCTGGGACCCGAGGCAGGCCCACGCCTTCTCTCCAGCCCGATCCCACCGCCGTTTCTCTCCCGCAACCCCCCCCACGCCACCAAAAAAAAACAGGCAGCTTAGCCTGAACCTTCGCGGCTGCTCTGCTTCTCTCCTCCGCCCCCTCTCCTTTTCCACTCAGACTTCCTCCCTCTCGGCTTGCTACCTTAGTTCGCCAAAACCTGAGCCGCCGCCACTTCGGTTACGAGCCGGGGTCGTCTCTTCCGCCGCCGCCGCCCCCCTCCCCCGCCTCTCGCACGCCTGCCCTCTCCCTCTCCGAAGGGTTCAAATCGGGGAGGGGGGGGGGAGAGAGAAAACGCAAACAAAGATCCTTCGCTGTTGGCTTCCACCTCGCCTCTGTGTGCGAGGCGTAAAGTGGGAGAACACGCGCGCGCGCGCGCGCACACACACACACACACACACACACACACGGGGACAGGGAATTTGCATTGGCATCTCATTGACACGTACCCACGCACCCCCCCGCCCCTCCGGCAGTCACTCCCGCAGGCTGCTTTTATTTGGAGATGGCGTTCTCCCTCTCCTCGGCCTCCGCCGCTCGGGCAAGAAGGGGAGGATCCTGGGCCTGCTTTTCGAAACCTCGCTTCCTTAAAGTTCCTGCTCCTGGCACGCACCTTTCCCACAAACCCGGTTTCGAACCATCCAAAGGACGGGATGGTCGGCAGCGAGGGAAAAGCTGCCCTTCCCTCTACAACCCACCCCAGTTTTCCTGGAACGCCACCCAGAAGGAAAGGGGGGGGGGAAATGGGCGCAATGTAAACAATGGGCGCAATGTAAACAAACAGGCAAACAAAGTGACGGGCCTGGCTGTTGGGGGAGGGGAGGGAACCTCTGCGAAGTGCTGGGCACGTTCAGGCTCTGCATACCCGGGGACAGGAGCACCTCCCGCCGGCCTTCCCTGGTTTATTTTCGGAGAGGTTTGCGAGGGACGGTTGCAATTTGCTCCAACCGTGTTGGGAAGCCCCCGCTTCGCAAACACAAAGGAAGATCGGCTGCCGCTGCTTGACCAAAGGCCGGCGGGGAAGAAAGGGGATCCCATCGACTCCTTGCAACTGTCCGGAAACTAAGCAGAGGTTTCTCAACGCGACCCCCTTCCTCTCGACCTCGATGCAAAAGCTGCTTTGAGCCACTGAAGATTTGGGGTGGGGAGTGGGTGGCTGGCCGGGTGGCATGAGGAGTATTGCATCGCCCCCCCCCTCCCTCCTGAGAGAGACCGCGAGGTCGTCTATGTATCGAATTTAGTAAAGGGGGAGATGGGCGATCAAATCAAAGAAATGAAAATAAAAAAGGTTCCGTGTTGAACCTTCAGGTCCTTTTTAAGAAGGCTCTGGGGATATATATTTTTAAAAATTCTTCTTTCCTAACCCGGCAGTCAAGTGTTTTTTTAAAAAAAATAGATCGTCTTGTCATTTCCAGTATATTTACTTTTGCGTTTGTTACTGCTGGTGCTGTTTCTGTTATTGTTATTATTCGATTTTTTCTCCCCGTTACATGTCTCTTACATTAATCTCGATCTTGAGTCAACCCAAACATTTCCAACTCTCGTGTGGTGTGGGATTTAGATGCCTTCTCTCACAGATGCAACTGAAAAAATAGTTTTACGGCAGTATTTCACTTTCTTTATTTCTCTGCCCCAGAATTTCGAACAAAGTTTAACGATGTAACCAAGATACGGAATTTGAGAAAAAAAATCAACTTTTTTTTTTTTAAGGGAATGATTTTCTCTCCCTACATTATTTCATCCAGCTGCTACCTTTTTGAATGCAAAGTGTTAAAATAATTGAAGCCTCCTTAATCCAAAACAAAGCCAAAACAAAAAAGACCAAAAAAAAAACAAAAAAACCCAACCCTGGAATCATATAGTAGCCTAATAAAGTTCTAACATCCAATTGCCTACAATACCACCCTATATATTTATTTACACACTCAAAAACACGCTGCCCTTGAGCTGCCTGGACCCAAAACAACCTGCCTCTATGTGGGGAAGAAAAACAACTTCGAAAACTATTTTAGATGCTTTCCTTTTTATTTTGTTTTTATTGTATTCATTGGGGCGCCCCCATTTTTTTCCTCCCTGCTCCCTCTCGTCCTTGTTTTTGACGGCATTAATGAGAACAAAAGGAGAGCGACGGCCCCCTTTCAGAAGCTCTCCCTCCGAGAAGGGGACTCTTTCCCTTTCTCCTCAAAAGAGGCGCCCCGGGATCCGGAGACCTTGCTCGGGGAGCCCAACCGCACGGCGGAAAACTAGTCCCGCAGGGGAGAGAACTGGAAAAAGTCCTAAGAGAGAGACCCAGATCAATCCAGGCAGGCGCTTTCCGGCTGCAGGCAGCTTGGAGGTAGCTGTTGTTTAGCTGTTTCCCCGCAATGGCCGTTTGCCAACCCCGCGACAAAAGAGAGAAATGCGCCTCCAACCCTGGCCAGGAAAATCCAAATAAAATGAAAAGAAGGGGCCCTTTCCTTTGTACCGCACCAACCGAGCCGGGGAGAAGGAGGCTTCCCCGCCTCCCCACTCCAGCCCTTGGCTTTGGTGACTCTGCCGTCCCTAGTTAAAACTGGTGGCGAGGATTAAACACGCTCGCTCGCTCACTCACACGCACATCCATACACGCAGAAGACGCGGGTCTGTTTTTCGGGGGTGGGGGAGGAGGAGGAGAGGAATCGAAAGCAGGCGGAGAGCAGGCGGAAGGAAGACCCCGGAACTTTGGAATCGGCTCCGAGTCGACCCCCGCTACGGGCCTAAACCGAACCTGGCCTTGGAACCGCCAGTCCCGGCCGGGGAGAAAGAGGCGAAACAAGATCTGCCCAAAGAGCCTGGTGGTTTCGCCCTTGAGAAAGCAACCGGCCCTCTCCCCCAAAGAGGTCGGGGAACGCTGGCCTCTCTTCTGCGGCCTCTCGGGAACTCGCCCGCTTTCTTAAGGGCCGTGGCCTCCGGAGGGAGGCTTTCCCGGGGAGAGGGAGGGGAAGGACCTTCTCCGGCCCGAAACAACGGGGCAGGGGTGCAAGAGGGTGCGCGCGCGGGTCGGGGTACGCGTTCTCCCTGCCCCCCCCCTCCTCGAGAGCTCGGGCCGCCCCACTGACCTGTTCTTGGCGGCCGCCGCCCGGTCTCTCTGCCGCCGGTTCTTGAACCAGTTGCCGACCTGCGTGGGCGTCAGGCCGGTGGCCTGGGCCAGTTCCCTTTTCTTGCTGGGGTTGGGGTAGGGGTCCTGGAGGTACCATTCCCGCAGGAGGCTGCGAGTCCGTTCCTTGAAGCAGTGGGTCTTCTGCTCGCCGTCCCAGATGGTTCGCGGCAGGGGAAACTTCTTGCGGACGCGGTACTTGTCGACCGGCCCCAAGGGGCGTCCGCGCAGCTTCTCGGCTTCCTGGTAGTGCGCCTCCAGCCACATGGCCTGCAGCTTGCCGTGCGACTCCTTGGTGAACTTGTGGTTCTCCAGGATGTGGTAAAGGTCTCGGAAGTTGCCCGTGTGGAAGGCCACCACCGCTCGGGCCCGCAGGATGGACTCGTGCTTGTTGATGGCTTCACACGCTCCGGGCGCTACCGGCAAGGACCACAAGAACCGGCCCAGCCTCTCGATGTCCCCCGTCTCCTCCAGCGTCTCGCAGACACTGGCCACTTGCTCCGGGGAGAAGTTGAGCGTAGGCAGCTGGAACATGGACGGCTCTTCCGGGGCTCCCCGCGAGGCGCCTCCTCCTCCTCCCCCGCCACCGCCACCGGCCGCTCCGGCGCTGCACCCGGTGGCGGCGCCGCCGCTGCCACCGCCGCCGCCGCCTCCAGCTCCGGAGCTGCTGCTGCCGCTGCTGCTGCTGTTGCCGCCAGTGGCCAGAAGAAGCGAGCGGTGGTGGTGGTGCGGGTCGCTGGGGAAGTTTGGCAGAAAGAAATGGGTGGGATAAAGCTCTAAAGGGGATCGGAACACCATGGGACCCAGCCTGGCGGACGGGGGAGGGGCTCGAAAGACAGAGACCGGGCGAGGCAGAGGGGGAAGGAAGGAAGGAAGGAGAGGAGGGCGAGAGGAAGGAATCGGGATCAAGGCGAAAAGAAAGGAAGGCAAGAGGCGGACGGAGGAAATGAAGAAGAGGAGAAAGAGGGGAGGGAAAGGGGGCTCACGCACCCCACGCGCATCCACACCCGCATAGAGACCCTCATCCGAACCCAGACATGCACACACACACACACGTCTACTCACACTCCCCCCCGCGCGCACACACTCACTCCCTCACTCCCACCCACTACCTTTCACACGCACGCAGGACACTCGCGCTCACACACCCGCACCCACGTACAGACGGGCATCTGCGCGCCGGCTTGCTCGCTTAGGCACCCACAGACACACGCACGACACATGCACACGCACACACCTCCAGAGCCAGAGCGGCTACCGCCGCCGCCGCCGCCGCGGCCAAAACAGATTCAGTGATTCGGCCGCGGTCGCCCTAATGACAACAGCCTCATAATATCTCTCCTAAATCCACCGTGAGTGCAGCGCCGAAGCATTTTGTTTCGCTTTTCTATTGGCCTGGCGGGTGTCGTTTGGCGTCGCCATAGCAGCGCCCTGCCAATCACTGTCAGCCTTGCCAATCATCGGGGACTACGTAAGAGAAAGGGCTCTTACCGCTGCGCCCAAAGGCGAGGAGGAGGGGAGTCGGAAAGCAGAGGGAGGGACGGAGGAGAGGAGGAGGAGGAGGAGGAAGGCGAAGGGAGGAAAGCTTGGGCGCATTGGTGTGTTAATCTTGGCAAGTCCTAATCTGAGCACTTCCACTTCTCCCGAGGTGTCTCCCCCTTTCCCCCGGCAGGTCTCCCCCCCCCCCGCCTCGCCCACTTCCCTAAATAAATAAGGCAATAAAATGTACACGGGCAGGCGCTGCTACTTCTCTGAAATGAGATCCAGGATTAGACTCCGAAGCTGACCGAGGCTTTTAAGGGAGCCCCTTCTCCTCTTTGGGAAGAGAGGGAAAAGGAAGGAAAGCGGGGGGGGGGGAGGAGGAGAAGGGGACGATCGGGGCCAAGTGGGGATAAAAGGACTCCGAAGGGAAACGATTTACACATGATTTGCACGTAGTTGCCCTTCATTCTGCCTATCTGAGCACTAATAGCGGCGGGGAAGAAAAGCTAGATGAGATCATTAGGCCCATCCTCAGGCCGCTGACCCCGCCGGGAGCAACCCAAGCTGGGGTGGGGTGGGATGTCGGTGTGTGTGCGTGTGCGTGTGTGTGTGCACGAGGCTCGAGAGGGAAGAGCGGGAGCTTCCTATCTTTTCTTTCTCTCCTTTGCTCTCCCCCCTCCCCTCTCCACTGGGATTTGCAGAGGTAACTTCCAAGAGAAACTTTGTCCCAAGTCTGGACTTTGGGGGCTTTCGGAGCAAGAAAGCGTTTCTCCCGACCAAACCTGGCTTGGAAATACCGGAGCAAAATCGGGTGAGGAGGAAAGGCCCCGATTCCTGGAGGCCGGACCGGGCGGGGGTTCTCGTGGGCGAAGCCCTCTTCCCCGTTCATGAGGCAGAACTTGACTGAACGGCCAACCTGCCCAAATTGGCCTCCAGAAGGGCCGAGCCTCTGTACGGTTTGGGTCACCTTCAGTGTGGGAATAGCCGTGTCTCTGAAGAGCAAGAAATACTCTTCAGTAAAAGCTAAGGTGTGTGTGTGTGTGTGTGTGTGTGTGTGCCGCGTAGCGTCTTCGAATTGTAGCTTTGATTTCCCTGCAGTGTATTTTCCATCTCTTTCTAGCTCTGCTCTCTCATAACTCCCTTCTTCGCTGTTTTGTAAATTCGCTGGGTGTTGCCTAGGCATTTTAACCTCCCTCCCATCAACCCTGCAGCCCAACTATTACTTTGGATTTCGAGTTCCCTTTAGTTCCCACTATTGTTTTTTTTTTTTTAAAAAAAAAACCAAGCCCAACATACAGAAGAGCAATAAAACGCTTCGAAAAAAACATTGTTTTAAAATGCATACAATATTTTTTAACTTTTTTTTTTCATATTTATCTGTGCCTGTTGTATTTGCGTGTGTGACCGCGAGCAATGCGTAAAAATATATATTTATAGGTGAAAGCAAATTGCTGAACTTAGACATTCCCAACAACTAAGCCGGCCTTCTGTGGTTGCCGTCCGCCTCCATTTATCCTTAGGTGTGTTGCTTTTAAGGCGATTTTAATCGGCATCTTGAGCTGGTAACTCCTTTGTTTCGTTTCGGCGGCGATGGAAGTGTGATTTACAGAGATTTGTACGGGTCATGGATGTCTTTCCATCCTTACTGTGTATATTTAGACAGGACTTTGGTTGGTGTTAAAAAGTGTATATTTTGAATGGGTTCACACACAGTAGCAAACAATAGGGACATTGTCCAGGCATGTAGAACGCGTATTGAAACGCAGCATCCAGACTTCTTCTAATCTGCCCTCAATAAAGCTGAAATAATTATCCTAAGCCGCCTTTCTAGAAGTAGAGAAAAAAAAATCATGGAGGAATTCAAAACTTGAGGAAGAAAAAAAAAAACACCCAACAACTTTGCTCGACATTCCGATGCAGATCTAGAAGAGCGACAGGGAAGAGGAGAAGGGGGCGGTGAGACCGACCAGCAATCCAAACTCCTTGGAGTCATCAATAGGAAGGCAGAAGGGGGAGGGAAGAAGTGGGGACAGTTATGTACAATTAAAATGGGGGAACCTCGCGTGGCTTGGCCTGGTTGAAAGATACATAATCATCATAAATCGAAATGCTGCTGAGGAGAGAGAGAGGGGGGGGAGAGGGAGGGAGGTGGGGGGGCTTAGGCGGACACCCAAACTGGCTGGGATCTTTTCACCGAGCAGCTTCTCTGAAATAAATGCCAAGTGGCAGATGAATAAGTCCAGTTGGAAGAGCTATTGGACTGGAAGATCCTGCTGACTGGATTAGGCGTTCATCACTCTTCCACCAACCTGCCAACAGGGGTTCATATTCCCAAGGAAAACAGCCCCTTAAGTTTTACTGATGTACTTTCACACTTCTGTTCACAAAACGAGTCCAGCGGCGGGTTGGGAAAAGGCGGGTGGCGCTTGATATCTTCTCACCCAGCCCTCTTGTCCCTGTCCCCATATCAGGTTTCCATTTAACGCAGAACAGAGAGATTTTGTCGAGTTAAGGAAAAGCAAGGGATTGTCCACCCAAGTGTTTTTAGCCAAAGGTTGGAAAGTCGGAGCAAACTTTCGGTTTCGCCAAGGGCAAAAGGAGGAACAATACAGGGGCCCTGGGGAAACGGGACACCTGCCTCGGTCGGTACCTTAACGTTTCAGTCGGTTTATCTGAAGGATGAGCGCGTGTGGCTCTCTATCTGTGTGTGTGAGTGTGTGTGTGTGTGTGTTCATACACACCTTTGCCAGTTACAAGAAGGAGAAAAAGCCAGTCTCCAGGCGGCATTCCTACCCTCTCCGCAAGGGCCTCAAGAATTGCCCTGGTATTGTGGATCCTTCAGTCAGGGCTATATGAACCCTGTCTAGCGCCTTGGCCCCAGCTCAGTTCTGACCTCTTCCAAAATTCAGTTCTTTTTTTTTTTAAAACAACTTTCTTTCCATGTAAAGAAAGGGGGAAGAGGGCGAGTTCTAGGCCCTGGGGTCTGAATGAGGTTGGCAGAATTGCGAGCCCTTTTTCAACAGCGTCTGCGTGGGTTGGACTTGGACTTCAGCGGACAGGGGAACTCAAAAGTGACAGGCGCCCCTATAACAACAAAGTAGAAGTTTCAAATACGCGGCCCAACGAAGTTGTCCGCAGCGGCCTCTCCTCGCCCCCCTTGGTCGAAAGATGCTCCCAAGATCTGGCTTTTCTGTCTCCCCCACCCACCCCTCCAGTCCGGTGGTATCACAAAAGAAATGAACGGGCAGCACCAGGCTTACTTCGCGCCTCCACAGCCAGACGTCTTGACCTGAGCGTTTCCGAGCTTAAAACAGGTTACAAGGGTCCCTTTGGAAAGCATCCGCCCATCCCCGAGGCCGCACACCTTTTGTTTTTCCAGTTTGGTCGCTTGGCCCCTCCGTTTCCCAAAGGGCCGAGATTTCGGGCATATTTCTGGAATGCCAGGCCTCGCAGGCTGGGGGGGGGGGAACCAAAGACAACCTTTTGGCCATTGTTGTATGGAGGAGAAAAGTTGGGGGGTTGCCTAGCGGTGCGGCGATGCTCTCCACCTCCCCTCTAAGCCTGTTAGGGACACATTCTCATGTCCTTAAAGTACAAGCAGATAATTGTTGGCGCTCCATCTTTGTGCGAAGGAGGCCAGGGTGTAAATGCCTTTTAATGACTGCAGCTGCTGGCTGAAAACTGTCAATGGAATTGGCTAATGCAGAGCCCCCGGAAAGGGGGGAAAGAAAGAGGGGGAAAAACGCTTTTGGGAGAGAACCGCTCAGCGCCGCTGGAACCGAAAAGGGAGCTGGAAAGAGCGAGGAAGACACTGACGGACGACGGACAGGAGGAGGAGGAGGAGGAGAGGAAGAAGAAGAGGAGGAGGAGGAGGAGGAAGAAGATGAAGTTGAAGAAGGGAGAGAGGGAGGGAAGGAGAGAGAGAGAGAGAGTCGCAGCCTTCCACCTCTGTTCCAGGGCCACCGAAACCTGCCTTCTGCCCTCGAAATTGTCTGCCGGATGCTGTAAGTCCTCCCTCCCTCTGACCCCTAATTGCACACATTCATA
The DNA here is from genome assembly GCF_049901715.1 of Pseudonaja textilis. Lineage (NCBI taxonomy): Eukaryota > Metazoa > Chordata > Lepidosauria > Squamata > Elapidae > Pseudonaja > Pseudonaja textilis. The sequence continues at coordinate 41,754,421 of NC_141990.1, forward strand.
TTCCCTAGAAAACACGTTTGTTTGGGTTGTTTTTTTTATCGAGGAGTCTAATTTTTCGTACTGCATGCAGGGCTCCCGTTTTCCTTCAAGACCTGCCGGCTTAACGGTTCCAAGAAAACCTGGGGAGGGGTGGTGGTGAATCACCCCTTTCCCGAAACACAAAGGGGGCGATATGGAGAAGAAGCCTCGGGGTCGGGGCCTCAAAGCCACTGTGAGCGCCCAGGCCGCCTTTCCCGACAGGCGGGACTGTTTCGGTGGGTCCCTCCTTTTCGTCCGGATGGCGTCTGGCACCCTGATCTCCAAGCGGAAGTTAATTCCCAGGAAGATCCAGGGGGCGCCTTCCGACCAGAAGGCGCCTCCGCCGGGAATCGAGGGAGAGCGCTGGTCCCGGTCCATCTGCCGCCGCGTTTCGAGCAACAGGACGATCTGCGGCGCTGAACTTCACCGGGAAAGGGTTCGGGGAATGGCGGTGACAGCTGGGCTGGGCTGGCGCTCATTCCCAAACGAGCAGCCCTGGAGGGTAGTCGATTCAGTCGAAGTTAGTGCGGGGATGAGGTGTAGGTAAAGGCGCCCAACCATCGGTTGGAGGCGATAGCTTTAAGCCTCGTCAATTACGGTGCACTAATAAAACAGGGCGCCAGATTCTTTGGCTCTTCGGTGACTGAAGCTCGGCGATCATTGGGGACTTTTACTCCGAAGGCAGCCTCTCCGAACCGCACTGTCTGCAGGCCGAAGGAAATGTAAGAAAGGAGGGGCGGAGGGGCAGGGAGGGAGGGAGGGGGAGAGGGAAAAGGATAGAGAGGGAGGGAGGGAGGGAGGGAGAGAGAGAGAGAGAGAGAGAGAGAGAGAGAGAGAGAGAGAGAGAGAGAGAGAGAGAGAGAGTTATTTTCTACTCTTTAGTTGTTTACTTCTATCTTCCAATCCTTTTCTTTCTTTTAATCCTAATTATGTTCCAAAAATCCTAGCTGGTGGGTAGGAGTTAGATTCGCCTCTCTCTTTCCTCTCCTTTCAGTAATAATATTGTTCAGATTGGTTCAGTCAAATCCGGGGCTTCCTCGGGGGAATTTTAAATGAGCTAGAGAAGAGAGATCGGAAAGGGAAACATCGGGGGTGGGAAGGGAGGAGAGAGAGAGTCGGAAGGAGAGAACAGTTCCAGCAATCTCTTTCACGCACAAAACTGTAGAAACTTCTTATTTTCATACTTTAAATGAGTTATTCCGGAAGGAAGGAGCATAGACATTTGCAGTCTTTAAAATGTATCTTTCCCCACATAAAAAAAAAAACCTGATTTCGGAAATTCCCGGACCCTCTTAAGTCTGATCCATTTGGCTACTGCAATTAAGGCTACTTGATGTGAAGAGCTATAAACCAAAGGCAAATAACTCTGAGGAATAGGATGGAGAGTATGGGAGGAAAAGGGATAATCTGCCCTATCAGAAAGCCAGTTCCAAAGGTTTGTGGTGAAAACTTTGCTGTATCATTTTTCTGTGTGAAGTTATTGTTACACAGAATATGCAAAAATGCCTTGGACCAGTGGAATGACAGAGAGAGAGAAAAATCCCCCTCCAAAATGAAATAAAATTCGTTCCAGTAATAAGGACAAAGCATTCTGCAAGCAGAAAAAAGTCCTCGTTGTTCTTCGCTGGATAAGAATGAAGAGTTGATTCTCCCAAATCTGCTGCCAAGATTTCTGGGGACGCTGTGGGCCCCAGGTCTGATAGCAGATTGCAGACCATGGTTTTTTGTGAAATAAATCCCTGTTCTTTGTTTGAAGGACAACCCACTCAGGGTAATGGAACTTACGTTCCTTAGTAGATATATCCTGTTGCCAGGTGCTCCTCTAACATTTCCCCAAACTTTCCTATGGGAAGGGGCTGATACTCTACTCTACTCTACTCACGCTCTCTCTCTCTCTCTCTCTCTCCCCCCACCCCATGTGATATTTTGGAAAACAAACAAATGAGCCTGAGCATGTATTTCAAAATATTATCGGTGTCCTCCCTCACCATTAAGGACAATTTAAAGATAAACCTCAACTGACTTCAGCCAGAAGAGCGCTCTGATTCTAGGTGGGCAGGCAGGCAGGCAGGTTCACCAAGGCTATTCCACTAAGAACAGGAGGAAGTTGCAGTTCCATTGGTCCCAGATATTGGTTCCATTGCTTTGAGTGGTGCTTCTTCCCATGAAGAACAGCTAAAATGGCAGAAGCGCATAGGCGCATAGTGGCCTTAATGCAGAGAGCAGGCCTGGCTGTTGTCACAAAGTGAATTTGTGTCTATTCGTGAACAAGGGCTGTGGGCATTCCTGACACCCAGTGTCTAGTAGGTATAGCTGGAATTAGCTGCTCCTCCAAGCAAGATCTTGTTCCAGCCCAATCTTAGCTCTGTTTACACTGGTCCAATCCTAGTATTCCCATTTAGGATCATAGCCTTCATTTGGAAATTCGTTTCTCTGCAGGCTTTTGTGCACTCTTTAATGTGTTTTTAATCATGTGTTAATGTTATACCATAAGTCCATTACAAGAGAAAGACACATGGCAAAAATGTGCTTAAGGGCTGCTGCTATTGAATAGGCACAGGGAGTAAATTCCGAGGAATACAGTGTGTGAATTCTTTTGAGTAATACGGAAAGGGGACGCTCCCAGGGAAAGCTTTCATCTAATGCAGAAACTGTAATTTACCTATGTAAATTCTGGAGCAAAGATAGAGTCGGGTCAGCGAGGGCAGAATCAGTCAAATGGGCCTTTTTGCGTTGAGAAGGCTTCAGGGTTCTCCTCTCTGCACCTACCTCCACTTTCCGTCTTTTCCCTCCACAGAATTAAGGTGTTGCTCCTCTTTTCAGTCAAATAGAACAATTGCAGGCCAGGCCGAGGCAATTGACTGCGGGGAGCATTTAGTCATCGGGGAAAACTGCTCAAGCTTCTGCAAACTGTAGCCTCGAGTCAGGGCCCAAAAGGGCTCGGCCAAGCAGGAGCCCTTCCCCTCCTTCGGAAGAGTTTTCACTCAGTAAAGATGCTCTGAAGCCCAGCATGTCCAAGATTTGGACGGTGGGGGGAAAGAGGCTGTCAGAAAGACCAGAGCTAAAGCAGCTAAAGGAAGGGGAGAGAGGAAAGAAGAGAGACAGAGAGAGAGGTGGAGAAGTTGCATTCCCCCCCCCACACACACACATTTCAAAATAATCCTAACCTACTCCAATCGAGGATGTGATTTGTTCAACTTTTCTATATGGTTCCTCAAATTCAGGTCACCCAAGGGCAAGTGAAAATAAAACGAATATTTTTTTTTCAGTGTTTGATAGTGAGGGGTGCCCTCTCAAGTCCCTGCTTCCAAAACAAAGTCCCCTTCCCTCCCCAACCCACTTCGTCTCATAAATGTCACCCCCCCCCTGGCCTCAGTCGGAAGATCTGGGGACCCTCGGAGTCCCTTCTCTTTAGTTCGACTCCTGATCTGAAATGCAGGGGGACAAAACTCAACGGAAAGCTGGAATAAAATGCAAATACACTCCTGGCCCCTTTCAGCCACTCTGGTTTAATCATCCCCTCCCCCTTTCCAATTTAAGGAACCAGAAAAATGGGGCAGTTCTACACCTCTGCATGAGATCTAATAAATGCATTCCTGTTTATCCCAAAAATAAGTCTAACTGTCCCGTGGGATTGTTCCTTAAGATGTGAGGCTAACTTTCAAACCCATTGAAATCCCACAATATATTTAGTTATAGTCTTCCTTATCATCATAGTTGGATCTAAATCTCATAAACTTATTACCCCTTCAATTATTCCCAAAACTTTGTGAAGTATGCTTAGAAGAAAGAAGATCTGAGCATAATTGGGGAAATAAAAAATAAAAAAGGAAAGAATACATTTGAATCAAATTCATCTCCCACCACTCTTGGATAGCTCCTAATAATGTTCTTAACACCCATATCCAAATATATATTTTAATTTTTCTCCTCTTAGGCGAGTTTTTCCGGATCCTAGTCTGCCTGTCTGTGATTTCTTGTTGGTCTCCCATCCAAGTATTAACTATACTGGAAGGTGCCTGATGTTTTAGGGTACAGCAAGCCCTTTATGTGCCTGGCCAGATGACTTTCCCCAGTTTAATTTTTCCCCCTCCCCTCCTCCGCGTGACCTCAGGCACGAATTGTTAGGTGGTAAATCTAGTTTATGGCTAGTCGGCTAGGAGCCATTTTTACCTCACAAATTTAGCCAAGGGGTGGCAACACTACATCAGTCCCAGGCGTCTGCACAAAACCTCTAGAAGAAGTTAGGAGGGAGTAGGTCCTCTTTCCAAGAAGGCGCCATAGACACTGATTTTCGTTAGACGTGGGCCATTGCGCTTGTGAGAAAGGTCGAGGACTTCCGCCGCGACAGACCAAAGAAAGGAGACGTGGCCCCTTTAAATCTAGGGATGGGGGTTGTTTCAGCATTCCTGGGAAAAAAAATATTCGCGGCTGCTGTTCAAATCTCTGCAGGTGCTTTTGCTTTCTCGCTCTCTTCGAGGAGGGGACGCCAGTTCTTCCTTACGACCCAAATCTTTGAGATTTCATTGCCCACCCATACATACCTCCTTTCTTTCCCCAATCCGCTTACTTCCCACTTTTGCCCGCTCCCCCTCCCTCTCGGTCGGCACTTTAAGAAACAATTAGCATTTTCCTATTCTGGAGGTAAATTATTCAAACAAATGTTTGCAAGGACCCCGGGGGCGAATTTGGCCGTGGCGAAAGGTTTGATTAGCCTGATTTCCTCTCCTCCTCCTCTGCTTCGTCCAAGCCGTTCGCCTACCCCCCACTTCCCCCCCCCCAAAAGCAACAAAAGGCTGGAAGTTTCGAAGAGGGCAACGCCAATTAGACACAAATCCTTCGTTGCTTCGTCTTCGGAGCGTCGTCCCAGTTGGACGAAGCTCGCTTCCCCCCCCCCCGGGCTCTATTAACATCCCTGAGACAGGCAAAGCGCAAACAAGGCAAGCCACATTGGACGCCGCCGTATCTGCGTATTCAGGGATTTTTCTGATCGCGAGGTCAGGAAAGTAGCGAGCGGCGGCGGCGGCGGCGGCGTTGGGGACCGTGAGCTATAACGAACAGCAAGCCCCCAAAATGCAGACGGCTCCATTCGCCGGCCCTTCTCTAATGGTCGGCCTTCAGCTCTGCCTGCATATTGATTTCCGTAGCCACGTCGCGCGCGTCCTTGGGAGAAAAAGTTGCCGGCCTACAGTTTCCCACGGGCTCAGACGTTTCACGAAACTGCAAAATGCAGTTACTTAGTCCAGACTCTCTGGCAAAAGCTCCCCTTGGGTTTTGCCGGGAGAGA